>NC_133201.1:22223797-22421297 GCF_958299795.1 Porites lutea | reverse complement strand
CAGTCCAACAAATAGTTTTAAGCAAAGAAAGGAAGATGAATATTTAAAACAAAAACTGAGGTACAAGCCACCCACCTTAACCTTCTCAATAAGTTAAAGCCGCAACTGTCCTGGGCAGTAAAAACTAGGGCTTTTATACACGCGTTTTCCCGCCGTTTTCGCTGCTTCGAGTGCATCATCCTGCAATGGCGCGAAATGGTCTGTCGCATGCCACCCATCATGATGGTATAGTGAAAGTGTGATTCCACATCTCCCCCTTCCCTCCAACATCTTCTCAAAAGCCCGACTTTCAATTCCAGTAGTTGTGGCCGGTTTTCGGGTTATAGGATATTAAAAGAGGGGATGTTTATCTTTTTCAAGGTATTTTGGACAAGGAGTATACGAAGGTCAGTTCCTAAGAAAACGACCGATGTCCTTTTAATACATGGTCTGTGCTCTATGAGATTTTCAATAGTGATAGTGTTCATGAAGTACGTCCAGAGTAATTATCTAATTTCTTTATCTTTTTAGATTCAAAGCGATAAATTTCTGGTCCAATGACGTCTGCAGAAAAATTCTCGCCCAGGCAGAGGTCATCGTTGTGCCCCTTTTAGCCTTATGACTCTTAAATGAAGCATACATGAAGTCAAGACAACGAAACGATCCGGGTTCTCAGTAGACGTTTGCTTACTGGAAGTAATCGGATGAAATTCAGGCTAACGTTTGCTGGAAATTTTCTTCGCGTTGTCTACCCCTTACCGGCCTTAGAGTCATATATCATAAAAAGCACGTCGAGAACATCCATCTCTACACAGAAGCCCAGTGTGTAATCGGCTTTTAGCGTGGTTAAATCCTTAGTGACAGATATGCTTACCTTTGAAAGGTAGGACCTTCAATATCGTGTTTCATTAATTATTCCGGTGTGCGAGGTATAAAGTACAAGTTTACGCCATCAATCTTCGGCTTCGAAAGGTAGGCGTTACTGGTTAATAAATAAGTGTTCTTTCATAGGCATGGTGACCTGTGTTCTGACCAGTCAGCGAAAGTGACCTGTATTTAAGACCCGTAGTGGATGTAGCAGCCAATGAATTATAGTAATTAATGTATTCTCACAATACCAGACGAATTATATCTCAAAATCTCTGAAATCCTATCATTCGAGAGAGTTGCTAGGTTACTCGAGGGAGTATCTAGGTTACTCCATCAAGACTTTTTAAGACACAAAGGCGTTAAGAACTTCCATTAATTAACTGTATATTGCCAGTATTCCCTACAAATCCCGGAATACCAATTTGCAGACCAGTTTCCAAGAAATTTATAAAATTTATTATTATTATTATTATTATTATTATTGCTAAATACTCTCACATAAAGGTGTCAAATACGGTTTTCATCTACTCCGGCCAACAAGCAAAACGCTTGACAAATGTGGTTGCGTGGTAGACTACAACTTGATACCAACTGGCAGGTATCAGTTAGGCTATATTGTATTATTGTTATTATAACGTAATGAAATCGGGAGCTCCGCTTTTAGGCTCGGCTAAATATATATATTAGCAAATGTGAAAACAATGCCTGCAACTGAGATGTTGAGCAGAGGTTCATCACAGGTCCGAGAACTTGGAGGCCTACAGCAAATAAAATAAAAAGCAAAAGTATTAAAGTAATGTAGTAATTTTGCTCTAAAACGCGTTGGTCCCAGCTTATTGGCCACAGTAGTCATCTATTTTCTGGTCATTATCTGGCCAAAAAGAAGCACAACAGCCCAAACTTGAAAGCACCGTACTGTTTATAAGTCAAGCACTTCCTGATGCTAAATATCAGCTTCTGAAGTTCAGGCACGGCCAGAGGGCAAAATTTTGATACTTTTACATTTCACTTAGTTCTCCTTCTCAATTCTTTTGCAATTCTCTCCTCATTTATTATTTTTTGGGTTGGGCTGGGCAGTAAATTATTACTAGGCTCCCACTCAGGGGAAAAAGTTTCAACAAAAATTGTAAGGGTTGTGAATTAATACTTTTTCAATAGAAAGTGCACGGTACGTGTATGGGTAAGTAGTCAATTTTCTGGTCAATCTTAAACGTTCATTTTGCATTTTTTCTCTGGCCTGTTTGCCTGATTCATGCCCATGAAAGATCTCTTTTTCCTGCTCGAGTTGTAGGTGTCAAAATAGTCTATGACCATTCAAACCAATGACATCACAAGTAGTACAAGGGATGGGGATCCTCATGGGCAGATATGGGCATTTGAACAGTAAAATCTTGGGTTTGAAAATACACCCCTCAAAAGCTGTGGAGTTTTTGCACCTGCTAAGTCACTGGCAGTTGGCAGCTCGCATCACAGACAGAACTAAACTTCTGGTTAATTCCGCCTGCAAAACAGCATCAATATCCTTGTTCTAGGCCTCCAAAAGTGTACCAAGGGTGTCATGATTTGCATGTCATAGTTGATTTGCCAATCAGGTTGAAAGAAAAATTGAAACAAAAAATTGAGTCAGTTGTGGGCCCAAAATGAGGAAATCATCACTGCTTTGCAGACGTTACTGACCAGGGTTAGGTTACATGTATGTCTGCGATGCAGGCTAAGGGAGTCTAAACATACCATGAAAAGAAATTAAGGTTTAATAGAAGGTTGCCTGTAGAAAGATCTTTTACAGGTCTTTTACAGGGTAATTATTCATGAACTAGGACTCGGAGACAAAGAAATTGAGAATTGACCTAGGTTAATAACAAATTTTATAATTGGACACTTTCTATGACCAATTCAATCTCCGCATTAACCCTAAAAGCCCCAATATCCACAAACAAATTCTCCAAACTGATCTCCATACATTTCCTTTAAGAATTAGTTGAGAGAATTTTACAAAAGATCAAGGCATTTTCTCTTTGGTGATCATTTTATTAATTCTCATAACCCTCCCTCTTGACTATGTATGGATGCTGTTAGGAGAAAACTGATGTTGGTCACTATTGGGACTTAAAGGGTTAACAGGGTTAATGACTGTACCCTAATTACTATTAGAAACCTTCCGATTGCAAATGGGTGTCTTTCTATTTTGACATGAATACAAAGCTAAAAGAATGATTTTTATCCTCTGACATTAGGTATATTTGAGCAAGACCAGCTGTTATTTGCAGGTTGATATTTCTTACATTTTAAATGTGTGATTTTAACTATTTGTGTCTCAAATGTTGAACACTCATGGATCTGTACTACATGTATTGGCATTTATTTATAAAGTTCAACATCGGTGAAAAAAAAGTTATGATCACTCAAAATTTGCCACTTTAGAACAAGAAGGAAACTGGAACTGAAATGCATGCCACAATAATATTTATTGTTTCTGGGATCGCTACTGAGGAGGCAGGTACAAAAGTCGGACCGGATCAACTCGGACCGCCAGTCCGGGTCGGATCAACTCGGATCGACTCGGACCAACTCGGATGGAATGAAAAAATAAAAATAAGATAAAATTGAACCCGGATCAACTCGGATCATAAAAAAACAACTCGGATTATAAAAAGAAAAATAAAATCAGTCGGTATCACTTAAGTTTCACCCGCCATTTTGTTTTTTTCTCACGAACTCGTGGTTGCGTAAATTTAATGTAATTTTTATTTTTATTAATTTTAATGATAAACTAGTGAGCAGCACACATACACTTCCAGTAAACATTTTCAACTTGGAAGGAGGAAAAATCATGCTCGGACAACGAAAATTTTCTTACCCCGGGCGAGAATTGAACTCACGACCCTCCGAATACTACATGTTTATCGGACGTTCCAACCACTGAACGGGAGGGTCGCGAGTTCGGTTCTTGCCTGGGGCATGGAAATTTCCTTTGTCCTGGGCGAGCATGGTTTCTCCTCCTTCCATGTTGAAAATGTTCACTGGAAATGTATGTGTGCTGCTCACTAGTGTATCACTAAAATTAAGTTTCGGAAGTCCTGCAGAAAAAAAAAAACAAACAGGAACAAACAAACAAACACTCTTCGGTAACTATCTAAATGCGATCAACAGACCAGGCTTTTGACGCTTATCTCATAAATAATTCAGTAGTCTAATAAATAAGCAAATATATACATTCTAGGCGACTGAAACTATCATTTCTTTAAGTCGAACCACAACCACGAGTTTATAACATGATCGGAGAGGAACTGGCACTATCAAAACAAAATGGCGCCGGAAAGCCACGGAGAGAAAAAGGATGATCTGGCCTTTTTTACCCTCCAAATGGGTTAAACTTTCAGTTTTGCTGATTTAATTTAATTTTTTTGATTGCTCCGAGTTGATCCGAGTCCAATTTTATTTTATTTTTATTTTTTTATTCGATCCGAGTTGGTCCGAGTCGATCCGAGTTGATCCGACCCGGACCGGCGGTCCGAGTGGATCCGGTCCGACTTTTGTACCTGCCTCTACTGAGGACCTGCTAGTCAGCTACAAAGTATTTGGCCAAAGTTTTTTTCCTGTCTCTTGCAACACTCCCAGAAGTCATTGCAAAAATAAACTTGATCAATTTTTCTTCTTGTTTCGCAAGTGGCAAGTAGAACCTATTAAGCTGGCTTGCTCTTTATGGCCTTCTTGTGTTTTCCAGCTGGTTTTACATGTGTTCGTCAAGTCAAGTTTGACACCATCTCAAAGAAGAGAATCACTTCTAATGGTTAACAGCTCTTTCCAATTATTTTTTCAAACTAAAATATTATGTTACTGTAAATTACGTAAATAAGTAGTCAATACTTACAGCTGAATCACATATACTTGTGGTATAATGAACACAAGGGCAAAACGTACAACAGCAAGTCTCTTGTTGAAAAAATAAGGTTGCAATTATCAATACAATATTTATGAAATAAATCAACATTTAAAACTAATTGAATATTGTTCTCAGTTCATGCAAAAAAATGTCTTTTTTTGTCAAGGTATTTAGCATGAAAGTACTAATAACAGGCTCTTTGCATGACTGTGATCATGTGATCAACTTTCAGTAAACATGAAAATAGTTCACTTATGAAAATTTTGTTAGCACAAGCTGAAAGAGCATATTAAAATTAGGTAACCTGAGCATTTTCAGCCGTACATCTCAAAAGCAGCGATTGCAACGGCCGCCGAAAGTTAGAAGCATTTGTATGAGAAAAAGAACTTCTGCCACCCAGTCATGCTTGCTTGGTTTTTCATACAATTAATCCTTGTAAATTCTAAAATTTTTAAACTGTCGTTAAATCTTTCCCTTATGCATTTATAGGGCTAAAATTGCCTGCAAAGAAATATTAAAAGGAGATTTGAGTCCTGTAAGGAAATATTTCATGACAGTTTTGAAAATTTTGAAATTATAAGGATTTGTATTGAAACCCATGCAAATGCAAATGCTTCCAACTTTCAGCGGCCATTGCAATCGCTACTTTGGAGATATACGGCTGAAAATTCTCAGGTTACCTAATTTTAATATGGTCTTTCCGCTTGTGCTAACAAAATTTTCCAAACATGAACTGCTTTCATTTTTACCAAAAGTTGATCACGTGATCAAGTCATACAAAGAGCCTGTAATTGAGGACACTACTTTAATATCTCCTTCCAGTGATGGAACTTCCATTTACATGACTTGTAATGTGTGATTCCAGAAAATATTCATACCCACCCCCCCCCCCCCCCCCACGGATGGTCAATGGAAATTCCTAAGGGGTGGGGGGGCTAAAGGGTAGAAATTTCTAAGGGGTATAGGGTGTGCCCACGAGAAGAATTTTCTACAGGGTTGTAAAAGACGCGAACGATAGTACGAGTCATACTCAAGTATATGTGGATTATTTTGATTTGTATCACAACAAAAATCAGAAATAGATGCCCTTTCAAGAAAAAACTTAAAGATGTAACGGTCCGTCTGTCCAACGTTTCACTTTGACGAGGTCTTTAAATAAATATTGTCCTTCAGGCAAATCAATCGCAATTCTCAACAGGTCCTTTGCTTCTCTGGAAATAAATTTTAGCGCATCGGTTAGTAATGTCGATTATGTATCTAGAGTGCAGACTCCATTGCAGATTGGTCTGATAGAAACTTAGGTCAATCGAGAACAAACGTCGTCTATCTCGGCGCTATATTTCTCGAGCTTCATGTAAACAACTTTACGCAAATTTCTGTTGACATTCATTCAGCGGGAGCTCATCGCGACAAAGCCGTTGCGTGACGACCCAGATGAGAGCTTTGCTGTATTTTATTATTGACTTCCAATAAAGTACCGTTGAAGGCAAGCTGTTTGTCGAACAGACTTCCGCCAAATCAACTTTTGCCCGAAAATATTAACAATCTGTTTCTTATTTGTCAAGGAGACTTTCGATCACGTGCTAGGCGATGAAATAAATCATGTTTCACCGATGTTCAGTTATGAACACAAATCGATGCAAATATGGGACGCAAAATGAATGTTTGCATATTTTGTTCTTTTATAACCCAAATAAGTTTTTTTGTAATTTCTGAAATTTGTTTAACTGGAAGCGTAATTCATTCAAAGTTAAAATTAATTACAAACATTGACTTTGTGGTGACTTTAGGACCCGAGGCCGAACATTTAACACTAAACTTTGTTTGTAAGTTAGTTTTTAGTAGATCGTTTTGAAATTCGAATATCTTCACCTAGTTTAATGTTAAATCAATAGTTAACTTTGAAGTTATGCTGTACTAAATGTTGCTTTTAAGATGAAACTGACTTAGACTAGACGGGTACATCATTGAAACTTAATTACGGTATCAGAAATTCAACTTTGGGACCAGAAGCAGAAGATTTATCGATAAACTTTGCCTGTAAGAAGATTCGTTTTGAAATTCGAAAATGTTCACATAGTTTTATTTCAATGAATAGTTCAAATTTGAAGTTATACTGTAAATGTTTTCTTGAGATGACATAAACATATTAATCTCTGTTTTCGTGCCTTGCACGTTTCGCTGGATGGACTAATAAAAAAAAAACTGCTCATTATCAAGCATGCTCTACCAGCGTAAGAAATACAAATTGCCTTGTAAAAGATTACAAATAGGTCAAAGATTATAAAAAACTGTCTTAAGATGAGAACAGTTAATTTTAAGCGGTACACGGTCGATAATCTTTAAATGCGGCAAATAAAGGCCATGAAAAGGAAAATAGGAAATTCCAGGGGGTAGCGGGTTATACATGACCCCCCTGGAACGGAAATTCCGACGGGGTGGGGGGGTCTAATCGGAAGATCCATCAGTGGGAGGGGTATGGATATTTTCTGGAATCACACAATGTAGTCATCCGAGCCACGTGAAGGTTTGGCCATTTGCAAGGCAATGGAATTACTTTCATTTCTAAGTCACTTTAAGACCCTGACTGTTGGTGTGGCCCTGGGAATTGAACCCACAACCTCTCGCTCTGCAGTCAAGTAAGCTACCAACTGAGCTATTATCCTGCTGCGGTTTGAGATCTATAAAAGCTGCTGAATACAACTATAGCTTGCTTATCCATCTGTACCTTCTACGACATAAGCATACAATACTTTCTGAAGTTGTTGAGGGATGGGGGGGCAGGGATTTCTTTCAGCTATAATAAGCATGACTCTCCTGCCCAGCTACATGTACTTTCATGCAAAACAAAAAAAAGCACAGCGAAAAGTACCTCCCTAACTGTTTGATCCCCGCCTAATAGTTACTGCATATACCCAACAAATTCAATAGGTGTCAGCCCTGACTCCAATAAAAAAGGAAGCAATCTTTCATTGGATCAGGGCTCAACAGGCGTTCAATGGCCAATGTCTTGCCAAGATGACCATGCATTTTTTGTCCGCATAAGCTTTCGATTTCACCACAAACTAACAAAATTCAAGTTAACTTACGCTGCTCCTCGGGAATCTTTTGGAAACCATCTGGTAAAATGATAAGCGCAATGAGCAACAAAGTAATACCACATTGTGTACGCTAGTCGGTCCCTTCCACCATTCACGACAAAACTCAACTTGTAAACAATCGCCGATAAGCTCCTACACACACTGTATTCTACATTTTCCAATCAAAGCTTGATTTTACACTCTAATAGACCTAAATAATCCTTAAAATTGGCTTGATATAGGAATTTCTCAAAATGTTTGGGTAGTGAAGAAAATATTTACGTCTTCATGGGAACTAAGCTACTCTGGAATTTAGCCACCATGATGTGTCCCATGATTCCTTAGCGTAGTTACTAAAACATGGAACGACCTAAAACCACCTAAAACCATCTACAACCACTTACAACCACCTCAAAAAATTCAACAACCACCTACAACCATCTACAACCACCTCAAAAACACCTACAACCACTCGCAAACAATCTAAAACCATCTAAAACAAGGTATAAATGTCTGAAATAAGGCGATTTGACAAGATGCTGTTCACAAATATTTAGTTGTGCTGACGTATTGAACTGTTTGCACATGACTTGTACAGTCGACGAAGAAGAAGACTGTCAAGCCAACGCGCTCCCGTACAAAGACTCGCATTATGAACAAGCTGAAGTTTAGAATTTCTCTGCTATGTCACTGCGTTCCGCCGCAGAGAAAACGTTTAAGTTCTAATCAGCAGAAAGGCAACAACACGTTGAAATAGGAAGGACACGACCAGTTGTGTTTATTGGGGACGAGAAAAGCTAACATACAAGAAATAAAGTAGTGGCGGAGAAAAAACGAATTACATCACTGTAAACTAGGAGACTAAACGTAAACAGCATACTTGAAAAATTAAGCTCGGCAAGGTGCGAGCGGTAAAACTGGCTGTGTCGAGTGACTAACGCGAGAGGCGACAAGGTTTAAATACCGAGATGTGACGTAAAATCCCTAGAGGATCAAACTGCGGCCATAAATGCAAATTCCGAACATAAACACATTCATTGCTTTTAGAGAAATCGTGACTGAGTCACATCGCAATTCTCCATAGTTGATGTAGCTAAATTCAGTTTAAGCTACAATCCACTTCTTCGATATTCGGATCTGTAAATCACTTATCCATGAGAATTAATCATCCTGCTAAAAACGCTAACAAGCTGGGCCCAGCGTGACCAAACATTGACCTCTCAGCATGAAATACAGTGAAACCTTTATTAAGCGGACACCTCTATTAAGATGACGCGGACACCTAAAAAGTACCTGAAATGGTCATTTCTATTGTTGCCAACCTGTATTAAACGGACACTTGTGATTAAATTCCATCACCCAACATGCCAGACACCGGAAATGCAAAAGATTGTCTCGAATTGCCACCCACAAATTTTTCGATTTCTACTTTAAAAAACGTGACTTGATTATATAGTTTCACAGAACAGTACCGGGGTATTGTTTTCTATTTCGTTTTGTTTGTATAGAGTTTGTTTTGCTCATCTGATTTCTTTAAATTTGAGTTGCAATCTATGTTTATGGTACTATAATCAATTCGTCTACTTTGATAAAGAAATTGATGCAAACGTTTGTATATATCATCATAGTCTCTCAGGGAGTATTCTGAATGTTTCCACTGTTCATTTGAATGGCATTTGACACCTCATATGACATCTATCGAAACCTGTATTAGGCGGACATCCTGTATTAAGCGGAGAGTACAGCATTCCCCGAGGGTGTCCACTTAATACAGGTTTCACTGTAAGCAGCAAAAAATTCACATTTGCTCAGTCAAAACGTTTTCCTCCAAAGCATAATCCACCCGTCAGAGGAAACAATTCATAAGAACAAGCAACATTTTGGCGTGAGGTAAAAGTCGTGTGTTTACATTATATAAGCACAATTGAATAATACTCATCAATCAAATATTGTTTGTTGTTGTTGTTGTTTTTAATCTTATTTTTGCTCTATTTCTGTTTTTGTTCATTTCTCACTATTTAAAAAAAAACTGTCCATATGGACCCGGTCTATGACAGGGGGTCCATAGACTGGTCCATGAAAGTGGTCCATGGACCCGGTCCAAGGTGGGAGTCCATGGACCCCTGGTCCATGTTTTGTCCTCACCCAAATATATATTGCAAGCTTAATTAGGAAGACCTCAGATAACAACATAGATCTCCAGAGGTTGGCGTCTCTGTAACAATGACCTCAACCAGGTTGACGTCCAGCAATTTTAGTGAAAACAAGGGATTAGGTGGAGTGCTCAGTCTTGTGGACTCATAAAACCTGGTCGTGGTCATTCTGTGTAAATATTTTCACTTAATTAATTAAGCTTACTTGATTTATCCGATCCGACCTTCCAAAAGGTTGATATTACTAAAAACCGAAGAAATCTCTATCTGCTGGATAGTTTAGTTGGTTTCCCTAATACTTATCTACTGGATAGTGATTTATCCGGTGGATAACACTTTCCAGGGTTTTTGGAGTATCCAGTAGCTTTTAAATAACTGCCAACTGTGCCCAGCAGTGATTGGGTTGGTGGGTTGTTAGGTGTGGCTCTTTGGATGCAAAAAAGGGACAGTACTTAGGGGTCAGACTTCCGATTACAGTTATTTCTCTTTTAGTTGATGTCCTATTGATAATATTGTTAGTTTTATATGAAATTCATACAGATGCAAGAATCTTTAAATATATAGCATGCATTTGAATATTTTGTAATGTAGTTGTTGTTATAGTATTGTAATTTTCACGCCCTGTGTTGAATTTCATTTGCACGTGCTGCTAGACTCATTATATATTCAGTTTCGTTTGTACCTTCGGGGCACTTGATAGAGATTAAAATGTCTGTTCAGTAACCGCTTGAACGTGTGGTTCGCTGTGTTATTACAGTTGTTACATATTAAAGTTTTAATTAACTTAACAAGTTAAAGAGTATTTATCAGAATGGTTTTAATTTGTTGATTTTGTTTCAGGTTAAGACAGTGGTTGAAGGTCTTGCTGGTGCAGATCCTGTCACATGCAGTCGATATGTTGTGGTCAAACCAGATATGAATTTAGAGGATGCCATTAAGCAGGTAGGAGGTAACATGTAAAAAAAGGAAAATTTTGTCTTCTTTAAATCTCAGAAAAAGAGTCCTTTAGAAGTTGCCTGGAATCCTTGTCTAAAACAGAATACTTTCAGTCCAACCAGAAACGTTTTGGGGAAACAAGTCTGTATTTGAAGCTGGACCAGTTGTCTGTTTTGGGCCTTTTTTAACTCATTAAGATATTAATTTGAGGAGGACTCGGAAAAAAAATCCGAGTCCGAGATGGGATTTGAACCCACGACCCTCCGTGATCTAGTCGGATGCTCTAACCACTTGAGCTACTGGAGACTCTATGGTGAGCAAGGGCCAATTTGTGGGTCTCGACTGGAACCGCATCACGCGGCTACACAGCCAAGTAATGATAGGCACACAAGAAGTGAAGAACTCACTAACAGCATCGCGCTGTCACCTTAAAGCATATCAAAGATGCGGCCAACCAACCTCCAAAGTGAGTATATTAAAGATGAAACAACAACAACAAGATATTAATTTGAGGAGGACTCGGAAAAAAAATCCGAGTCCCAGATGGGATTTGAACCCACGACCCTCCGTGATCTAGTCGGATGCTCTAACCACTTGAGCTACTGAAGACTCTATGGTGAGCAAGGGCCAATTTGTGGGTCTCGACTGGAACCGCATCACGCGGCTACACAGCCAAGTAATGATAGGCACACAAGAAGTGTGTTTAATATCAAATTAATATCTTGTTGTTGTTGTTTCATCTTTAATATACTCACTTTGGAGGTTGGTTGGCCGCATCTTTGATATGCTTTAAGGTGACAGCGCGATGCTGTTAGTGAGTTCTTCACTTCTTGTGTGCCTATCATTACTTGGCTGTGTAGCCGCGTGATGCGGTTCCAGTCGAGACCCACAAATTGGCCCTTGCTCACCATAGAGTCTCCAGTAGCTCAAGTGGTTAGAGCATCCGACTAGATCACGGAGGGTCGTGGGTTCAAATCCTATCTGGGACTCGGATTTTTTTTCCGAGTCCTCCTCAAATTAATATCTTGTTGTTGTTGTTTCATCTTTAATATATTTTAACTCATTGGCCCCTGAATCACCCATAGCTGCCCCTGCAGATCCACCTCTCTTTTACTGCCTGTGACATCCTCATTTTTAATGGTCAAGGACAACTTTGTCCGCTAACTTGTGCAGACCAGGGTGAAGAGATCTTTCAAACCATACCAGAATGAGCATGATTCAGTCAAGGAGACTGGAGAAAAAGGCAAAAAAAAACATGTAACATTGACCCAAAAACTTCCATGAAAATCCTGTTTCACTACCCACCTACCTTTCCTTTCATCCAATTCCAAAATCCTAAAAGCTTTCCCAAAAACTATTCCCAGCAAAATAAAGCTTACTAAATGCCCAGCGAAAGAAAAAAAAGTGGGGCAAGAAAAGTGAATCTATAAAGAGTAGAGGAGAAAAAACAAAAAGAAAAAGTCAAGACTCGAAATTCTGCTTTCTGCGCATGCCCAAACTTCGCAATCTAAGATTTTGCATCTGGATCAGAAGGCCAGGAAGTGTACGACCTGTAAACAGCTTTGTGGTAAGTTTTGCATAGCCCCTTTATAGTCAGACAATGACTAGAAAACTGCTCAACCAGCTTCCAAACGCGATTTTTGGCAAAATTCCCAGGAGCGAATGGGTTAACACATTAACGATGCCATTCTTTTTTTTAAATTTTGATCATTCCCACTTTTGGAAATTCAAATTTAAATTGAAAATCATTTTTCTTTGACATGTGTAGACAGCTCATAAGGAACATGGAGTGCAAGATGAGCAATGCTTGAAAGGGAGAACACAGCAAGGGGAGATGAAATGCTTGTTTGTTAGAAAAAAGTTTTACTTTCATTTTTAGGGTCCATATGATGCTGTTATTTTGCCTGGTGGAATAGGAGGATCTAACGACCTTGCTAAGGTATTTATATTTTCTAATTTTAAATACAAATTTTGAGAGCTGATGAGAGTTAAAGGCTTACTTTAATTCTGGATGATTTACAGTCTGCCAAGGTTAAAGAGATTCTCCAGGAACAAGAGCAAAGTGGAAGAATAATTGGAGCAATTTGTGCTGGTAAAGAAAAGTTACTGTGATAAAAAGCCTTGGTGTAAACTCTGGAAAACTGATCCTTTTTTTTGTTTTTCTTCTTTTTAACCAACTTGAAAAATCTAGAGTCTGCCAAAGTTAAAGAGATTCTCCAGGAACAAGAGCAAAGTGGAAGAATAATTGGAGCAATTTGTGCTGGTAAAGAAAAGTTACTGTGATAAAAAGCCTTGGTGTAAACTCTGGAAAACTGATCCTTTTTTTTGTTTTTCTTCTTTTTAACCAACTTGAAAAATCTAGAGAATGATCTGTCAAGATTTTATTAGTAACATTCTGGAAATCGTAATCAAGTTGAAAAATTCTTAGAATTAAAATTTGCTAGGGTTTTTCGCTCTCTGAGTTTGAGATGTCTTGAATCAGATACAAGACAGATAGCAGCAATTTATTACAAAAATTGTGCAAGTGATCACAAAAATGTGTTTTAAGGCCCATGGGGGTGCCTTTAATACTTTACCGTCAGGTTCAATAATTATTTTAGATGTATCCTTCAATCCTATGAGGCTCCCTTAGTCTGACTGTATTACGGAGTTAGAAGTCTACAACCTTTCTGAGATTAGGAACTATAAGATTGCAGCTGGAACTATTCAGAACTGGAACAATCTTACCAGGTAGAGCAATTTTCGTATGACCTTCAAAAATGGTTTTGGTAAGTGTTTGTTATTTGCCTTATCCACCAAAGAAAACCCTACTAATGGAGAAGGCATTGTCCGATTGGTCAATTGTGTTGCAATATGACATCAAAGTGAAGTATAGATTGATTTAAAGAGAGTTCTTTGGGCATGAATTTTTTTCAGCCGAGTTTTCGGTTAACCAACCAAAATCCACGCACATTTGTTCGCTTGTTTTCATTTCAATTTCAAACGAAAATCGCTCTTACCCTAACACTGTTGCAGGTGGCTAGTGGGCAAGCCTGCCTCTAAATATAATAATTGAAGCCTAATTAATAATCCGTAAATGCAAAAGGTATTTTGATCAGCACTGCTATAGCTAAAGCTTGTTGCCTTATACAGAGTGCGTTTTCTATTCCGATTATCAGTGTTCTCCTTATCAGGTGGTAACCGCTAAAAATTTACTCCTTGAAGCAACACTTCCTACAGCCTGCAACTGCTTTAAGTGTTACTAAACATAATAAGTTGTTTCAAAAAACATGTAAGTAGTGATCTAAGCCAATCCTCACAAGAAAAGGAAGTAAATTTATGTGGAAAAACAAAAAGTATACACAGCGATTCTCTCTTAAATGCTAACTGGTACCTTTCAAAGCACTGTGGGCTAACAATTTTTTCATGGGTTTCTGTCCCAATTCTAGATTTTCTTGACCAGCAGGAAAAGTTCGCCTCTCCCACGACTTGTGTTACTAAATTAACCCTAGCGGTAAATGCAGGCTTCATTCGTAAAATTCTTTGTTTTGAGGTGTTAAAAGTACTTTTCAGTCAATTGGTTGACAGGTCGCTCAAGAATAAAAGCCTTAATGAATGAAAAGTCTCTCCCCCTCCGCCATATTTTTGGTCTTACTGGTCAAGAATGTTTTTTTACTTGCTTAGCTAAAATTTAGGGAGAACACTGGGTTATGAGCCCGTCCTTTTATAAGCCCTCCTAAGATGTAAAAGCCCAGCTGGCTTATAAGCGCAGTTTATGTTACATGTATATCTAAAGTTGACATAAGACCAGTGCTGTCAACTCTCCTGGATAATCCGGGAGACCCCCGATTTTGAACCGTTTCTCCCGGTCTCCAGATAAGAGTCTGAAACCTCCCAGATAATTTCCAAAGTTTGCTGTTTCTTGTAGATTCGCCTTTCTGTCAATGAAATTTAAAATATTTTGCATTGTTTGAGCTATTTAACTTTTAACATTGAACGTTTTCTCAGAAACCTTAGTTTGCCATTTTCAATAATGTGATTGGTGGGAAGTAAACCAATCAGGTACTTACAATTCCAACAACATCTATTTTGCATGTTTTTTTTTGCACAAATGACGTCATATTTCGTGCATTGTGACATCATCTATTATCCCTTCCCTATCAATTCTCAATGTTTGAAGATGTCGGGGTTGACAGCCCTGTAAGACTGAGTCTACTATTTTGCTTTTCATATCTTAATAGTACAGAATATACAAGCAGTAACTTTTGTTTTCATTATTTTGTGGAACACCTAGTCTCCCTCGCAGCCGTTTTTTTGGAGCGTTGCGTGACATCCAAAAAACAGCTGCGGGGGGAGACTATGGAACACCTCGAGGTCTGAAACTGAAGAAAATGTAGGTCCTAGTTCAAGCCTTGTTGTCATACTTTTTCCTTAGACAAAAAACTTTGCTCCACTTTATATCTCAGGGGCGGATCTAGGGGGAGGGTGCAGGGGGTGCGCACCCCCCCCCCCCCCGAGATGACCTGCGGTTTTCTAATACAACTGGTATTCTGCCAAAAAAAAATGTGGTTTATTGGTGTTGAAGTAGAGCAAGAGACGAGTGCACCCCCTCCTAAAAAAATCCTGGATCCGCCCCTGTATCTCTTCACCCAAGTGTATAACTAGGTACCAGCGACTTGGTGTGATGGACTAACATCCTATTCAGAGGGGGGGGGGGGGTGGTAGAAATATTTCCAGCTCCTTAGTTTTGCCATGGAAAATGGAATAAGCTCTGGGCTGATGAGCCATTTGGTTTGTTTGTTTCATACTGCAGCCCCAACTGCTCTTCATACTCATGGAATTGCTAAAGGAAAGACTGTCACATCACATCCTTCTGTGAAAGATAACCTGGATGATATGTTTTCACGTGACATACATTTTTCATTCTAAATTGAAAAATAAACAAATATTTGTGTAGCCTGCATATTCTTTGTAAAAAGTTAAAACTATACCATGAGCTGCTTATACCATTTTAAGGAAGTTAATTTTTAGCAAGTCTTCATTGAACTTATTGTTTGACTCACCAGGCAGCACTGTACGTCCTGTATTAAAAGCACTAAATGGCCCTAAAGTGTTTTTTTAGTTGACCTTATTATTTACTTTGTATGAGACCTTATGTTTGGTTGGTTTAACTTCTATTTTTAATTATTTAAAATAGAAGTTAAACCAACCAAACATAAATCTCATACAAAGTGAATAATAAGGTCAACTAATTAAAAGTTGAAATCCTACAATTATACTAAGAAATCTCTGTGTGATGTCTAACATACACCTAATTGCAATAAGGTTGTCATTGAACAAAGCAAAAAGCAAAAAGCAAAAGCAAAAAAGCAAAAAGCCAAATATGAATTAATTAGCAT
Organism: Porites lutea; assembly: GCF_958299795.1. Classification (NCBI taxonomy): domain Eukaryota; kingdom Metazoa; phylum Cnidaria; class Anthozoa; order Scleractinia; family Poritidae; genus Porites; species Porites lutea. Next base: position 22,405,018 of record NC_133201.1, on the reverse strand, counting down.
TTAATTATCATTGCTTGCAACGTTCACAACACACACGCTTATACCTGAATATTAATCACGTAATATGAGAGAAATCATTTGCATCAGTTTCTTGGTGTCATTCTAATGCAATTCAAGGCTGATTCATCTAGCGGATTTCAAACGTGCTCTAATTACAAACGTAAATCGGATAACTACTAAAGAAAAAATGGCTCCATTTTTTTTTCAATAAATATCCCGTGTGAAATACCTCCATGGAATTCCATGGAAATCCATGGAAATCTATGGAAATCCATGGAATTCCATGGAAATCGATGGAGATCCATGGAATTCCACGAAACTCCCATGGAGTATCCATGGAGTTCCATGGAATGCCATGGAGTTCCATGGAGTATCCATGGAATGCCATGGAGTTCCATGGAGTATCCATGGAGTTCCATGGAATGCCATGGGGTTCCACGGAGTTCCATGAAGTAGTGATGGAGTTCCATGGAATGCCATGAAATTCCATGGAATATCGTGGAGTTCAATGGAATGCCACGGGGTTCCCTGAAGTACCGATGCAGTTCCATGGAATGCCATAGCGTGTCCATGGAGTTCGATAGAATACCATGCAGTTTGTATGAGAAAATCCATTGAAATTCAGTAATCAAGCAACTCATCAACTTGTGAACCACATGTTCAAGTCTGCACTTTTTATTGAATAGAAAAATAGGGAACATTTGGAAGCTTTCTAAAAGCAAAATAGTGCATTTAGTTTAAATTACACAGACAACGCAAAAGTATTGTTCACCGACGCTGAAAGTCCCAGTGTAAGAGATTTTATTGCTAACTATAAAGAGGAGTGTTTTGTGTGCTTAATAAAAAAATGATCCTGTTGAAAAAAAATAAATATAGAAAATTATTTTTTAGTAGGGCTGTCTGCCATTTATCTTTTAAAATCAGAGTTGCATTTAAAATATGAGAAGATCACTGTTATTAACAACATGCAGTTGCTTCATAATGGCACAGTGCCGCTATTCGTACAGGACCGGTACACCAACGTGTATTTGCTATGACATACGGGATCAAGTCTCTACTTGAAATTTATATGAAATTTCTAAGTCTCTTGAAATTTCTGATCAACAAATTTCCATGAAAGTGTAAGTCTCTTCAACCACTGTTCCATTTTTAAGGAAAAAATTTCAGTGTTAAATTTTGAAAAGAAGAAAAATTCGATGTTGCAAGATTGAGAACCGATCCAGGGGCGTAGAATCCATAATTTGTAGCCTAACCACTCTACCACGGAGTAGTAACTCGCTGCTAGTTGGAGTTTGATTTTATTCATATAACAACAACCGTTACCCTAATAAGAGGCTAACCGTTTCGAGTCAGTGCTTAAATAGATCTAATCAGTTTAGTCGGAATCCCGTATAAATAGCAAACACAAGACGATGTACGGATCCCGTACTTAAATAGCCAGTACTGGAAATGATCCCACTTAGGCACATAACTCTTCTCGGTATCGAAGTGTGTTTTGGTTGAGAGCTAAGATTTTCCCTATTACTCGAACCTGATTGATGAGATTGCTTTGTATGGAGTATTTCGGCGAACCTACACAAGCAATATTAGAGTTTTTTGCCGCATCCGTGGATAGGCTAGTCTGCTACACAGCCGTTTTTAGTGGGGAGGAGCGTTGCGTGACGACACTAAGATCAGACTATGAATAGGCCTGCTGCCTTTTTAAAAGGTTCCCTCACCTGGGAGAACAATGCAATATTTTCCTCTCACTGCTTTACTCTTCTACAGCGTCGGAATAGTACAATTAACTCTGAAAGGGACCACAATTTAAAGCCTTTAAAGACAGACATCTCCACGATCGAGCCGTGATTTGACGCCATATTTGGTGCTTGAACTGGCGTCCAAGCCTCCCCGCTTAGTGACTTACGCGATCACGTGGAGCTTTTGAACCAATAGAAATGCTTAGAAGATCAGTTTCTTGGTTCGAATCTTTAGGCGGACTTCTGAGCAGTACGACAGTGTTGTGTAAACGGATTGTCTCTTCGATGAATACATCCGAAAAAGATGTCATTTTCAACGCGAAATATCATTTGTGAGGTTGCTTACATTTGGCTTCTTTCAAATCGACTTCGATTAAACAATGACTCAGCAGGATCGCACATTAAAGAGGAAGGTAAGCTTAATATGTACACAACTCGTGTTTGGTTGCCTTACTGAATTCGTCCGCTCGATTTATATGTCTCTGCTAGATTTAGAAGGGTGAGTTTTCGGGTGCTGTTTATCGGTTTTAATATGAAGTTTCCATCTTTTGTTTATACAGATATGAATGTGGTCTTTCCTGCAAATTGCCTTTGGAATCCTTTGGAATAATTACTACTTCTGGCAGAATTATAAATCGAAGACTGTACTTCGATGGACTGCTTCGATGCATAAGAAGAAATATCATATTTAGAATTTTCATGCCTGCTACGTAAAAACTATGCAAGAGACTGATAAATTATAATTGTGGTTTTCGCCGTTTTTTCCCAAGGATTAGGTAGGACTTTACTATAACTAAATACCATGGTTCTGATCGAGGAAATAAGTAGCGGTTCCCTTTTTCGTCGCATTAAATAAAGCCATGTTTAAGTCTTACATACTGACGGTTTATGCATTCAAGTATTAGCTTATTTTTTTCTCTCAATTATGCATCTGTTCGCCTGTTACTTTTCTTAAACACCAGGCCAAGATTCCTTGCTTTATATTAAATCTAAATTTTTCATTTAAGCTACTTCAATATGATTGCTGCATTCTAAACTGCAATGTATATAGTCACAAGTAAACATTAATTTGTTAAGCTACAGTATGTCAAATTTTCCTCCAAAAGCATGTTAAGTTTTGATTGATGTCTTTACATTGATTAAATAAATTGCAGTGGACCAAAATCTGTTATGTATTCCATTTGATTCACTGGATATTTTACATGTCTAATTCCTGTGAATTCCATGAAACTCCCTGGAGATCCATGGAATAATCGGTGGAGTAGTTTCTATGGAATTGCATGGAACTTTTCCATGGAATTCCATAGAAAATGTCCTAATCCTCCATGGAAAATGTCGATGCACAAATTTCCATGGAATCCCATGGAAATTAGTGCCCTAATGTTTTCCATGGAATTCCATGGGAAATGTCCTAATCCTCCATGCAAATATCTTCCATGGAAACCTATGGAGAAATTTCCATGGAATTCCATGGAAATTGATGTCCTAATCCTCCATGGAATTCCATGGAGAATTTTCCATGGAAATCCATGGATTTCCATGGAATTCCATGGAGGTATTTCACACGGGATAGCCTGGGGTAAATTCCAGAAACGCGACGCGTCTTTTCGTTTAGTGCTAAATAGAAAAGCCAGTGTGCGTATGGTTTGTAGTGCACAACACCATGACAATTCATTCACAACAAATCAGGGGCGTAGGCAGGTTTTTTCATCGCGGAGAGGGTGAGACGTTCCTCCGCCAGTTCCTCTCCCGGCGCCACAAACCAAGCTTCGTTTGTCAGGACATAATAGATTGGCGACTGAAAGTGCGACAACTGAGACATAACATTGCTCGCGTCAATTCACCTTTCTCTTTTATGAATTGTGCAACTTCTGTAGATGGAGAATGTTGGCTCAAAAATGACCATGGCTCCTGTCTATCTTATAGCGCAGTTGATGCCAACACGGCCAATTGAATTTTCTCCCTGTGCTGCTGTTTCAATCACTCGACCAAGGTACAAATTTATAAAGTGAGACTCTTTTTACCACGATGACAGGTTTGCCTCAGTCCGTTTTTTTTTTTGCGCAAGCGGGGGTCATGAGCCCATTACTAGCTAGGTCTCTGTTAACGGTAACAATATGATTCAACTAACAACAACAACTGCAACTTCATTTACATATCAAAACTGTTTTATTGGATTCTACACACTCTACTTTAGATCAGTTAAAAGAACTTTCTTCTTGTCAGCAAACTCCTCCTCCGTTAAAACACCCATCTGCTTGAGGTCATGTAGCTCTCTAAGTTCCCGGAGGATGTCTGATCGAGAGTAGCCGACTGAACTTGTAGTTGTAGCTGAACTTGTAGTCTAAAGATAAATCATCAACAAGTTATTAGTGGACCATTTATCTCATGCGGCCAAGATCTACAGTGCAGTTAGGGAAAATGCGATATTCTATGGGTTTAATAAATCACTTACTACTGTTGACATGCTTGTCGCAATCTTTTTTGCCACCTTGTTTCGAAATATCGGCAGCATTGGTGGTTCATCGCACTTTTATGCGACCCCAAAACCTGGAATGATAAGAAAAAAACATAAAAATTTACCTTGATTTTAGCTTTTTGCTTTGATTAGCGTTAATTTGAGGATTCATTTCATACCAGCATATCCGCCCAGAGTCGGTACTGGTAAGGCTGGAAAACGGTCTCGCCGTTCTTATCTTCCAACCTTTTCGTTTGCTCGTCTATTTTATCCGTGAATGAGGGGGACGCAGCATTCTTCATTCACCACCACATGGCTGGGGTCCACCCAAAGAGGTTGCCCACTTATAGCAGCGGCATAGGCGTCAGGTAATTCGGTGTCAGTAAGAACCCAGAGTTTTTTCTGCTTCTTATCGATGAAGCCAAAGCCGAATTCTCTGCAAACGGCTCACCAGGAATAATGTTCTTCACTGCTTCTCTAAATTCGGAGTAAGTCTCCGTTACGGGAAAACCCTTTACTCTAGCTGTCCTGTACGAAGATTTTTTGTTCCCACCAACTATTCTGATATCAGTCGTAAAACGTTGATGAGCGTCGTTTAGAAGTTGTCCCTCCATGTTTTAGACTGATTTAAAATCTGCACGTGCTGGTGTGTGCAATTTGAATTTCTAATTTACGCTTTACTTTTTTGGCTCACGGGCCTGGGATCACGGGATGATTCTATCGTTCTAGCTCGTGCAAACGATTACTAAATAAACAGAAATACTGCGAAAAAGAAACCACTGCAAAGAATTGCTCATTTTTTATGAGGAAGAATGCCGGGCGCTTATTCAGAGGACCTCCGCTGGAGAATTATCTGGTAAAAATTTCTATTGATGCGTAGTGACGAGGAAATTGCTTTTCAGTTATTTGTATGCCCAAGAACGGTGCAGCGTATCTGCCAAAAAATTGTATTGACAGGAAGTGTTGTAGCAGAAAGAGCTGGTCGACCTGTCGGTACGACAACACTTCACCGTCATGAAGAATACATTATAATGGAGGCGATACTCAAAGAGCCAGCCACACCATTACATCGGCTCGCGTCAACAATACAGGAACAAACTGGCTCCGAGTTTGATGTTTCCACACTGTGTAGGACACTTCACAGACTTGGATTCACTAACAAGAAGGTCAGTATAAGAATTACTGATACCGCTTATCTTTTTTCTCTCTCCAACACCCACTATTGCTTCTGATTGTCCACAGATAAGAGAAATTGCAGCTCAGAGAAGAGACGACCTACGTGCTCAATTCAGAGCTGATATGCTAAATCATTCGCCTCATGAACTCATTTTTATTGATGAGACAGGAATTGTAAGTGTTGCTTTTTTATGATTTCTCAGAGTCGATTGTTTGTTAGAAAAAAACTTGCTTTGTATAAAACGTTCTTTCCACTCATTCATTATTTTTTTCTGATCTTATCTTTCTCCAGGACAGAACCTTATCGAGACAATACGGTTATTCACAGAAAGGGCAGCGGGCTGAGGTGATAAGGACAAGAACAAATAGCCAACGTATTACAGTAATTTGCTCACGATGGATACCTCAGCATCCGAGTACTCAATCCAGGCCAACGATTCAATCGCATTGTTTTTCCTGGCTTTCTACGTTATGATATAGTACCCCTTCTCAATCCATACAATGGAAGAAACCCTCGCTCTGTGGTTGTGCTAGGTAATAAATTGTTCATAAGAAATGAATTTTTCTCTTAAACATTCGCTCAAAATCTTTAATTTCGTTTTTGTGTTTTTAGACAACCACGCAGTTCATCATGTTGCGGAAGTGGAAGAAATTATATATGGTGCTGGAGCTTTGGTTAGATACCTTCCACCTTACAGCCCGGATTTTAATCCGATAGAGGGAAGTTATCACCAGGCCAAACACTTCATTCGGGAAAATGAAATTGCCTTCCGTTGCTGTCTTCAGCCCCATGCGTTTATCTTGCATGCTTTTGCGCAAATTTCACCAGAAAACTGCGAAAGGTATTTCAGAAACTCTGGCTATGAGTGACAATTCGACTGAAGTAATAATTTTGAACCCTTTCGTTACACACATCGGTGTTTCATGTGCGGAATCTTACAGCGCGGAATTACAGAATTATTTCTTGTTACTGGGAGTGGCTTAATTCTTAAATAATTGTTAAATCATTAAAACACGCAAGTGTAAGTCACATGGCTAATTAATTCCTATTTGGCTTTTTGCTTTTTGCTTTTTGCTTTTTTCTATGACAACGTTATTGCAATTAGGTGTACGTACGTACATACCTTTATTCAAAGCAAAGACCAAATTAATGTATACAAAGGAATGCTTTGAAAAGGAAGTTTAAGAGGTTGACCCTATGTAAACAGTTCTTTTTCCTACCGTTAAAGAAATTGATGATGTTCTCAATCTGAAAACTTAAGGATAGAATAAATGCTGTCATACTAAGCTCTGTATATTTTAAATGTATGTGGTAACTTTTCTGTGTTCCTTATGCAAATAAAGAACTGCCGTTACTTAAGTTTGGTGGTGTAAAATTTGATTGTTTTTGTCTTTAAGGTTACACGTACTCTGAAGACCGAGTTGTTCGAGATGGAAACCTGGTAACTAGCAGAGGACCTGGTACTGCTTTTGAGTTTGGTATTGAACTTGTACAGGCTGTACGAGGTGATGATGGTGAAGCTGAGAAGCTCGCTGGCCCAATGCTCATTAAATAGTTGCTTTCAGTCAAATCAGCTCAGATTTGGTTTAATAGATAAACCAGGATGCAACTACCTTGATGATCAATCTGACAATCAATCTTTCTTTTGCGTGAGACTTGTACATGTAGGAAAAAATATTTATCTCAAGATGTTAAGGAGAGTGTGCAAAGAAAGTCATGTCCGATAGCCCGGGGCTAGTGGATTTTGTTCTGGGGCTAGTGATTTTTTTTTCTCACCTTGCCCGACTGGCAAGTGCTGTTTTTTCGGGGAAGTTCAAATTGCAGAAGGATTGTAATCAATCCTGCCAGTCAAAAAGGGCTTTGGGGCTAGTTGAAATGACTTGTGGGCTATGCTAGCTACAGCTTGCCCAAATGGTAGGCTGTAAAACTGACTTTCTTTGCACCCTGAAGGAACATAAAAATATTTTCATAGATGTTTAGTTCAATAAATAGAGACACCTTAATTATTTCTTTTGAATTTGCCAGTCAATTCTACATCGGGGGGCTTGAGCAACCATGATAGCAATGGCTGTGCAAAATGATGTCTATAATGTCCATTGTGGATTAGAGCAGACAAGAAGCACCCTCTTTGTGTATATTAACATGTTAACAGTAACCTTGGACGTGTTATAAGCAGAGGCATAGGTGTACTCATGCGATGAAAAGTTAGATCTCAATAGGCACTCCAAACTTACCAAGCTAGGGTGGTCTCGGCATGCTCCCCCAGTAAATTGTTCAAATTTGGGGGCTTAGAAATGCCATTACCTTCTTTCTGCAGGACATTTTTAGTTCACAAATACAAAGGAAAATGCAGTCATTGTTTATTTTATTAATCTCTTGAGTTATCGGTTCTAAAAGTACAGTACTTATAGAAAAAAAGGGTATTTAACAGTTAAAAAAATGCCATCAAAATTTTGCAAAAGCAGTTTGAATGCCGACATGTTCCTCCAAGTGCTCGAGAAACGGGGAAAGAATCCTCACTTGGCCAATGCGTGAAAACCATGGTAACAGTTGATTGACGTCCACCAACCTGCAGGTTTGAACCGAAGAAAAAACCCTTTTGAGGGCACGTGTTAGTGGTAAATGCTTTCAGGAAAAAATTTTTTTTTCTAGATTTCTGCCGTATGCACAGTCGTGTGTGTGTATATGGGTGTTACGCTCGTGATAAGTAATAAAGATTTTAAATTATTTTTACTATCAGAGCCCTTATTAATTTTGCTTATAAAATTTATTGTTTTTTTGATGCGGTAGTTGCTGTCATTTTTTTAGCTGCTTTAGCTGCCCATTATGTTCTCTCTCTTATGGTGATAAATTTGAGAATTGATTTTTTCTAGGCATTTTCACAGTTTGAAGCTGTGTTTTTTGTTCATAGTAAGGATTTGTTTTAAAGAATGTAAAGAAGGAATCAATGAGAGTTGAGCAGACTTTAAAACTAAATATAAACTGAAAAAGAAGACATTATTAAAATACTATGAAACATAACAGTGTGGCCTTTCTGACAACGTTAATTGAAATAGCTGTATCATTGATATAGGATTGCTATGGTGATGGGTGCCAAAACCTAGCCCCTTGAGTAGAATACATCCTATTCCTTCTCCTTTCCAAGTCACCATGGTCTGTACTGATATAGAAGTATTCTCAGACTTGAATGTTGCAATCATGACAAATGACACTAGTCTTCATTAATAACGCTGCTACTCTGGCAGTGTCCCACAGTGATACTTACTTACAACATATGTTTACAAGGCTATTTTCGTTTTCAATAAAATGGGGATCTTTGCTCATATCATAAAGGAAGAAATAGCATATTATGTAGTGAGTCTAACTGATTGAACTTTTTCCTTGACTTTTAACGACATTTAAATAATTAGGTGTGACTTCTTCCTGTTTAAGTTAAAACAGGGTCAATTGTTTACTTTAACGGGAAAAACTTATATTTAAGATGCACATTTGAAAGTTTACTTTATATGTTTAGTGTCATCACTTATATATAAATTTTTTCTGTAATGTCTCTATTATCCTTGATCAAAGGCCAGAGGAGATATCTCCAATTTCAGTTGATATGAATGTCCTATTATAAGAATTTTCTGAGCATTTCCTGTTTATTTTTGGACACTCCACTATCACGTGCACGTTCGAACAAGTTTTTGTTAACTCTTACGTGTTTAGGTGTATAAATATACTACTTAATCCTTATTTTTTCTTTATCTCCTTTCTAACTGTGTTAGTGAGTATATTTTGATTGATGGAGAGGGCGGTCAATTTTAAATTCTCTCACACCACGAAAAGAGTAACCAGTGAGAGACTCCAGTTACTATAATACTGACCTGAAAGAGGCGCCTTTCTGTCGGCTGTAATAAAACTTGATAATATAAGCAATGTCTACAGAATTGAAACTGTGAAAGATAAGTTTATGGTTTGGCTTGGTGAATGTGTTTATAAAATCAGTGCATTCTTCACACCATCATCTGTTTTAAATAGTATCCCTCTCCAATTAAATCATTAAATCGAAAGGAATTAAAAGTTTTTTCCTCTTTTTTGATGGAGGGGGGGTAGGGTGGCGGGGAAGGACAGGGTGTCTACAATATCATTCTCGGAGACCCAGGGGCAGATAGTGGGGGCGAGGGAAAGTCTAAACGGGCGGAAAAATAAGGCACAAAGAAAAGTAAAGAACGGCGAGAAGAGCCCCTGGGGACAACGTCTTACCAGACCAGTTCCAAACGGTCGCCGCCGTTCTGGCTTCTGATTGGTGCCAGAAAAACACAAGTTTTCTGGCACCAATCAGAGCCTAAAGGAGAGCGTACTCGAGCACAACATGACGTTTGTTTCCTTTCCGTATACTTACGCACAACCCCAAGAAAGACCTTCACTGGCAAAAATATAGGCGTTCGACCCTCCGTTTTCTCAAAAAAATCTGCAACTTTTAGCTTTAAGCGAGGCGACGTCATTTTCAAATGGGAGACCATAGGGACTTTTTGTTTATGTTTTCAATGAGGAATCATACTAGATCATGTACCTACATAACTTTTTTTAGTAGTCTGTTCAGGGCCATGTTTATCCTACAAAGGACAAATTTTGTGTCCACAAAGAATATCGACAACTGTGTTCTATTGTTTCTGTATTTTTTGCCGATAGATGACCAAGCTGAAGTCAGAAGAAATGCAGATACACTAAAACCTGCATTAAGCGGACACCCTCTATTAAGCGGACAGTAGCCGAAGTCCCCAAATTTATTTCCCTTATTTACTTTAAATAAAACCTTTGTTAAGCGGACACCTCTATTAAGCGAACGCGGACACCTAAAAAGTACCTGAAATGGCCATTTCTGTTGTTGCCAACCTGTATCAAACGGACACTTGTAATTGAATTCCACCACCCAACATGCCAGACACCGGAAATGCGAAAGACTGCCACCCACAAATTTTCATTTTTTACCTTAAAAAAAGTCGCTTGACCAACTTATTTGATTAGTTTCACGGGACAGTTATGTTTTCTATTTTGTTTTTTTTTGTAAAGAGCTTGTTTCACTCATCTGACGTCTTCAAATTTGAGTTGCAATCTATGTTTATGGTACTTTGATCAACTGGTCCACGTAAATAAAGAAATTAATGCAAACGTATATCGTCATAGTCTCTGGGAGTATTCTAAACGTTTCCACTGTTCACTTGAATGGCATTTGACACCTCACATGACGTTTTCTATTGAAACCTGTATTAGGCGGACACCCTGTATTAAGCGGACACTACAGCATTCCCCGAGGGTGTCTGCTTAATCTTGCAGGTTTCACTGTATACAAGTACCAGAGGGATGTCATTGGCCTTCTCATAATATTAATATTGAATGTATGATGGAGGAGAAGAAAACAAGATCACCTGATTAGTATGATCTTGAAGGCATCTGTTACGAACTTGCCTGTACATAGAGACCGGTGCCTTAGGTGTGAATTTCAATTTACAATGTATCTGCTGAACACATTTAGACCACTTTTTATGGACGGAGTGCTTAGCTTCAAAGGAAATTGTGAAATACATGTCTCTACTTTCAACAAACGAGTGAATTTTGTCAAATTGCAACCCTAAAACTATATAATTAAAACGACGATTCCATTGCTAGCCCATCTTCAGAGAACAGGCGCCACCCGGTTAAATATATTAGTTGAATTTGATAAGGGCCCGTATGCGGAACGGAAAGTCACGGGTTCAAATCCCGGCCGCATTAACATTCTTAAAATAGCTGAGAAGAAGGTGCGGCTGTTGTTCTGACATCTGCAAATGATCATGTCTTCCATAAAAAGGAACCAAAACCGTCATCCCCTCTTCACAGCTCGTTCCCTTTTCGGGGTTTTTTGTGGGACTGCGATCCGCACTGCTGTTTGTTGAGAGTGAGAGAAGTAAATTTCTTGGAGGAGTTCGTGATTCCGAAACCAGTAATTAAAACCAGTTCCTTTCCATTGCAAAATGTAGAGTAGGATGTTTGTGATATTGAACATTTAGTGGCATTTATAGCTTTGTTTTGGCTTTTAAGAAGCCATCGCCTCGAGATTGCTCGAAAGAATAAACAGGGGTTAATTCCATTAGGTCCTCAAAATGATGTAAAACGGTTGTATCGAATAAAAACCTTACAAATAATGCTGTAGTTTGTTCTGTACGTATTGACTGTACTAGATTTGATTTGGCTGTGCATTTCAGTTGTGAAATAACTCACGGCAATATATTGAATAAAAAGGCAACTATAGCACTGTCTTGAACACATATTGTTTCCATACCAATGCAATTTTCACGATCCAATCACGCGCGGGAGAGTTTTAGCAGAGAAGCTGTCAATCCGTGCGGAGAAAGGGCAGGTGACGCTTTAAAAACCCAAATCGGTGGTCTCTTCCAGAATGGCGGCTTTGCCACCAAAGCTCTCACTCGTGCAAAAACAATTCCTCCAACTACGCAGGCTTCGTTAATCGTAGTGGTTGAGTTGATAGGATTATCAGGTTTAACTGTTGTGTCCCCAGGAAAGTAGTATTAAGGTAAGGTAAAAAAAAGCCCTCGTAATTTTTTTTTTTACAACGGGGGTAAGCGAGGTGAGCCAGATTAATGGAAATAACTATTGATATCGCTCATGGATCTGCCCGTTTGAGTTGTCATGAATTGAAAAGCAAATCGTCAATTTATCTATTTTTTGAACTAGCAACGACTAAAAGCTGGAGGCGGTCAGGCTCGGTATTTAGAAGTGTGGCCAAGGGCGTAAATATGGCACTACCGAAAAGCAAAGCTAGTCAGTGGTGCGAGCAGCAATTGATCGAACCCATACATCCAGCACGCTGACCACTTGGCCACCTTGCCTGCAATACAAGCAATTAAATCAGTGGGAGATCAGTAAAGCATTCGTGCCACACCTTCTCTTTACAGTTTTCTCTTCCATTTTGCCAAATAAACTATTGATAGATTCAATAAGACTTTAAACCAAGTTCCCTATACCAAATAAAAAAATAACATACTACTGCTTCATCTAATAAGTAAGGCGGAGAAAGGATGCATTTCGATTGAATATTTAAAATAAATAAAAAGTATACTTGTCTCTGATGGTTCTTAAGTAAAACAAAAGGTATAATATTCTAGTTCAAGGATGAATATTCTGTTTTTATTTTTTTACTCTTGTTTCTTAACCTCGGAACCAAATTATGAGTTTAATGGATCGAACTGAGGCTTTACAAGAGAAAAACTAAAACGATGCAAATTGCGTGCACAAGTAACTGAATCCTCCTCATTTTACTCTAATACATTAAAATTCTTTATTTGCTCTTCAAAGCTTTGTCGTCAGGGTATATGTTTCACAATTTCTTCTTTGTTTTCGCAGTGAACATAAATCTAAAGAATTCATAATACTTTTCTTAATGGGTTCGACTCATTGAATTGTCAGATCATAGCAGCTTTTACTTATTAAACATCGAAGATGAGTGACAGCTCCAAATTATTAGCTGTCCACAAATTGTATAGAATTTCTGGTTACGAGGTCACTTATTGAACACTGAAAGGGGGTTTGAAATAAAAAGTGTGGGTTTTTTTATAAACGTGAATAATCATTTTACTTGATTAGAGCACGTGATCTGGTATTGTCTTAGACCGTTTTGTTATTGACTGCTTGCAGTCCGCCTTTTCTCTTAAAATCCGCCTACTTCTATTTTATTCTATTCATTAGCTTCGCCTTTTACATGACACAGAGAAAAAAGGAAACCGATTAAAGGAGATTAAACAAATACTGAAACAAAGAATAAAAAATGCCTAATTAGGCAGGGATACCATGACAGCTGTAAGCCAATTACAGTGGTCCGAGAGTTTAAAAAATATGTAAAAAAAAAACAGTAAAGCTAGATATGACGATTAAAAACAGCAGCGAAGATGGACAGACACGTTAAACGTTCCATGACGGAGAGATGGTTTTGCAGGGTCGTGGGACCTCTGGGTCGTAGTTATGTTAAGATTGCACTTCAGTTGAAGGTCAAGCCAAAGTGTTGGAAAGACCGCTCCCGTAACCAATCAGACAGCGGAATCAAGACATTTAGTAAAAATTAAGATTTTGTCACATGATCGCTACTGTAAGTACATGAAAGCAAAGCAGGTAGGAAAAGTACCTCTTGAAAGTAATTGTTATTGAAAGAGTCACCTCGGTAAGCATGCATTATTACTGTAACTTAAAAGGGACGTTTCATTTCCTCAAGCTTTTTTAGTATTATTGCGCTAAAAGTATGTAACCACAGGCCCAACTGAGAGTTACTATTCCACTTGAATATTTCCAAGTACATTTCTGAACCGTATATTGATTGACTTGCACGTGAATCTTGCCGAACCAAACTTACAGAAAAAGATATGAATTAAACAAAGGCATTTTCCTGACGCCCAACAACAAAAATTGATTACCAGTATGACATGTAAAACTATGCCAAGCATAGTATTAACGTAACCGTTCAAATCAAGAAACTGATGCTGTTATGTAGATTAAAACGTTCATTGTAAAGTTCATATTTTACTGCACTGTGTTAGCATTCAAATTATTGATATAACCTAGCTTTTTCTTTTCATTAGACTTGCATAATAACCACTTTAAGGATAAATTTCCGGCCAAGATAGATTGCCTGATATGTGAGATAATTAAGGCCTTACAAGCCAAAGTTGGCGTTGAAGAGCTAGAAGACTAATTCTAACTAAGGTGGCCAGCCGCAAAGTGGTAAGTTCGTACAAAAAAGTTTTTTTCTCGGAATACCTTATCTTTTTAGTGTCACTTTCCTTAACGATAGACAGTTGACTCCCGTTCGAAAAAGGTTCAATTTTAGGGAGTTTAAGATATTAAGGGTTTTGAGTTACATCTCGCGAATCGCAGAATGATTTGGATATCATTTAATGACAAATAGTCCTCCTGACCGCCGAAGCAGAAAATTTAAATACATGAGCGCTTTGACACATGCTTTGAACAAGCTCCGAAGAGATCAAAGGGCCTCATTTGGCCCACCATCGTTGATAACACTCATTCACGCGACTTCATTCGCACCCCAAAGTGATAAATCCAGGGACGGACTATTGGAAATATATACACAAAAGATAAGCTTTTCATGAAGAAGAAGGACTATAATTCCTCTACTCCTGAAAATTGCTAAAAAAAAAAAAAACATGCATTTTTTTGCTTTGAAAGTTGACTGCTTAATCAGGAAACCATTAACAAAATTCAGGCTAAACTCCACAAACAGATTAGTCGTTTAAACTTTCAAGTTAGTTTAAACTTTTAAGTTAGTGACAAAATGACTAAAAGAAAAATAGATAGACTGCGAGTATAGGAGGTTTGAGTTAAATGAACTTTTTTTAGCAGCCACGACCGCCACTTACGGTTACGCTTTCTAGTTTCCTCTTCACTGGTAAGCCATTTGCTTCTGGAGACTTTGTTGAAAAACGCTTTTTGAAGCTTTTCGACCCTTTTTTCTGTCGGTCGGACACTTTGAGGCATTGACTGTTCCAGTGCAAAATATCCGCTTCAGTAGTTCGGACATGTACAGGAAGCAAAATTTAGGGGTTTTGTGTTTAAAAATAACTCAGCAGGTTTGACTTTTACTATTGGCTGCCTCTCACCTTGCGGTCAGGGAAAACCTTGTCATCTAACGTGTGCAGTGTGACGAATGAACACCATTCAGTCAAGGAAGCCGAAGAAGAAGACAAAAAAAAACATGTAACGCTGACCCGAAAATTCCCCACGAAGATCTTGTTCCGCTAACTACCTCCACTTAATTTCTTCCACCTAATCCTAGACCGGAAAATAAATCACGGTAAACGTAATGTACAGCACGTAGGAAAAAACTAGGTTAGTTAGGATTTATGAAATAATTCGTTTGCGCTGACGTTTATTTGTTGTTGTTGTTTGTTTGTTTTACAAAGACGCTTTTTGCTTGCACATTGTTTGAATTATGAAGACTTCTGTTTGCTTTTTGGTGGCCTTAATGCTGCTGTTGCCAGGAATTTTGTGTTCGGTCATAAAAGGCAAGTGTAAGAATTTTGGTTGACTTTATCACTAACAGTGCTTTGTGGTGTGTAACAATGCTTCATTTAGAGGTTAAGGCCAGAAGATTATCGACGGTTCGTTTTTTGGCGATGGGGTGCAGGCCGAGACAAAAATAAGGAGAATCTTCTCGGTGATGAAATGAGGGAAGGGCACCTGTATTTGGGGAGTCTTGTCATTTCAAAGTTAATCTCTTTAATGACAGAAATGTGAACTTGGAACAGCATCAACCAATAAACCTACTCTCTAATATCTGAACAGGCAAAGTCTATCGATACAGAACTTTGCGTCCAATACGTTTCACATTGTTGTTATTAGATCATTACAACAACCCTACAACCCTTAATGGGTTTCTGGCTCTAATGCTTGTCTCTTTCAAAGAAAATCAATGATTAGCATCATTATTATGAAAACATCATGACTATAAATGCAAACGAATGTCGCTGTAGTGTTGGTATATAAAATGTTCCGCTGCCAGAGGAAACAAACCTACCAAAATGAGCGAAGAAGCTGTCAAGTTCCGCCATAGAATAAATTATAACGATGGCAGCAGGCAAATAAAAAACTCAAATCATGGCCAGGGAAAATTTTCCAGGTGTAAAAGATTTGTGGACGTTTTTTTCTCTAATTTTGAAATTCACTGCGACAATTTCCTCTTTACAATTGTTAACACAAAATCAATGTACGGTTTTCAGTACTTTGACAAACTTCCTTTTGGTCCTTTCATCAAAATAGATGACGTCGCTTATAGAGAATTCAAAACTAGAGATCCGATAGACATTCCCGAAGGATGTACATTTCCAGATGGTTACAAGCAATGTATGGAAGACTACTCTGGGCCTGATGATGAATACGATTGGGAAGGAATTTGCTACGAAGTAAATTGCTCTTAAAGGAAAATGTTGCTTCAAGGTGAGACACAAGAAAGGGGTTAAGTCACCTGCACTACGAATCTGACCCTTCATTGGTTGCAGCCCTGCCATCGACTTCTTTTTTTGTTCTATCCAAAACCAACGTCCCAATACCAACACCAAGGTGACATCATTCTTATGACGTCAGTCCTTCAGTTCCGCTCGTTTAAAAATTCAATTTGTAGACGCTCTCGTTTACCTTTTATTCTCTTGCCATCTTGGATTGCTAGACAAATTTCTTTGTTGTAGTGTATTCTCACGCGTCTTTTCAAGCTTATAATTAGAAACAGATATTCCACTGCCACATGCCAGGAACTTTCTTTAACTTAAAAGTGGGTTCGCAAGCAAAATCTCGTAAACGTTCGCAAGGGGACAGAATTTCCTCTCCCACAAGAATACGCTTTGGGTACCGTTCTCTAATAAAGGCAAGTTAGCCCCCCCAGAGGCCCCTCACCTTCCACCATCAGTAGAGAATGCGTGCTTGCTCCCTATACACTAAAATGGGTGATTTTCGTTGGTTTCATCCTTAATCAGGATCGGGGTTTAAGATCCTGGGAGGCACTCACCATTATTCCAAATTTATGGGAACTCTTCCTCAGGATTCCACTCACGAGAACAGTTTAATGTCACGCGACCTACGCCTTTGGTTGGTGCTTTTGTAAAAGAATGCCTTAAGGTCTATCTTAATTTATTTGTCTTTTGTTATCATAATTTGTTTAATTTAACATTTTTAGGGCCTACAGCTTAAGGAAATTCCCAACGAGTGGATAACCTTTAAGGCTGTGGAATTAAGACGTGGAATTATTTTGAGCATTGAAATACATATAATCATCACATTTAAATAAAGAAGAAACCGCTAAAAGCTTCTCGTCATTTTGCTTACAAGAAATGTGTACCATTTATTCTACTTTTCAGCAACTGAACATGCCAAACAAGGACTTTTAGAAGCGGAAATGTTTGTAGAAATTAATTTTTTCTTTGTAAAGAGGACATCGGTGTGACAATGAATAAACAGATGGTCGCATATCCTCCCCTGAGGGCGCGGCGGCATAAACTGCGGATCAGCAAAGGACGAAATTTGGTTGGATACTCCCCTGACTCATATCCTTTACTCTAAAAGCAAAGAAATAAGCTGGGATTACTGTAGGAAAAGGGAGTAAGCGATAAAGCACTGAAAATATGGAGAGCAAGTAATTTTGCTA
The DNA here is from genome assembly GCF_958299795.1 of Porites lutea. Lineage (NCBI taxonomy): Eukaryota > Metazoa > Cnidaria > Anthozoa > Scleractinia > Poritidae > Porites > Porites lutea. The sequence continues at coordinate 22,387,460 of NC_133201.1, read as the reverse complement.
TATACATGATCGTGTATGGGTGAAATAATCCAAAATCCGCAAGGGGAGTGGTGATAATCCTCCCTGGGGAGACACTCCATCAGGGTAATGAGAAGTGATAACCCTTTCCAGGGGATTATAACCCCCGAGGTTAATGAAAGATGATAATCCTATTTAGAGGGTGATGATCCCCCGGGGTAGTGAGAAGTGTTAATCCTCTCTATAGGGGGTGATAATCCTCCAGGGTAATGAAAGGTAATAATCCTCTCAAGGTAGCCCCAGGGTAGTGGAAGGTGATAATCATCTCTATAGGGGGTGATAATCATCTCTATAGGGGGTGATAATCCCCCAGGGTAATGAAAGGTAATAATCCTTTCTTGGTGGCCCCAGGGTAGTGGAAGGTGATAATCCTCTCTAGGGGGTGATAATCCCCCAGAGTAACGAGCAGTGATAACCTTGTTTAGAGGCCAATCCTACTAAAGGCTTTCAATAAAAAATCGGCCACCTTCGCGATGCTCTGTGAGTCAGGAGAACGTATCTGCACAGAAATTGCGTATAATATTTTGTTGAAGCAAGCCTTTCAGTGTAGCACCCACCGATAAATATAAGATCTTAAGATATGTTTTTCTCGCCGTTCATAAAGTGTACGAATTACTATATTATCAAATTAAAAAGACATTAAAACGGATAATTTTTCAGTATTAGGTAGTACACAATATATTAGCATACAAAGAAATTGCGACCCAAACTTCGTGACTATAATGTACACTCTCAATGTCTAAACAAAACACATTCCTTTGATCTCAAGTTCGTACGCTGTTCCTCCGAAGTCAACCTCGTTCCCACCAGTCTCTCTCGCTAATAACAGCGACGATGATGGTTATAATAATAATAATAATAATAATAATAATAATAATAATAATAATAATAATAACGATTGTCTTGTTCGTTGAATCCATGCATACTGTACACCTAGAAGACATCAAGTGAAGGTCAAGTGCAGCCTTTATTGATTTTATATTCACAGCAAATAGAAACCAGCTCACATATAACACTGCTGTCCGTATATAACCCTTGGTTACATAGTTCCATCTTTATAGCGGCTAAAAACCAAAATCCTTTAATCCTGTGAAAAAGCCTTCTCTGGTAACCATGATTGTTGCAGATAGGAAGCGTTTATGTTGGTATTCCTGTGGCAAGGGAACATAAAGCACCTTTGCGATTTCTTGTTGTGGATGGACCAAATAACGGAAGAGATGGTTATTAATCGATTTCTTTCACCTTTTCTAGCCCAGTTTTACCCAATACCAAGACAAATACTTGTGATAAATGATGTGCAGGTGGCTGTCCTTTTGATCATCCGGAATGGGCCTCGGCCAAGTCTTATGACGCTGCTTGCTTTTTAAAAGAGACTAGCCGAAATCTTTTGGTCTGGGCTTGAGGTAGTCAAGGCAAACGAAAGTACTTGTTTAAACCCAAATGATAAACCTGTAAGCATTTTTCTCTTTATAATCCGAACTGAGCTTCCTTGTCAAACATGATTAACTGAGATTTGAACGTCATTTAAACTACAATGAAATTGAATTGTTTATCTCAAAGGTACAACTCTACAAAATAATTATGCAATCAATATTGTTCTAATGTAAATGACGTTTCTTGACCAAAGCATTTTATGTATTTTTAAAACTTTTTTTTGTTTTTTTTTTCCAGTCCAAAACTGAAAATATGCAAAGGTAAAATATAAGAACAAAATGGCTCAGGTTAAACCGACTTTACTGTGACACCACTCAGGCCCTGAGTTATTCACCAGTGTGAATAAGGTTTGAATTATTTTTCCATGAACTGCACGGCAATGTTTTCTTCTGAGGCTTGAGGATCCCAACTGGCAGCAATATCTCGTTTAACAAGAACTGCTGGCAGTAAAATGCCTCGAAACAGTACCACAGTGTTTTCGGTTTTTTCCCAGACCCATGCAAAGCCAGTTAAATGTTTCTATAAATCATAACCGTGTCCTAATCCAACTAAGCAATTGAATTAATGATGCAATGAAATGTATAATATTGCAGATCAAGTAATTATTAAATCCGTCCTGGCGTGAAAAAGAATAAGTAACATTTGGTTTACCCGTTTTTTGAACTTAACTGCGTTTCCTTGCAAACTCGATTATTTGGGGGTCCTTCGTCGTTAAAAACTTCGAGAACCATAAACTTAATTACAGCACTCAAGGCTACAACGCTACTACGGGTGTTTGGGATTAATATGTATACACAATTTATAGTTTTAGGTCATAAATACGTCTTTTAACGTACATCATTAGTTCAGTCTTGTAACCTTTCTCCTCCTCCGAGAGGGTTTTCTATTCTCTTTCCTTTTTGTCCGAAATGTTCCCAAGACTTTTGTAACAAAAAAAAAGTGAAAAAAAAGTGAAAAAAAAAAAGTGTGATACATACTGTATCACACTTTCCCTAGTCCCAATCCGTTTTCCTCTGAGATCAGGAAAATTCTTTGGGTTAAATACCAGTTTAAATGATGTCAGTCCTTACTAGTGAAAAGAAAACTGGCAAATAGACGGAAGTCATCAGGAGTACATTGATGTTCCAAAGAACGTTGGATACAATAATTATATTTGGTTTGAGAACTCCTGAACAAAACGCCCCGATTAAATATGTTTAAGCAAGAGATATAATTGAATTAACCTATGCATTCGAGACCGCTGAATCTGTTGTAAAAACGTTAATTATTGCAAATAATGTAATACATCCCTGTTATATCCAGTGGTATGTGCTACAGGACTCACATTAGATTTCATGCTAGCCAGTAGTATTAAGTTGTAATGCGCGTATTTAATTAATTGAAATATTGTAAATAAAGTCCGATGAGTTAGTTATATTATAAATACAAAACGGGCTCAATATTTACTTTTCCAAAGCTAAGTCTAACATTCTTGTTAAGCCATTCCCGAGGTCAAACAGGAGAAGTACTTCAAAGGTATAAGGTTGTCGTTTTCTCTTCTGTTCGCTGTTAACCTTCTAACTATTTGAAAGGGTCTCTGTCAGAGAAAACTCGACTGCAGAATGTCGCTATGCAACATGACTTAGCGCGAACGCAAAGCATTTTGATCAAAAGAAAAATCATGATTTCGACAAAAAAATGGTTGTATTGACTATATATATTTTTTTACCTTTGGATCTTTGCCGATGTTTTCACAAGAAAGACGAGAAACGCTTCGGACATTTGACCTTGGTGAGGTTAAGTTAAGAGAGAATTAACAGAAACTAACTTGAACTTGAACTTTAAATTCCGCTGCATGATGATAAAATGCTACAAACTGGCGTGATGCGGACAACCGTTGTCACCTGCGGCACTGTGCAAGCCTAAGAAGTACTTAAAAATTTCAAACATGAAATTAGAAAGTCTTTCAGGTGTTTAGAGTGCTTTCCTGTGGATGATGACCACTTGATTCCCTAAGCATGACGCCAAATCTGGGCTAATATGAGCAATTACCAATACCTCTTTTATTTAACATAGATACATAATCACTGCACCCTACTTTACTCAACATAATGTCAGTTAATTTCTTATCATCCTTAACCGGAGCAAAAAACAAAAGACACATGAAGTGAAAATTAAAAACTGTCATTTTTCAGTTTAACGAACACGCTAGTAGTAGTACACCCCACATCGCCTAAACGGTTCTTAAACTTAAACTGAAAACCATTTATTTACCTAGAGTTTAGTGTCTTGTATCCCACTTGGCGGGTGATGGATAATGACTTCTACCAGGGTAACAACACCTTGTTCAACGGTTATCTGGTTTGCAGTGTCCTCGTCTTCGTCTTCGTCTTCGTCTTCTTCGTCTTCTTCTTCTTTTTCCTCTCTTTCTTCTTCTTCTTCTTCTTCTTCTTCTTCTTCTTCTTCTTCTTCTTCTTCTTCCTTGCGTTCCGCATCGTAATAATCTTGAAGCATAATAATAACTGCCGCATTGTCCCTTTCCGTATAAGCAGTCGGTGGGATGTCTATTCGGTCAGTTTGCAGTTGCTGCCTCGGTATGTCCCTCCCAGCTAGTCCACCTATCTCTCCTTGTAAATTTCTAAGTGGTAGTAGCAACGCCAGGCAGCAGGATAATGACCACTCTGGATTCTTTCGCCATTCTTTTACGTAGTGGTAAATATACGACAGATATTGCACTGAAAAAAGTAACAAACTCATTCACATTAAAACTTCTTGACCTTCATATATTCAAATTTACATCTATAGTAATCTTTGCGCCTTATATACGTCGAGGTGGTAACTACTGTTCGCAGTAAGGGACAGGCCAAAGGAGCGTAAACTATGGATTGCAGTATTTTTGCCGTATTATCTTTTCAGATTCGAATGATTTGTTCCAACAACAAGCAGTCAGTCTTGTACTCAGTCGCGATGTTTTTCATTGGGGATTTTAACACATGTACATGTATAAGAGGAGTGCAAGAATAGATCACTACACTACTCGTAAATCAATAATTTTTATAAAAAAAGCTGTTTATTTCGTTTTCTACTTCCCTAAGAGTATATTTTAGAGATGTAAGGCTGCATTAATTATTATACCACGGAGAGGGGAGAAGATTTTTTTGGGAGGTTGAATTTTTTGAAGCGAAAAAGGGGGTATGGTAGAAATTCCTGAAGACAGGAAGAGGCCACATGCCAATTTTTAGATGCCATTATAAGAATAAGTATTTGTAACATTATTGATAAACCACTTCTAGTTCAGTGAAGGATATTTTTTTGTCCTTGACTTTGTCCAGCTCTAACTTCCTTATCATATTACCTCTTTTATTTTATCCTGTTTTTGTTAATAACGTCACTGATTGTTTCCATTCTCATTATCATCGTCATCATGATCATTTTCATCATCATCATCACAATTATTGTCGTAAAAATTGAACAACTTTCCTTACTTTCAAAGCTTTTAAAGTTGTGATTAAGTCCTCAGCATCTATGTTTGCAAGATTAAAAACTTTCGCAGCTTAAATCGAGTGAAAATGATCAGTAATACTAATTTTGGTTTGTTGAATGTGCAGTTACGCTGCAATCTGAAAGGATAAACTTGACTACTGTTCTAGAACGTCTCTATAATGAAAAGTTATCATATGGTTGGCGGAAGATCCTTAGAGAGCTTCTTTGATTTACATTAAAGGTGGCATTTCTTAGAATAGAAACTTGAATTCTTACGATTGGTAAAGTCATTAAATCAAACGAATGGTATCGCCTGTAGAAAGCTTTCCTTCCATTAAGCCACAATCGGTAGCTGGTCGAGAATATGCTTGTTTGAGTGAAAAGACCACATAGTTTTAATTACGGAACCTGAAGCTACTGTTGCGTGCGGCAATTAGTTTAAAATTTAGTTTCAATTTTCCCAGGCCCATAAGAAACTTCGAGGCATCCTGAGGTTTAAAGACTGCGTACATTTGTAACCAGGATGGCCGCCGTAAATTCTTGTAATTTAACGGATTGTCCGTAATGATAAACCGATTCTTCACAAAAAACAAGAAGCAAAGATAGCGGGAGAGTAGGATGAGTATGGGGTTAAATCACAATACAGTTGACTCCCGATAACTCGAAACTCGCGCTGACTCGAACCAAAATCTATTTCCCCTGGATTTCCGTCATACATTTACTGTAATTTTACCCTCGGTAACTCGAATCTCCCACTAACCCAAAGTAGTTTTTGTTTCCCCTCAGATCATTTCTATATAATGTTACCTTCAATAACTCGAACCATGTTTTGAGCCCTTAAAAGTCGGGAAAAACAGTCTACTGGCGTCCCAAACATTGAATTTTGAATTTCTCATTGACGTGTTGTAGGCTTATAATTTACTATTGGAGGCTGATGTTGTTTGTCACAAATCTAACGTGAAACAGCTTTACTTCTCAAAACAGTAAAACGCATGCTCTATTTAAGCAAGGTTTTGTTATGTTACGTTCTGATTTATAATCTAGAGGTATCTTTTAATTTTCACTTGACATTTCTACGATTAATTGCCACTAAAATGTTCACTATACAGTAAAAACTGTTTTTTTCCTCACTCCCGGCTATTTTTTTCGACCTCCCGATAACTCGAACCTTTTTCGATTTCCCTTGAAGGTTCAAGGTATCGGGAGTCAACTGTAGATGCTAATAGTCCATCAGCTAGGGGGGTTGTATGGCTCACTTAAGGGGAACAAACAAAACTTGTATAATCTAAATCTTCGAGTAAAAAGCATCACAAAAATGCATGATAGCAAGGATAGAACGGTAGCTTTCACTTTGTAAATCGAATTTTAAATTTGCCACTTAAACTTTTATTTTGGTAGCCACCTTGGATTTACAAACAAACCTTTGATTCCCTCTTAATTTAAACACACGATTTTTTAAAAGAAGATTTGAACTACTAGGTATCTGAGATATTATTTTAGCATTGTTAAGGTTAGTCAAGATATGATGACGTCATGATGACGTCACAGTGACCGCCATTTTGCTTTTGAAATTAGCCTATTCAACTACCGTAGAGTTCCGATAGTAGCGACCCTCGTTACTTTCGGAATTAGCAGCCTTTGGGGGTCGCTTTTTTCGGGGGATTGTTACTTTCGGGGGGGTCGTTACTATCGGAACTTTACGGTAATATCTACATCATCTAAATAAGAAAATTGCTATTAACATTAATTAAACGTTGGAAGTTCTTCTTTTGCACATTACAAACCTGTTTTGTGCTGAAATGGGCAAATTTTTATGAGAAAAAAGGCCAATTTGAAACAAATTGGTAACTTTCTTCAACTTTTTGGTGACGGCCGGCGAGTAGAGAAATAACCGCATTTTTCACCAATTCCTCTTCTTGGACTGGTTTTCGACCAATTAGCATGACTAAAAGAATGGCTAAAAATTAATTTTTCATCAAACAAAGGCATATTTTCCGACTAATCGCGTAATTAAACAGCTTTTTTGCTTTTCATGCATGCGCACAAGCCAAAATTTTGACTTTATTTGCGAATCTGTTTTGATCTTTCTTTATTGCTCTCTTTTTTTCTTTGCCTTTCTTCTATATTAGCAGTTTTTTGCTCACTTTATAGTCTTTTTTTTGTATAGAATTGTGGCTAGCCAACTAATATTCTATTTCATCAGTAATTTTCTCCTCTACGCACCAATTCTTCCAAACAGAAAGCCAAAAACCAGTGCTTTTCGCAATGTTTTCGTATTAGAGCAGTTTTTCAGCTACTCTATGGTTGTTTCGGTTGCAAAAGCAAATGTGCTACAAACGCAAACCATTGCGGTTTTTGCTCCAAACTGGTCCAGAGCGGATCCAAATATTGCGCCATTTAAATGGCGCATTTGATTGGCTCTCAGCGGGTTCTTTTGTTTATTAACCAATCAGAATGTCACGTTTGTTACCCTTTTCTTGCACTAAATTACGTTTTTTTTCTGCACCGTGTTACCTAAAAACTGCATTTCTCTTAGCCAATCACAATCGAATGTATATTTTTAAATAAAAAAACATAATAAATTCTTGTTATGTTGGAGCGTAACTCTATTAATATTCATTCAAACACTCGACCACATCTCGCACTGCAAAAGTGATAACAGGCTGGCCGTATAGGTGATTTTGGAAACTTTTTGAACGGTTTAGCTAAAAGCCCACGCATGCGTCGATCGTCCTGAATATTAAAGGGGTGCAATTTGTATTGCAAAATTGTGAAATAGTTCATTCTTTCTGTATGATAGCGGAGCTCTCTCGCGCGCGCAGCGGAGCACCATGGGTAAGAAAATTTGGTAAACTATCCATCCGAGAAAATTTGGTTATGACGTAGCGTACGCCCGCCCACCCGTACACACACTTCATGTAAGCCGATGTCAAATGTCAAATAGATCTTGCACAACTTGACTAGCCTTTCAGTTATGTAAGCCTTCCGTATGAGTACAATTAGATTGACAGCTGTCAAAATCAGACATCCGCTGACAATTATCACATGACCATCTCGCGGGCTCAGATGAAAGACCAGTTGCTTTGCCCCTACATATAAGCTGATATAATATGTCACACTTACCAATTCAACAAAAAAACGACACTACGCCTGGCAGTCGTTTAAAGTTATATTGGCAAGCCCAATTAAGGTCAATTGACATCTGTCAAAATGGGACGTGTGCAGACCACTATCAGAAAACTAATAACGTGGGCTCAGGTTCGCTCAGGTACACGAACTGACATTTTCCACTATATGCCGGACGGATATGTCTTACTCACACTCGTAGTCTGTTAATTCGATATTCGCCACTCTAATGAAGGTTAATTGACAGCTGTCAAACTAGAGTATACGCTGACCATCATCACTTGAGTGTATCACGTGCTTATTTTTCTATCCATTGAGGTCACGTAGTGTTTAAAGTTTTGCGCTGATATTTTATTTGATCACTGGCTCAATTCGAAGCCCCATAGCTTAGAAAATCTATCCATCCCAGAAAATTCGGCAATCACGTGACCGTACACCAACCACCCGACCTTCCGTCCGTCTGCACCACAGGCATACCAATGTTTAATCTCACACTTTCCAGCTAGTTTGGGAGCCTGCAACCTGATATTGCACATCCATGTTTTGATTAATTGACAGTTGTCAAAATAGTGTTTCTGCTGACCAGTATCTCCTGACCGCTTTTGACTTTTCTCACTGTCACGCGTTGATCACGCTCTACGTACAATTTTTATATTGTGATTGGTCAAAATTTGACAGGTGAGTTCATGCGGAAAATTTGTGCGGCGTCCGGAAACTTGCTTACTGATGGCTGGAGCGGACAGAGTTTTGTGTCATCTTGTGATGTTTTAAACTTTGTTTTTCTTCTTGGTGTACAAAATGAAATACAGCTGCTATCAAGATTATTCTATAATTCATGGCTGGTTTGTTTATTGCGCTTTTTGATGACAAATGAAAAAAATGAGCTTACTCACTCGCCCTTGCTTGAGGCGTAAGAGGGTTGAAAAGTCTCCAGCGATTCTGAAACACTTGATGACCTTCAGAAGCAGCATCTCGACTGGTAAGCCTGAGCAATTATTGTCTTTGATGTGTTTTTTTTTTTTCGTTTTCCTGAAGTCGAGCGTATGGTTTATGCGACCTAAGTTTATACACGAGCAATGATCTGACCTACATATCAGGTTTAAAAAGCCTTTAGACAGTTTCTGACCGCAAATTCAAAGAAAAGGTTCAAAAGATTGTTTAGTTATGATTTTGGCTATAAACAGAAAGCTCTGAGCGATTTTCTTGCCTCGAGTTCATCTTGAAAAAGAGCAAACACCGGGAAGCCGGCTTAAAACATAAACAAGTTTATGCTTACCTGAATCATGGTTTTCAGAGACACTTTACTCTCAATACTTCTCTTCGTGAATGAAAATTATTGTCTCTGTACATGTTTCACCGAATTATATTTATTTTATTGATTGTTAGTAGTCCCTCCCGCAGTTTTTATCGCTGCACTGGTTGTTCCAGTCGAACATAAACATTGCATGCAGGAATATTCAAAACGCCGCGCGTAAATATCACTCGCTTTTAAAGATTACACATAACAAAACCATACACAGTTTAATAAATAAAGGGAAATAAAACCTAAACATAACAATTTCTCTATCATGTTGAGGCGTAAATGGTAACTCTATTAATCGCACTGCAAATTTGCCTGTCAAAAATGAGAACCCGTCCGGCTGGTAGCCTGCGAAGTGAAGCTCTCCTATTGGGGCGAGTTAAACGAGTCTCGCGAGAACGCGCGAGCTAGCGGCGAAGCCGCGAGGGGCAGAGGACTCCTTTCCTCGGCCCCTCGCTCGCGCGTTCTCGCGAGGCTTGCTTCGCTTGCCCAAATAGGAGAGCTTGCTCGCAGGCTATCCGGCTGGCCGAAAAGGTAATTTTGGGAATTTTTTTTATCGTTTTCACTAAAAGCCCATAATTATTACCCTGCATATCACATAGGACCATATTTTTCTAACGGAAAAGTCCCGCATTATGGAATTCTTTTCATGAAAACGTTTTATAATTCAATGCTATAATTTGTTGTGCAAAGGAAGCGCGTGCTTTGACGTCGTGGATATTGAATGAGTGCAACTTGTCTTGCAAAATTGTGAAAAACTGCGGAATTATAGGGCAAAAAAAAGAAAAATTCTGTCCGAGGTCTGTATGATAAAAAAGGGCCTCATAGTACTGTTTACCTGAGACGTGTTGAGAAAAAGTATGTTTAAAAGGCTGGTTTACACGCCACCAGATTCGTCGCCAAGATTTACTTGTAAACTAAACTTGTTGAACACAAAAAACCCGGCCTGATTTTTTATTTTGGCCTACCTTTTAGACAGAGGAGTGCAAGGTGTCAATTGGCTGCCACCAAGGACTATCGTGGCTCATGTGTTTCTTAAAATTATATTTCGGGGTTGTCCAATTATCCATAGTCTCTCTAACAGAGCATTGTTGGAGAGACTGGTGAATGCCACATTATGATGCAACAGCTGATGCAAATACAATACACGAATAGGTCTACTTGTTTTCCAGGCCTAATCTACTGTGTGATCGAACATGATTGCTATTTTTGGGTGTACAAATAAGACTATTAACTGGATGTAAAATTTGTTTCACTCTTGGACTGTCAAATTATTTTTCTCTAAAATCACTTAGCCTTAATTTGCCTCAAAAGTCACATGAATGTGCCCTATCTGTGGATTACAAGTTTATTGTTTGATTTAAATTATGAATTTATTAACGGGAGCTTCGCTTTTAGCCCTGGCTAAATCTATATATTAAAAACAGTGCCTCGTAGTACTGATTTACCTCAGATGTGATGTATAAATGGTACAAAGGGTTGGTTTACACGCACCTAGATTTGTTAGCAAGATTTTGTAAAGTAAACCTGTAGAATACAAAAAATTCGGCCTGATTTTTTTCCAGACCTAATTAATCTATGGTGATCAAGAGCCATTATGGCTTTTAAATGTGATCGAACATGATTGCCAGTTTTTAGGTGTACATATGAGGCCATCAACTCGGTGTTAGATTTGGTTCACTCTCGGGCTGTTTGCTGGAATGCGTAGCAAGATTCATACGTGCCAGCCAGAAACCGTCCCGCTGATTGCCTCTTTTTGATTGGATGTCGTTAAACAACAAACGCTTACCAAGTGTTCTTCATCAGTTATTATTTAACCATTTGTTTAACGACATCCAATAAAAAACAAGACAACAGCGGGACGGTTTCTGTCTGGCACGTACGAATCTTGCTACGCATTCCAGTCGCTCGAATACTGTGGGATTTTGATTTTCTTCGAGGGCTAGCTCCGGGCCGCTTGGATGGATTTTCGATTGGAAGGTACGAGAAGAATCGTGAATCTTTTGACCTTTATGCTGCGAAGTTTGAAAGCGGAGCGATGCGATTTTGGGGGGAAAAATCGCTCCGGCGCTGGAACCCTTTCAAAACAAGGATTCCTCCCTTGTCCTTCTGTTATATGGAACAGTCAACGGCGAACTCAAATTCATTCAAAATCGCTCAAAAAACCGCTTTTGAGGCAAAAGGACGACCATACACCACAAGTAAGATAATTCAACGTTTATTTATCATTGATTTATATACATAGTTAGCGATATATCGCTATAGGTGAAGCAAACGGTAAATCCAGTACATTTACTATAAAATAACAATCGGCTACACAAACAGATTGTGTGGGCTCCCTGTGGTGCTTCTTTAGTCGAAACGTGGATCCATTTTTCTTCCCGGATTCTCCCACCCAAATCCATATGGCTGTGGCCAGCTAGGACAGCACACTTTATCATTGTTCCAGACCCTCATTTGATAAGGGGCTAAGAGAATTGTCTCTCGTATTGGTGGAAGCCTATCCGATTTCCACTGATTTTTTCCGCACATATACCATCTTAGTTCCTTGACATGTGAGTGACCGCCGGTTCCAGGCTGATAATGCTCGCATATAAACTTCTCCACAAAAGCCAATACGTCGTCTGGGGGATGCACTGTGGTTCCAAGGTTTCCCAAAGCGTCCACATGAACGTTTTCCAGCATGGAAGTTCGTTTCCCTTTACCAGGAAAACACCCGGTGACGTCCAGCCCGTCTGAATGCGTGGAACTCTGGTAATCGCCAACAGAGGAAAGTTATATTACATTGCTTGCCCGTTCCAGCTCGCCCGATCTGTGTCTGGCAAAAACATGGCGAGATCTGTTTATTTCTTTCGTTCTCGCACCAAGACATCACAATCGCTTTGGATATTCAGATTCAACCTGGTCCATGCAGTCAGATTCCTAAATGTACTGGATTAAGTCAAAGTCTACAGCAAAAGTCAACCGATACAGGCAACCATAAGATCGACTGCGAATTTAAATTCCCCCGCCAAACACACTGATTATAGATTCTCAAGATAACAACTATTGGAACTTCGCGCACGGACTCCTGTTTTAAGATATTTTTTTCTGTCCTTGAAGGACCTTTACATTCTTAGGACTCGACTTGTGCGCGCTGAGGTAATACCAAAACAACGACTGCGTCGTATACCAGTTTTATTTGGCAGAGAAAGAGAGAGAACGACCCAATTTTATTATTCTGATCAGAAATTACCATATTATCACAATGTAAACAAACGCTGCAATCGTGGGTCAAATGCTAAGAATCTCATCGCTGTTCATCGGACGAGTTTAAAATCACTTGAAATCTGTCGCACCCATGAAGTACCTTATCCGCCATTTAAAGACAAGCTAACATTTACAGATGAGATGGGTAGCTACTTTAAAGAGAAGACCGTCAACATTCAAGCTAAACTTGACAACATGGCTTCTGGATTGTCTTCTCTTCCACCATCCAACAACAGCTGCTTACGCCCATGCAGCATAATGGACAGTTTTCACAGCCGTCTGAAAATGATGTGAGAAATTTGATCGAAAGCTCCTCGAAAAAGTCCTGCTAACTTGATCCGATGCCAACACCGTTAGTTGTCAACTGCATGGACTCACTTCTGCCTATTATCGCCAAGACCATCAATTTATCGTTGTCTATTGGCTATTTTCAGTCTGCGTACAGAAAACAGCACAACACAGAAACTGCCCTTTTTAAAAGTAATGAATTATATACTGCAGAAAATGAACTCACAGCACGTTGCTCTAATAGTTATACTGTGAAAGGTTTTAACCCAGGATTCATTTTAAAAGTAGGCCTAGGCTGAGTTTGATCGTCCGGGAGAACTTAATCCTGAATAGGACTGTTGTTGTTGACAGTGACTGGCGTTTCGACAACCTGTACGGTAGTCATCTTCAGCGTCAAAGTGAGTTGTATCACGTCAGTTGATAGTATTATACTCTGGTTATTGATCTGATTGGTCAATTACGTCGCGATGTTATTGGTCGCTAGCCTTTGGACCAAGGCCAATCGCACGATGGTTATCCCCCGTACCAGCGACAAACGATATATTCACACACAACTCCAGATAGCACCTTAGAAGCAGAAGTAAAGTGGCTGTGTCTGGAGAATGGATATAAAGCTACGTTGCACCATTGGCAGTTGCGTCCAGAGCATGTAGCAACATGTTGGTGTGTGCTTCTTCTTGCTCACTTTGAAGATGGTTCACATTTTGATGTGTTGCACGACACTGGCATCCCCAGGCCACAACAGCTCGTAGAATTGTCTCCATAGCATAATCTAGGTAGCTAGATAGCTCGTTCTTGGTCTTACTATGAGAAAGGAGTCTTCTTACTGGTACCTGGTCGAATTCCTGGTCGATGTGCGTGGCATTACTAATACGTTAATATACGGGATCTTGATCAACCTGCCTGTTTACTCAGGTAGCTGTTTTTAGAGACATCGGCAAGTCATATCTATCGAAAACCAGACGGATCTCATAATTGGACTTGTACTTATATATTGTTGATGCTGACAGTAAAGCGCTCAGCTAATTGCGAACAGTCTTTGATAGTTTCCGGCTTGCCAAGAGATTAACGTTCTTCCAACTTTTGACGTCAACAACAGCAACTCGCAGTTGAGGCGGATGAGAGTAGGGCTCCATATTTACTATTTCAATCTCACTAATCTGTGGACGAGTGGTCGTTCTTTGCTCTGATTTGCCACGAAGAGCTAAACTTTCCAAGAATTTTGATCAAAGCGTTCTTTGCAGAAGAAGCGTTTTACCCTGTTTTACCATTGGGTGCAAACAACGATCTCGGAACTGACAAAAAACTCGTACTGGCCAATCATTGAAAACACTCATTTCGTGCAGCTATTGATTGCCTTCCGTAACAAGTTGAGTGCAGCTTCAGTACTTTTATTTGTTTTGGATCGTCAGTACTTCTCTTTTCTAATAATTGACTCGCGGCATCCCCTGTCTTCTTAATGCTTAATCGGTCTGATTCGTTAGCATTTGTTGTTCGATGAACTTCCACTTCAGGTATCATAATTTGAATTACCTGTGGAAGTGTTTTTCATTTGCACACCGTTTCATGGACATTTTTTGCTTCAAAAATACTCGCATGAATATGCTGCTTGTAAATCGGACATAGTCTATATCTTGCCTTCTCTTAAGTTAATCTCTGTCATTGCTAAAATCTCTGTTGGAGCGTCGTTGCATAATTGTTCGGAGTAGTAAATTTGTGACATTATTCACCCAACAGACCTTATGATACCTAATTCAAGAAATCTTGTTTATCACTGATGTCTAATTAATATTAGTAAATCCAACTAGTGATCTATTATCAATGCTGCGTTCTGATTGGTTGAGCTACTACTAGGCTATATATGTTATAGCCCACTAGTAGCGAAAAGCGCCGGCTTTTCGGCGGCAAAAAAGGATTAAAGTCCAGCTTTAACTAGTTGAAGTTGTTTTGTCTCGATATGTTTGACCAGCTAGTTGGATTTTAATAAAACAATTATTCCTCGAGCCCGAATGGGCTCTGAGTCACTATCCCATTCGGCATTCAGCCTCATGGGCTATTGACTAAGAGCCCATCCGGGCTGAAGGAATAATTGTTAAATGTACCCAGTTTTGCTCGGAGACGGTCGTTTTCAGAATTTCATTTGCCGTACGTAAGGACTGGGTAATGGACTGAAAACAGTAGAAGGACTTTCCTGCGAGACTCACTGACGTCACAAAAGAAACACTTATCTCTGCTAATTAAAAGGTAATGTATTAGACCTTGTAAGCCGCAGTGGTATCTCCTCTGGTGCCACTTTTGAAATATTTCGTCTTGTTTCACTACAGGTCCAACCAACTCTTTCTCGTACCGTTCTATTGCTTGCATGAACATTCCCGTATAGACTGCAAACAGTCTCCCTAGCTTTTCTTGCTCGAAAATGTGTGAGCGATTGCGAGATATGTTTGTATGGATAGCGTCAGTAGTATAGGAAATGCTGCCATCCCACTCACCTCAATTTTTTTCTACCTCATCTCACAATGTCGCTCTCTTGTTCACTCATTTCGCAAAACTCATTCGTTCGCTTCGCTCACTCATTCGTATTGCTACATTCGTTCACAAGTATCGCTCCATTGTTCGAATAGGTAGAAAAAAATTGAGGTGAGTGGGTTGTCAGCATTTCCTATACTACACTATACTAAACTACTCTATAAAATAGATACTAAGGTTGAAGTGGAAAATATAAAATTGAATTAAAGAAATTAATATAATAAAATAGAAATGGGTTTTAAATCGAAAAGCAAAGAAACAAATATTTGTAATCCATTCAAAGTAGGAGTATTGATATTTGATAGTGAAGATGATTACCAATTATTCAAAGATATTGATAGAAATATTAAACAAACAGTTAAATCAGTGGAAGATGGTAGCATTGATTTAAAAGAAGTTTTTAATAATGTTAAAAAAATCAATGTAAAAGAAAGTTATTATGATGCAAGGGAAGAAATGGATGGTTTGTTTAAAAATGCAACGGAATTATTATGTTACGAAGGCACAAGATTTGAGACTGATTACAAAGTTTGTTGTTGTTTTTTTGATAAGATTAATATCATAGAATACTGTGATTAATATTATTATAAATATAAAGAATGAATAGAATATTATCATTTTTGTTTAATTTAAATATTAATATAAGAAAAAGTTACAAAAGAAATGAAAGTTTATTAATGTTTTATATGAAGATAGAGAAAGTCAAATGTTAGAAGATGAATATTACTTTGTAACGTGTAAAGATTATGAAAGATTAAGAATTTTAATGATAAATGTACTTTTTTTTATAATAAAAGATATAAAGATGAAGAGAAGGAAATATAAAAAAAAAATAAAAAGTTTAATGGAAGAAATAAATAATACTTATTTTTATTTTAGTTATCCATCTGATAAATATTTAATAGATTTTCAAAAGATGGTATATAGAGTATTATTTAGATATTACAAAGATTATAAATATAAAGCTAAATTAGAATATGATATATATGAAATGCAAAATGTAGTTTGTTTATCTTTAGAAAAAGGTTCAAAAACAATTGAATATTTATTTGATCCTTTTCAACTTAAACATTTATTTATTCTAAATTTATTAGATGAAAGAAATAATAATCTAACCAACTAATAAATGGAATCAAGATCAAGAGAAACTACTCCTACAAAAGAGGATTTGGATTTTATAGTTGATGATGGTTATAAACATGATGAGGATCCAGATTATATTCCAAAAGAAAAATATATAGTTACTGGATCTGAGTTTAAGAGATTAACCAGAAATGCTAAAAAACTTGGTGCAGAATCACTTGATTATTCAACACGAAAAAATAACAAATACATGGCAACACTTCCAGGTGGAAAGAAAGTTCACTTTGGATCACCAAAATATCCAGACTACACTATTCATAAAGACAAAGATCGACAAGATAAATATCGGGCTCGAGCGACAAAGATTAAAAATAAACAGGGGGAGTTAACTTATAATAATCCAGAATCATCAAACTATTGGTCCGTTCATTTACTTTGGCCTAAAAAATAAATTTGATTTATGGCTTAAGGATTAACTAAATATTAATAAAATGCAGTTGTCAAGTTACGAAAATCTTACTCCAGAGAATATTATCTTTAAAGAACCTAAAGAGTACAAAGTAAAGGACAGCAAAATCAAATACAAACGTATTCCAATTGAAGTTAAATATTCAAATGGTGCGAAAGGTCCACTTGTAATCGAAACACCAGTTCTTTTCTCTTTTGGTGTAAATGAAAAGAAAAACCAAGAAACAAATAAGTTAGTAGGTTATAGTATACCAGTGTGTCTTTGGGCTAAAGAGTGTGAGCCAAGTACTAAAGAGCGTGCATTTTTTGATGTTATTAATAATATAACAATTATCTCTCAGCAATATTTAGAGAATGAATACGGTCCAGATTTAGCATCATCTTTATCTTCTCCATTTTACTATAAACAGGAAGAATATACCGATAAGAAAGGAAAGAAGAAAACAAGAATAGATCCCTCATCAGCGCCAATTCTTTATGCAAAACTTATTTACTCTGAGAAATCAAAGAAAATTCTTTCACTATTTAAAACAAAAGGAAAGAAGGATTTAAATCCTTTCAAATATATCAATCAGTACTGTATTGTTAAAATGGCACTAATAATCGAAGGAATATTTATTAGTAAGACTGTTACATCTTTACAAATAAAAGTACATGAGTGTTATATCAAACCATTAAAACCTAGGGAATCTTTACTTACAATTGAGGAGGAAGATAGTGAGGGCGAAGAGATAACTAATCAAGTAGTTGAAGACTTAATTTTATCTGATAAAGAAGAAGATGAGTAAATAACTATTTTTAATACAATATTTTGTATTAAAAATCAACCAAATCCTTCAAACTCACCCACGAGTTAAATTTATCAGGATATCCACTCCATTTTACTAATGCAATTTTTTTCTTTTTATTTCGTCTGATTATCTTTTCTATTCTAAATGTCTGTTGTTTTGCTTTCTGTAATTCTTGCTCGTAGAAAGAACCCTTAATCTCTTCTCCCATCAAATCAGTAATGTTATACGTAACAGGTTTTGTTGGAAGAACTTTATCAATTACAAATATCTCCTCTGTCCAGTTTGGTGTGTAACCTTTATCAAATACCTTTCTTTTATACTTAGAAATTCTAACACGATCACCAATTGCAAACTTTGGTTTACCAGGTTTCAAGTAAATTAAATCACCGTATAAATTATTCCTAACTTTATTTTCATTTTTCTTTTTACTTGCTTCAACAGGTGACATTTTAATGCTAGAGTGTCTCGCATTATTGTAGTCATTAACCAGTTTATCTATCTTATCCCAGTAAACAGTGTTGTTATTTACAGTAAACATCTTCCACATTCTGTTTTTCATTGTTTTATTCCATCTCTCAACAACACTAGATTTCTCTTCATTTTCAGTGTGATACAGTTTAATTCCCTCTCTTTTTAGAAACTCTTTGAAATGCTTACTGATAAACTCAGAACCTTTATCTGTCCATAACATTTGTGGTTTACGTTTACTTTTGAATATGTCATCGAATGCTTTACTAACAGTTTCAGTTTTTTTATCTTTCAATCCCTTTATCCATCCATATTTGCTAAACACATCAATAACCATCAGCAGATATTTAATCCCTTTATTCCATTTACTAAACTTTTGCATTTCAACTAAATCAGCAGCCCAGATATCATCAATCCCGTTTGAGATTACTGATCTCTTTTGAAAGTTTCTTGTGATTGGTTTGTGAAGTTCATCGGCTAATTGTTGAGACCAATCACTACTCAACGCCGCTTTACGTTTTTTGATCCCATTCCAAGTTTTTGTTTAGTATTAATTATTGTTCTAGCTAAAGTATGCCCCCATTGTCTTTCTTTCCAAGGAATTGCATCTAACGATTTAACCATCTTTCTATCAGCTTTATTTTTACATTTTCGATCATTACCACAAACACTATAATCAACATCATGTTGCATAGCCACGGCATCAGTTGGTCCAGTTGGTTGATCGTAAATTTCTAATATTTCACCAGTTTCCGGATTGTATCGCACTTGGTTTTCAAGATCATTATAAGGACCTGTATATTTATGCCCTGGTAAGGTCCATCCACCTTTTGGTTTTGGTAATTTACCAATTTGCTTGTGAATATCTATTCCTCTTCCATCTAATTCTGGTCTATCAGTTTTATATTTATTTTTTGGTCTCACTTTGGTTGATAACTGGTCCATAGCTGACCCAACAGAATCTTGAATAAATGGAGTGAGTTTATTAATCCCATAATTTACAGCTTTCTTTTGAAGATTTTTATTTCTCATTAACTCGCTTGCTCCATATCGTCCCATTTCAACTGCTTTTTTACCCATCCAAGGTAAACCGTAATGAACAAATCCATCAACTGCTGTACCAACTGCTGTGTCAAAAAGACCTGAACCATATTTATTTTTAACTTCCGCTAAAGATTTGTATATTTTGTTGGTTCCTAATCCACCACTAAAAAAATCTTTTACATGAGCATAGCCAATTTGTTTACCATCTTTCTTGACAATCATTATGGGATTACCTTCTTTGAGATAAAATTTTTTACCACCGTAACGAAAGACAGTTGTTTCACCCGTCCAGAAATTGGAAGTAAATATACCATCTTCTGAATTAACAGCACCTCTAGCAATATCACCAGACCAATAATCTTTAAATGTTTGCTTTGTTTGAGGAAACAAGGTTTCTGAAATTTTTTGTCCCACATTTATTCCTGTTTTGATTGGTCCAAAAGCATCAGAAACACCTTTGCCCGCCATCACTGACGGGCTTACTAGTTTTTTGACTTCTTTTTAGTTTTTCTTTTACCACTTCCAGTTTGAGAAGCTGTTCCAGTTTTTACATATCTAACTTTTTTATTTCCACAAACTGCGCATCTACAATAGAATTGAGTTCTACCTCTTTTATCTTTTTGATAACCACTTGGCTCTGTGCAAGGAGTTACTCTTTTATCTACAATACAATATGATTCTTTCATTTAATATAATGTTTAGATAAAATATGTCTACTAGATCTAATTTTGTAAAAAGTGAACTTCAAAAGATATATAACAACCTTAATATGAGTTATGAATATGTCAATTTTCCTAGACTGGAAAATGACACTAGATTTATAAAAATATTTGAGTTGCTTATGGAAATAAGTGAAAAATCAATTACGTTGAATAATATAATAAAAGGTAATTATCTATTTATATAATAAATGGAAGCCAAATTCTTTTCTGAGATAGAAAAAAAGATGGATGTAAAAACACTCAAGGATTTCGAGAAAGAATTAAGAAAAAAAAATAGTAAATGAGTTTGAGTCTCTTAGAAAGAGTAATGATGATCTTTCTAGAATACTAATGGCTGGTGAATGTGAGATGTGGGGAAAAATTCGAAATGAGGAATATTCTTGGTTGAAAATAGATAGTGATAAAAAGAATAAACTTTTTCGTCTTATTGACATTTATCTGAAATTTGATGAAATAGTTGATAGTGTTAAAGATTTAAATAAAAAAGTTGAGAGTGTTAAGAAACTAAAGAATTTGCCAGATGATAGTGAATAAAATAGTTTAAAGAATAAATAAGTAGTATATATAATGGATGATTTTTCACGAGAATTTTGTAATTGGGATAAATTAAGAGAACAACGTAATAAAATTAAAACTGAAATTGATAATAATATAGAAAATCTTCGTATAAAAGATGTAAATATTTATATGGAATACAAAAGTTCGGAATACAAAACTTTTACGGAATACAGAAATTTTTTGAAAAAAATTCGAGACACTATTAAAATTAAATATGAAGGTAAATATGAAAAAGAGGCAGATAAGATAGTTAGTCTTATGGATATTTTTTGTTATTTGAGTGATATACAATATATTCTTACTCAAATTAGAATTGAAAATATTTATATTAATAATAATAATTACTAAGAGTAAAAAAATAATATTTATTAAATATTATTTTTGAGAGGGAGGGGTGTTAGGGGAACACGGTTCCCCTTATATATTATTTTTATCCTCCAAAGTATGCTTTTATAAAATCACTGTTGTCATCATCAAAATGTGGGTTATGTATTACATCTAGTATATTATTACCCCTCTGTCGCTCGTAGAGGTAATATAAACACCAATAACCACAGAGCACAGTATTGCGATTTTGTATTTCATCCATTGAGTAAATTATTCGTTTTTTAGCTGTATGAAAATACTCAAGTGCTTCATTTGGCATTATTAGTCCAAATGGATCAAAGTACTCAACTACTGAATCTAGATTTCTATAACAAACCCAATGTGTGCCAGGGCCTTTCATATCATCTAGATTAATTATTCCGCATTCTTTTCTAATTTTTCTCGGTAGTCCATCCCTACTGTAAATTCCTCTAAAATGTTTAATACCAAGTTTTTTTATCCATTCCATAAGGTCAAAGTTGGATAGAGGTTTAATTACAAAATGGAGCCGAGAATGGGAATTGAGTTGAATGGGCTGTTTTTTCCTAGTAGTAGTCCTGAACCTTTGGATTTGGTCTTTTTTTTTAACTCCCATTCCAATTGGGTTGTTCCATTTACCAATAAAGGGTGGTGGTGTGTAATAAGGATAACCTTCACCATGTGTGGGTGGAGGAGGATGTGGAACGTAAACATTTGCTGTATTAGATGATCCTCGTCTATCAATTTGCAGTCCAGATCCAAACATCTTAGATACTAAACTAATTGCCATTGGAATCCCAATAGATGCAAGAGTTCCAATAAATCCTCCTTCTATCTGTTTACGAGTTGGTTTAATAACTAATCTATACCTGCCAACTTTTTCTGAGATATAAGCGTGAGATTTTTATCCTGGGAGTGCTGGAATTTTTGAAGACGACACGATCATTTCCGAACATTTCCGAAGAATTCCGAAGTCTTCCGAAGAAGTCCGAAGTCTTCTGAAGACGTCCGAAGTCTGCCGAAGGCGAAGTTATCGAGAAAACGCTTATCCACAAAATCAGAGATCGCGAGGAAGGTATTGTCATTTATTCATTTTACACATGGTTTTCGTTGCTTACATGGGTCTGAGTTAACATATTTTTGGAAATTGTGTCAAGCAAGACGGCAACAACTCACATTTTTCAATCAGGCGTGAGAAATTGGCCCGCAACCGTGAGCTGGCGTGAGATCGAAGTTTTCAACCCGCAGGCGTGAGACTCACGCCTAAGGCGTGAGAGTTGGCAGGTATAAACTAATCGCCCACCTGTTTGATGTGCTTTGTTAATTTGATTTATTTGAGATTTGGTAAATTCTCTTACAAGAGGTGGTAACATTGGGAAAAACTGTGGGGGAATTGTGATTCCTTTTCCAAATATTTTATTTAATCCAATTTCTCCAAGTGCAGTAGCAGCACCAGTTGCCAATGCAGGAACAGCTTTTGAAACTCCTTTTATAGCGTAAGGTAGTACTCGCGCTCCAAGAGATGCGAGTGATGAAAATAAGTTTCCACCATGTTTCACAGAACGCCTAATCTGTGTTTTACTTATTTTTATATCTGATCCTGTTCCATTTGAAATAGGTTTTTTTATTTTAGAAATTTGTCTTTGGGTAAGCATTAACTCATCTGAACCTCGAAGATGTGAGTGTTTTAACCGAAGAGTTAGTGGTGATTTATTTAATATTGCAGAAGCCAATTTTGACTTTTGTCCATCTGTAAGTTTTACTCCGTATTCAATATAAGTTGTCATTTTTTATTATAATATTTATATTAAATTTAATCTAATTTGTTTTGGGTTTATCTCAGTTGGTGGTTAAGTTTTTTAATTAGTTTGAAAATGTTCTAGGTGTGATTTAAAAATTGCTATGTCATTAGAACCTTTTAGAAGGTTATTGTTTTATATCACATCATTATCATATGATTTTTTCAACCAATCAAATGATTACACAGAATTTTCTACAAATGTATAAAATGTTGTGTAATCATAACAGCTTGTATAAAATTCTGTGTAATTATAACAGCTTGTATAAAATTCTGTGTAACTTTAACAGCTCGTATAAAATTTTGAGACAGTTGGAAGGTCGCAGGGATGACTGAGATTAAGCCCTAAGCAATAGTTTTCCACCTTGCTGTTCAATTTCTGCTTCTCGTTCGTGAAGTATTAAAGCGTAAAAATTATAATCAGCGTTTGGATTAGCAGATAATTCGTAGTGAAATGTTAATTTTGTAACACCGTCTTTGATATCCAATTTTTGTTTTGTTAGGTCAAAGTAAACAAATGGGAACAAAGAACCAAAATTTGATCTATTAAGTAGTGTTCCACCTTGAAAGTCGTTATTTGCGTAAACATAACCCATTACTTCTCTGAAAACTCTTGCTGGATCTGTAGATGGTTTAAAGTGAATATCAGGGTACTCATTTCCATTTCCAACCTCGAGATAACAGCGAGATATTTTAGCATTGTTTGGTAGGTTAAAAGTATTGTATAAAAATGGATTTGCTGTTTGTGATTCAATATTGGCTGTGTTAATTCCAAAAACAAATACATGACGCGGTTTTGAGATAGCATTTGTAATTCTAAAATTACCTGTTTGCTGTTGAGAGTTATTTGATCGCTCTACTACTTCATTAAGATATACCCATTTGTATGGTTTAAGATAATTTTCCATATATAGTTTTTGGCCCTCTGAGTTAAATGTTATTCTTGGAACAAATAGTTGAAATCTTGTTAGTACAACTCTACAAGCATTACCTCCAGTTCGCCAGATAAGATTGTTATCCGATTCTAGTTCTATATTTAACTCAATTTTTGTATTTGGAAGAAGTTTGTCCTCTAACGATTCAAAGAAAGAATATCTGTTGAAGGGAATTTCACAACTGATTGTTGCTAAGTCGCCTATTAGTGTTCTTCTTATTGCAAAACCTTTGTTATAATTAGCTTCTCTTCCTTTTACAACATTAGCTCCTCCAGTAACACCTGTATTATTAATCGTAAATTCAGTAGCATGAGCATATCTTGATGTATCAAGATAGTAAAATTCATTTGTGGCAACACTCTTAACATAAGAGGGATTATATTCAAGTAAATTCTTAATATTTACTACATGATTAGCATAGTTACAACTGTAAACATCTCTCCCATTTGCTAGGATTGATAATTTTTCAATTAAACTATTTGATCCATTTACTATTCCCGCTTGGGGGTTATTATTATTAAAATCATTTCCGTCTAAAAGTTGAACTTTGAAATCTACTGAAAATCGCGCGTTATACCAATCAAAAGGAGTAGCTTCTCCTGTGTTATCAGCAACAAATCTATGACCTGTTTTAGTTTGATTAGCATTATTTGCAGGTGTTGCTAAAGCCTGTTCAAGGTCAAAAACAACAACTTCATATCTTTCTAAATATTTTGGATTTCTAAAAGACTTCATTTTATTTTAATAATTATATAATTTTTCTCTTACGTGTTGAACCTCCACTAAGAATGGCATTCACTCTTTGATTTATCTCTTCTTGAGTGTTTGGAATTGTTTCAACATTTTTATTAAAAGTAACTTTTTTTGCAGGGGGGTTTCGGGTGGATTTTACCTCCCCTTTGGATAACATTTGAACTATCTTATCACCAGCCTTTTTACCCACATGTTCACCAGTTTTTGTTGCAGCTGCTGTTACCGCTTTTTGAGCACCCTTTTTAGCAGCTTTTTTCATTGTTTTTCCAAATATTTTTTTACCAACCGATTTAAACATAACCATCATTCCTTCTCCATAAATATGTTGTCTTGTATATCTACCCAATTCAGGGTCAAGTTTCATTTTAAACTCTGATTGTCTCATCATTTTTATCTAATGAATATATATTTATCTGAGGGAGGGGGTCATAGGGGGAACCGTAGGTTCCCCTATTACATAGAGTGAAGTATCAAAGTCATAAACCAATCTATACCATTAAAATTTACTGTTCTTCCAAGTGAGTCTGTTACATATATTCTCATTTCATTTATATGATTAGATGATAAAGGACAATACAAAGGTCTTTTAGGCTCAAACGTAAATGGATAAGACCTTGTGAGATTGTCTGTTGGTACCACAGCAATAGTATTAGTATTTATTCCATTTACAATACTATTAGTTATTGCGGTTGTGTTGATATTTAACACATCAATCGAATTTGTGATATTTGGTAGTTTTGATCCGTACTCTGTTTTTGTAATAAGTTTCTTTTCAAATCCAATCAGGTCTCCAAAATCTGTTCCTCTCAGATCAAGTTGATAATCACCATCAAGTGATACCAACACTCGATAGGTAGATAGTATAAAAGTTAGATTGATTGAATAAGTCTTTTTTCCACTTGAATCTGTTGAGTGATGAGACTTTTGAGACATATATTGATGAATGTAATCGTTGATATCTGAGTAGGAATACGCTCCATTTACAAAAGTAATTGTTTGCCAGGTGGACCCATCATGTGTGTATTTAATTTTGTTATTACCATAATCACTACTAATGTTATACCAAGAGTAAGTCATAGACAGGCGATCAAGAGTAAGTTCGTGTTTTTTTTATCAGGGTTGAGTTTCAAAGATGGATTAAACTTAATAGTAAAATCACCAGGTTTGTTTGTTCCTCTTTTTTCCCTATTTAATGAGGAAATGTGAATAGCTCGTTCTTCCATTTTATTTAGTAAGTATATGATTTTTTAGTAAATTATTAAGTTGTTTCTTTGAGATCACTTTCATCTTATTGAGAAGATGTGCTATATGAGAAAACTCATTTATAACACCATTATTCCCAGCAAGAATTGAACCACCGAGTAATTCAAGTCTGTCTAAAAGTTGATGTGGGTTGTTAAAGTAAATACCTTCTCCTACCTTATATTTAAGCGATTTAAAATAATCTTTCATAGTATTTTTATATTTCATTAGTGTTCCTTTTTGCATTTTTTTAATTTCAGTTTCAGCTTCATACACTGGAGATGGGTTTTTAGCTTTCTTTCTACCACTAATTTCACCATTTAACCGTTTTATATCACCTTTTAATTCTTCTAAAGTTAGATTTAAATCTTTAGGATTAATTTCAAAAAAATCATTTGGTCTTGGATACCTAAATTCTTTTAATATATCTAGATCTCTTCCTTCAAAGTTTTTTTCTAAATTTAAATATCTATCTTTTTTAGAACTACTACCTGGCACCCAATTTTCATCCCAACCTTTTTCATTGTCATAATCACCCAAATCTTCTCCAACATATGGTAATTCTCTCATATCAGCTAATCTGTTAAACTGTTCAAAACCTTGTGTAAGAGCAAGTTGATTAGCTTTAAGTTGTGCTATAGTTGCGTTTTGCTGTTCATCAATACTTTTTTTAATACTATCCTGTGATTCAATAAGTGGTTTAAATGTCTCTTTAAATCCTTCCCGAGCATCTTGTTTTTCCCATTTTGTTATTTTTAATACATCTCTTACCTTTCGAGTCAAAGTATCAGCTTCAATTTTATTTCTTGCAAGTTTTTTGTATTCTTGGATGTCCATTTTTATTTAATATGTATATTAGATAAAATGGAAATACCAAATTATGATAGTGGAGACAACCCAGATAAAAAATATAAACAATTATTTCCTTATATGCCATCAAACACATTTCGGATGTTAATCTGTGGAAATAGTGGATGTGGTAAAACTAATCTGTTGTATCATATGCTAATTAAACCATTGTTGTATTATGATGAAATTTATCTTTACGCGCGTAATTTAGAACAGGATTTGTATCAAAAGCTAATTCAAAAAATGAGAGAGTTAAGTCATAAACTGGGATATGAAATACTTCATGTTAGTAATGATGAAATAACCCCAGTGACAGAAATGGATTATGAAGACAATCAAAAACTTGTGATATTCGATGACTATGTTGTGATCGCAACCAGAGACAACTGATTGATTATTTCATTCAAGGACGGCATAAGAATTGTTCGGTGGTGTATCTCAGTCAGTCGTTTTATAAAACACCAAAGGACATTCGGCTGAATTGTTCTCATTACTGTTTATATGAATTTCCATCATCGAGGGAAGCCAACAGAATATCATCTGAGTTAGGAGTTAGTAAAGAAGATTACCACGCAGCAACTAAAAAACCGTATTCATTTTTATATGTTGATAAACCAAGAAAACGTATTTGCAAAAAACTTTATCGGGGGGTTGCACCCCCCTGAGCCCCCCTGCTAATAATATAATTATTATTATAAATGGGAATATTTAACGAACAATCTCTTGATCATCCTTTTGCTAAGGGAATACAAGGAGCACCAGGAGTTGGGTTTAATCTCACTTCAAGTGGAGATTATGATATGATAAATAAAAAACTAAGAAATGTTGGTGCACCTAGTGCTAATACTGATGCTTCTACAAAAAAGTATGTTGATGATAATTCTAGTGGATCGCCCAAAACATCGCTACTAACAGTTGATTCAGACATTGATATGAAAGATACATACCGAATTAAAAATCTTAGCACACCACTGGATTCTAAAGATCCAGCAACAAAATATTACGTAGACAACACATTTCTTGACAGAGATGGATCTTACCCAATGAAAGGAAATCTTAATATGGACATCAATCGAATATTAAATCTACCAGCTCCAAATGGACCCAAACAACCAACACCACTATCTTTCACAGATTTAAAATATCTTCATGTTACTGGAACAAATAGTATGGCTAATAATTTAAACATGAATAACAAAAAAATAAATCACTTAGCTTTACCAACAAGCTTAAATGATGCTACAAACAAAAAATATGTAGATGATACACTTCTATTAAATAATGTGGCTATGAGTAATTATTTGAAAAAAGATGGTAGTGTTGCAATGACTGGTAACCTAAATATTAGTGGTAATAAAATAGTTGGTCTCGCAACTCCAACATCAAATACAGATGCTGCAACAAAGAAATATGTGGATGATAATGCTGGAAGTCCAGATTTAAGTGATTATTTGGAAAAAGATGGTACTGTTGCAATGACTGGTAACCTTAATGTTGGTAATAATAAAATAGTTAACCTCCGTGACCCCACCACAGATCAACAAGCTGCTAATCGCGGATGGGTTCGTAAACAAATAGAAAGGTTTGATCATCATTCTGGAGATGGAATAAGTGGTGTATTTACTATAACAAATCCAGCTGCGCCAACGACTTCGTATCTACAATATATCTCAGGTTCGTCATTTGATGATTTTGTTTTTACAACATCAGCACCTGGTCAACCTCTTGTAGGATGGACACCAACTGCTAACACATACATTAACAAAATAGAATTTCAATTTGGTTCGCGAAATATAAACGTTGACTTTTTGTGGTTTATTCCTAGAGATAACTCTCATTCCAATTCTAACTTTTGGGTAAGTGGAAATCGAACTGGCACTTGGTCATTAAATATTCATAAGTCTTGGAATTATAATATGTCAGGAGTAAAACTAAGAACCCATAACAATTCAAATCACACTGCTATCACTTGTCGGTTATTCACTGATCTACCAAAAGCAATAACCAAACCACTTAAGAGAATAGAAATTAACACACCTAAAATTGTAATAAGTGGGGTTGTAAAAGCTGATGTCAACCTTGGTGGTAATAAAATAGAGAATCTGGGTGTACCAACCCAAGACAATGAAGCAGCAAACAAAGGTTATGTCGACAATCTAGTTCATAATACTGCAGTTCAACCAAGTCATTACAAAAATGAGTTTGCTTATCTCATGTCAAGTGGGTCTCAATGGACTGATGAAATAGATGGAGGAGTTAGTTTTGGTATAAGAAGTATAGGAGACTTATCTCCTTCTAAAGGTAATTTTCATGACTATAACCACAAAGTTATTTACATGTCTATAATCAAAAATTCTCAAGGTAAATATATTTATAAGATGGGAATTAATTTTTACAGACTAGCTGCAAATACTGATTACACACTATGTTTGGAAATACTCAACACTGATTATAATCTTTGGAATAATAGTAAAATAAGTGTTGACAAAGGAACTTCAACAGGATTGTCAATTGGAAATGTAGGTGTAAAAAAACTATCCCATAGGTATACTGATTCAACAGGGAAAACACAAACTATGTACTACCACAGAATAATAGTTAATTTCCGAAAGTTGTTATCTGGGAATAAGTTCTTTCTTCACATTTTGGTTGATATTCTTCGTGGTGGATATAACTTGAATACATATCCGAGACAGTTTTTAGGGGTTTATATGATTGCTTATGGTATTATGGGTACATTTAGTAATATCGATCCAGATAAAGTTTACGACTATCACACCGCATTTGATATTAAACCAACAGAAGTTAAGTATAATGTTGACATTAACACAAATAATAAAAAAATACTAAATATTGCTCTCGATAGAAACAGTAACAATAGCGCTGCCACAGTTGCTATGGTGAATGAGTTAGTTAATTATACAACAAATATTATTTACAGAAAATATTTTAGTGATTTTTTTGACTTTACTGATGCAAATAGTTATGTATTAAATAAACAAGCATCTGGAGTTGTTTTTAATGCTTTATCCTCGGTTACAGGTAATTCTGCAAGAAATCTTACTTTTCCAAATAAAACAGTTGACATTATAAAAAAAGATGGATTGAATGTTAATGGTTATACTATTTCTTATTTACCTGCTACTGGTCAAACAAGTTACACATTATGTTTAGTTTTTGCTCATTGGAGAAATAGGAATTTTAGCATAACTAAAAAAGATATAAATAATAATCAAGATTTAATTTTTTTACATTATCTTAATGCAAATGATACACTAAATATAATTATCAGTAATACAAGAAAAAGTTTATCAATTCCAAGTAGTTTTAATGGAAAAAAAGTAGTTTTATGGATAACAGAAAGTATTAGAAAAAGTACTACAAAAGTTAACATAAGTAACTACTCCGCAGAAATAGTTTGTCCAGTTGTTAGTTATTCAGCTAATCAAAAATTTGAGTTTTTAAATCAAGATGGAGTAATAGAAAAGTTTATGTATTCACCAAAATTTTACGACACTGGCTCTGTAGAATTCCACAAAATAATTCTTCAAGAAAAGTTAAATGGAAGTTATATAATGTAGTGGAAGCTACTGCTCACTAATGTAAACAAAAGAATAAATGAAAAGAAATAGTAGTAAAAGAAAGAGTATTTTTGAATTTAATCATATCGATAAATCTTTATCAGAGGAACAATATAATACTATTACTAATCTCTATAAACATTACCATAAAAAACAATGGTGTTATAAAAAATGTTTTAAAAGCTATAAATTTCTAGATAATTTTTTTACTATTACTAGTTTATCTCTTATTGCTGTTGGCACTATCACAGGAGGACTAACACTCAATCCTGTTATTCTTGGTGTAATAAACGGAGCAGGAGTAATTGTGGCTGGAATTACAAAAAAGAAGGATTTTAAGAAGAAGATAGAAACATCAAAGCTGGCTTATACTACTTACGAGAAAGTGCTCGTTGAATTACGATCAGCACTCAGAGGAGATGAGTGGAATAAACAAGAATTTATAGATCGTATAAAGATTCTGGATGAAATGATAATTGATCAATGTCCATCAAGTGCTGATAACTTTGTTGAGAAATATAAAAAAAAATTTAATATAAATTAAATATTAATTTTTAATATTTAATTCAATAGATGTTTATAATCATTCATTAACATTTTTATATAAAAAAAAGTTAAGCATTTCAAATCATAATTCAATCTTGATTGATTTGGTAATTTACTAATATTATTTATAATATCAACAATACCATGTATTTTATGTAGATCTTTTCTTTCTAAGAAAACTTTTGGTTTGAAAGTGTTTACGTATTTTTCCATTTCTTTAAACATATCATCATACGTCTCTAAAAAGCTTAAATTTCTTTTATTAATTTCTCTATTAATGTTTTCGAAAAAATGCATATGTTTAAACCATTTGCTTGAAACATTGATAAGTCTTTTCTCCTTAAGATCTAAATATTTTTTGAAAATATCAGGATTATTTTTGCTAGTATATTCTTCAAAAGAGTCTATAAAATTTAATCCTTCTTTGATTAACTTTTGTTCTCTTATTTTAAGTATATCTTCCATTTTATATAATAATTTATATTCTTTAATTTATTTTTCAATTCTATGAAATACTTTTAAATGAGTAATTAGAGTTTTTTTTACTAAGAAATGCTTTTGTACAAAATTGACATTTAATTCTAACTCCACTCATATATTTATGTATCTTCTTACTAATATAATCATAATCATTACTTATGATAAAAGCATAATCATTAGCTTTATATTTCTCTTTAGTCTTTAGCTGTGATTCTGATATGCAATAGTTGTTTGTAGGTGATTTGAATTCGATACAAAGACCTTTGTAGTCCTTGTGATAATCTAAAATCATTATATCTGGTTGACCGCGGGTATATCCTTTCTTATATGAATCTAGTCTCTTGTCCTCTGTATCTTGATTCTCTCCCAGTCCAGCTACTAATATAGAATCAGGATAATAATTTCTAATTAGCTGTATAACTTTGTAATGAAGATCTGTCTCATTTTCTATTTTAAACATTTTATTCCAAGGACTATCAAACATTTTAAAATATCCATATTTACGGATGGATGGAAGAACTTCTGAGGTTATCCATCTTTTGAACTTCTTAGCTGTATCTAATTTTGAGGATAAAACTAAGGAACAGAAGCCGGATTCATTTATATAAGTGCACATACTACCACTTGGAGCCACCGTCCCCGTTTTGTGGACGCTGGTGTGATAAGTAAATATTTGTTTTTTATCCTCGTTATCAACATGACGTGATAATGCATCTCTTGTTTTACTATAGCCAAGTATCTCAGCTACATCTTTACCAACAAACCAGACATTTTGCTGTTTGTCAATATAAGATTTTAACTCAATTCCTAAATCTTCATTTTTATAACTTTTTTCAATCATATTAGCCATTTATATTAAAAAATATTTCTTTAAACAAAAATTCATTTTTATTCTAATCATTAAATAGAAAATGATTAGTACAATTGTAGAATATGTAAATTTATACTTTCCAACTTATAAAACTCCTCTTTATCCAGATAACTATATTAAGGCTTGTCTTGTTTACCAGTTTCTCTATTCAAAGTATTTTACACAAAAACTAGATATAGACCAAATTATTTACAAACTTATAGAAGTAAGGCACTACCTAAATTCTGATTCAAATATCATTACCAATCATTTAATATTTAGTTTAGCTTTTAAAGCTTTCTGGAAACACTATAGAATTGGAAGAGGGTGTGTATATGCTATCAACTCACCTTTCAAAAAATGTGAAGTACTTGGTTATCTTACTGGGATAATTTACTGGTGTTTTCATAAAGGTATAGGGGAACCTATGGTTCCCCCTATGACCCCCTCCCTTAGATAATTATATAAACATTAAATAAAATGGATGAAGTAGTTATAAAGAAAAAAGATGTAGATCGTCTTGCTAAAGAACTACTAAAAGAAATATTTGATTTTTTTCATAATGAGTATATAATCAATAATTTTGAAGAAATAAAAATAGAAAAACCAAAATTCCTTAATAATCTTGTTTTTAATCATATTATTTATTCAAACAAAAAAGGTGAAAAAAATGAATTACATAAACCATTTTTAGAAAGTTTTTTTAATAAAAAAGAATTTGAATACACTTCTAAACTTGTGGATGAAGCAATGAAAGATGATGGTATTGATACAAGTGGAATATATCAAACTCTTATTAATTTAAATTTAGATATAGAGGAAATTGATGGTGATTTGGATTCTAAAAAAGAATCATTTTCAGATATTTTTAGAGTATTTGAAAGTGGTTATAGTTACTTATAAGATGAAATTTTATATTTTTAAAATATAAAATTATTTTCCAACTAAACTTAGTATATTAATTGATCCATAACCATCATTTAAATATCTTCTAGCTATTTCTTTTACTTTTTTATCCATTTCTTCTGAATTAAGATTATATCTATTATCATCTACTTTAGGTTCTTTATAATAAAATCTATATGACCTATCATAAAAATTACCATGTACTATTACTATAGGAGTTGGATAAGAATTAAAACAATCATATACTAAATTAGATTTATCTTCTTTACAATCTACTAAAAATTCTTTTAATCTTTTATCACTGTGGCAAATATATACCTTTTTATTCATATTATTTCCTATTTCAAATCTGTTACATGGATAATATTCTTTTTGAAATATTATTGAGTAAATTTGACTAGGATTAGAAGCCATTTTATTTATTTAATTATTATCTTTAAATTTATTTTCTTTAATCAAATAGATGGAGATAACTATTTCATTCTTAAAAATCTTCTTGCTTCTTCTCTTTTTAATTTCCAATACTCACTCTTTAATTCTTTCATATAATCTTCTTTAGATATACCATCTGGTGGTCTATTAACTTCAAAAAAATATTCAAATAAAAAACTTTCTCCTTCTTGAACTTGTAAAAACAATTCTTTTGCTTCAATTTTAGGTGTATTAGCAACACTATTACTCATTTTATTAAAAATATTTATTTATTTAACCCTTTATAACAATTCCACCATTTTTCATAAATCTCTAAAGTTAGATAACTAATCTTAAGTTCAATAAGTTTATACTTTTCACAACCCATCTCCTCCAAAATTTTTTTGGTTAAATAATTAATATTTATCATTCTCTTTCTAAAGTATTGCTTGTTTAGTATTTCCATGATATGGTTATCTATTTTTGTTAGTTTATCGTAAAGTTCACATTTTTCTTCATCATTTAGGTTTATTCTTTTAGAAATTTCATTTACCTTTTTCTCATAGTGGTATTTCCTATGGTAAATACTCTTTTTTCTATAATGTAACCTATCCAAATCTTTTACATCAAATAATCCTAATACATGGCCGTTTTCTGTACCACATTCATCACAAATTTTGTACCCAGAATCTATTGTAAAAAATTCAGTATTTGAACAATTTGAACAACCCCTATTAATCCCCTTACTCTCAACTTTATATTTATGTAGTATTCCCAGATATTTTTTTATTTCTTCTTCTGTATATGACATTTATTATTTATACTTTATTTACTTTTAAATATTTTTTTTATCTAAGAGCCAACGTATGAACATTATCTTTAAGGACCTTTCTTTTATCATCTTCATTACTTAACGCTACTTTATTTACTTCTTTTGAATAAATATCATGCTTTTCACTTCTTATTATTTTCATAGATCTCATTTCTTTTTCACCTGAAAATAAACATTTTACGTAGTCATCAAAATCTAATTTCTTTTCTACAACATTTTTCTTTATTCCTTTACACTTACGTACTTCCCTTTCCTCTTCAATTTTAAAACTATAAAGTTTGGGACGCAATCCAACAAAATGTGTTATCTGTTTTCCAGCTACTTCGTCTTTAAACATTCCAATCACTTTTTTATTAACACCTGTTAGTATTCCAGATTTATGATTTGAAGGATAATCTGAAGTGTCAAACTTGTTTAAAATATCAGGACTTATATCTTTATAAAAATCTTTTGTTTTAATCTCATACATTAGGCTATCTGTATCTGTAAACAATAATTCTGCTTTTTTACCATATTTCTCTTTAATATAGTTATAATGAAAATTGAACATTAGTGTTTTTGATAAATCTAGAATTGCTTGACCAACATACACTGGTTTGTTAAAATACACTTCTGTTCGCTTCATATGTACCGCTATAAGATTGCGATCAAATATTGTTACTCTATCAAAATTGGGTTTACTTGATAGATTGACAGCTTTGGTACGATTATCAACAAGTTCTATATTTTGTCGCTTCCTTATGTTTTCAATTGTTTTACCAAAAACTGAATTATTCATTAGTTTAAAAAAGTCTTTCTCAAAACTGTTAGCCGCTACTTTTCGAAGTTCTGTATTTTTTCTTATATATGGTTCCATCCAAGAAGATTGATAAAATGATATTCCTCTATGAACAGCAGTAAGCCTGATACCCAACTCAAGATACTGTCTAAGATTTCGATAATGTACAACATAGTGCTTTCGGGGTTTAAAATGACAAATTAGTTTTTCAACACCATTAACAATCATCCGCTCAGGTGCAAGAGGATAATTATTATGTGTTTCCCATAGGTGAGGTGGATACTCTAAATCAACTTCAAATATATATCCTTTTCGCCCATGATTTGACATACTATGATTTGTCTTATCTAGTATGTCCATTACTTTTTCTACTGTAATATTTTTCATCCATTTAAATCCATGTGTTGGAAGATTTTGAGACATCGCCCAACCATAAAGATTGTTTGCGTCTAAATATTGAATAAATGTTGACTCCTTTCCAGGATCGTAATCTTTCATATATTTGTTATTCGCTTCCGCATATCTTTTTGATATGTGTGTTATTCCACCACGTATACCACGCTCAAACATCATTAACATATCATAATCATGTAATAATTGTAAATGCTGACCTGTTTCTTTTAGACATGCATCCCAAGCTAGACCTGGAGATGTGTAATAGTGAACTGGATCAAGTTTGTAATGGCGGAGACAAGTTTTTCTAAAGGACTCAAATACATCTGCTAACAGTAATACATCAGATTTCAGATAAAGATCGTGATAATCTCTTATTGTTTTACATCCAAAAGTATTCCAAACGCAAATAGCGTGTTGGTAATCATCATCACTAATATCTTCATCATAAAGTTGGGAGTAAAATTCCTGTTTGGGTGGTAAACATGTTTCTGATAATTTATCAAGTGATGAAACATAATCATAAGGATAAACTCCCTTACGAGTTAGTAAATCTACATTTTTCTTGAATATATGTTTTGTATTAAGAAAATCATCTGCTGATAAATTTGAAACAAGATTGGCAAGTGATGTTTGAAGAAACTTGAATGAATCTAAAAATCGTATTTCAAAATTTACATCAATCATTTTTCCAAATTTTAAACAATAATACTCACTAACTTTAACACTTTTTGAAAAAGAAATATATTTTTCTTCCGTAGATGGTATACAGTTTAAATCTCCTTTTAATCTAGCAATTTGTTTTATAAACAGATGAGCATCATAACCTTGAAGATTATGAAATATAACTGGTAATACTTTTGGTTTACGACACATAAGATTACATTTGTTATGTGCTGCTCCACGATACTGGCCTGTAAAGTGGCAATGATCTCTAACTTTATCACCTTTTAATTCGCGATTACAAATGTGACAGTTAACTGCTTTCTCAAATGATTTTTGTTCTTCCTTTGTTAGTCTAAGAGGTTTTGGTTTTTGATAAAAATCATTATAAATTCCTTTAGTTACTTCTGTCAGTTTTTCTACAAATACTTTTGATATATCTTCATCTTCAGAAGTTTTTGTATAAATGATTGGTTTTATTTTTTTATCAACTATTCCTTTAACATAAAAAACAAAATCCTGATGGTTCATGTTTTTGATAGTTGTAATTATAAGAGTCTTTTGGATTAGGACTGCAACTATTCATTGGTTTAGTAAAGCATTCAAAATCTGCATAAACTACAAAAGGAATAGGAAGTTTTTTGTGATAATTTTTAAAATATAGTATTGTGTTTGGTTCAGGCATTTTTACAAACGCTGTTGCATTGTTAGAACAATATTTAATATGTTTTTCTAATAATTCTTCCTTTGTAAAATGACTAAAACATCCCTTACAAATTTGGATTGGTTCATCTGTTCTTGTAGTAATTTGACTACGTATAAGGCGAGAGAAGTTTTTAATTAGTGAATAATGAAATTTACCATCTTCTTCATATAAAAATAAATCAATAGTATTTTTACAACCTCTATTTACCTCTCTCAAAGGTGTAATAGTCTTTTTATCATCAACATAAAAAACGTTTATTCCTGGAAGACCTGGATTAAGTTTTTCAAATTTGGTAATGTCTTTTATTTTCATTGGAAAAGTAATTCCCTTAGTGTTAAGTGAAAATTCATACTTTTTTAAATCTGACAAACGACAATCATTCTTTTCTCTTGGATGAAGATAACGAAGTACTGACCAAAGAAAACATTTATCATCTTTATTTCGAATACTAACAATTGCTTTTTTTCTCATAATCCAATCTGGAAGAGGAATATAAGAAGAACCTTTCATTGGATTAAATTCAGTGGTATTAATTTCAAGTTGAACAACTTCTTTAAAATACCACCCACTACCATTTTTTTGAAACGTATTTATATTTTCAATAATTTCTCTAATAAATTTACTAAGTATTTCTTTTACATCACTTTTTTTAAAATTAGTATATGTATTAGAATGAAAATATGCTTTATCCTGAGCTTTAAAACTTAATTTATAATCACCTTCCTTTTTTTCCATCATACAAACTAAAACAAACCTTACTTTAATATTTCGATGATTTCTAAAAAAATCTTTAAGAACATGTTTTTTATTTCTAAAGAACTGAAAAGGAGTAATACCAGGTTCTCCCTTTATAATATATTTTTTAGCAAATTCATCTAAAGCTGATTTCTCTATTTCAATTCCTTGGTTATATTCATTTATAGCTCTCTCAAGAGCTTCTCGTAAATAAGAAGGAGTATCTTTAGGAATATTTTTATTTTTTATACATTCCTCAAAATAATCTTCAAATGTTTTTATCTTTTTGGAAGGGGGTGGTTTCTTTTTTATAACTTTTCCTTGTTTAACTTTTTGTCTAAATTCTTTCAATTTTCTATATTTTTTAATTAATTTTCTCCTTTCTTCTAATTCCTTATAATCTTTTCTAAGTCCTTCTTTTTCTTGTTCTACTATTTGTTTTATTTTATCTAAAGACATATTCTGAAATTGTTTATCTGTAAATATTTGGAAATTATTATCTAACTTATTTGACATGGCTTCTTATAATAAGTTTATATTATTTCTTTAATTCAATTTTATATTTTCCACTTCAACCTTAGTATCTATTTTATAGAGTAGTTTAGTATAGTGTAGTATAGGAAATGCTGACAACCCACTCACCTCAATTTTTTTCTACCTATTCGAACAATGGAGCGATACTTGTGAACGAATGTAGCAATACGAATGAGTGAGCGAAGCGAACGAATGAGTTTTGGAAATGAGTGAACAAGAGAGCGACATTGTGAGATGAGGTAGAAAAAAATTGAGGTGAGTGGGATGGCAGCATTTCCTATACTACTAGCGTCCTTATACCATTTGAGGACCGTCTGTGCTACGATACCTCTTTATCCCTAAGCTTTTGAGCTGTAAACGTTTATATTTTTCACCAACTTTAGAAATATTCTAAATGGCCGTAAGACGCCCATTCTTGTATGCATCTCAAAACTCTCTCATGAGAAGTTGGGTTCCCCCACAAGTCTTTCATTTGGCCACAAACAATGCAAAAACTTAAATTGAGGTCTTTGGTCTCTCCAGTCTGTATTAGAACTCGACATTTAGACCGGATAAGTGACGTAAAACGGCAATATGTATCCCAGATGTTCTTGCGTCAACACACAACTCGAAACCAGAAAACTGGAATATGTATTAGCGCGTGCAATGAAGAAAAAATAGCCTATATAACTATAATAGTTTAAAATAGAATTTCTTATTTTATTATAAAGGGAATCTAGTTTAAACTTCACTTTTTAAGTTCTGGGGGAAAAGAGTAAATATGTACATTTGTTGCAGGACAAATTAGTTGTTTTCCACCATTGATATTCCAAGGCATAATTCTTTCATTACTAAAAATGTGGATTTTGACTTTTGATTTTCACCAATGTCGAGGTAATATAACATTCCTACATACCTTATGAAATATTACTTTAGGAGATTTACAGAAAAGAGTGTGATTGAACATGCAACAGTGGTTTAAGCATTTCTATACCTTAGCCTCGTTTTCATGTAAATCTCAATAGGGAATTTTTCAGTGCCCCTTAAAAACATCCTGCACTAATTACAGAAGTGCCGACAACAGTCAACATGTTCCTTAGGTCCCCCTCAACACTTTTACACTAGTCGCTTGAAATCATCACAAAAATCCCACTGAAATTTTTTCAGCGACATATGCTCCCTGAATAAAGCGTTCATCTTTTAAAAGTTTGCTGAATCTTCGTAAAGCGTACATATTTAAGAGTTTGCTGAAGGTCTACTGTCGATCTGTGTTTAATGAACCTTCCAAAGCGTTCATCTTTTAAAAGTTTGCTGAAAGTTTACACCCTGAGTAAAATTTTACTTTGGATTAAGCCTTCATATTTTTCTTTGGAAAATGCGTGCCACTCCTGGTTAAACCAGGCTGTTTAGCTTGGCGGCCGTTGTGCCACAAAGTAAATGTACTGAGTTGTGTAGCTTGGCGGCCGTAGTTCCGCAAAGTAAATCTACCAGGTTGTGTAGCTTGGCGGCCGTTGTTCCACAAAGTAAATCAACCGAGATGTGAAGTTCGGGGGCGCCATTTCATCATGACTTGTGATATTTTCGGCACCGGACAAACGAACATTTTAGCTCTATGTTATTAATTCGGAAAAACATGACCAGCCCACAGTAGCGCCACTCAAGTCACTGAAGTCAATACACTAGAAAAAAATGTGGTCCGCCTTGGGTCGATCGTTAAAATCATCACAAGTTAAGAAGACTTGCCAGCTAGTAACGGTTTCATTTCATAGTAAATTTCAGTATTGTCTGCATGTGGGATTCCCAGTAAATAGAATTAATGACTACATCGAAATTTGAACTCCGATGTGAAAGCTTCATTTTGTCAAAAAGTTGATGATTGGATGCTCTTGAAAATAGCAGAGAGTTTTTGAACAAAAGAAAAAGAAACCCGGGTTAGGCGCTAATCGGCCTTCGAACAACTGCGCCCTGCAGAACATCTATTACACCAATCAAATTACAAACCTCCTCAAATTACAACCACTTGAGACGAACCATACGATATCACTTTGATCACTAGCCTTCAAAACCTTTTCATAATGATACACAGTTTAAAGAGAAACTTCGCTGTACGCAACCCTTAAGTTCAAAATATGCTATAACAATCCCCGGAGTAGTCAATCGATAAAAATCGGTATCGATTTATCAATCGATAAATCGATAGAAATCGGGAAATCTGATTTAATTGACGTCGATTGTATCGACCAATCGGTAGAAATCGATGACACACTCGTTTCGTTTATCGATTTATCTAGATTTTACCGATTCCACCGATTTTTATCGGAAGATACGTTTGTTCTTCTGTTCATCCAAAAATGAAAACTGATTTCATGAAAACAGTGAATTTTTTGACAACTGAGCCGCAATTGAGAGTCAAGGGGTCAAACAATTTACTATCACTTTTTTTTGAAAAAAGTTAGAACAAATATTATCTTTTCTTTAAAACCCGCTTTAAACTAAATAAAGTCTTCTTCGGATGACCGATATTGGTCAGGTTTGCTAGGTTGGCCAGGTTTTATATTTTTCTTAGTTTTTCAAGATTTAGATCTGCCGCCCTTTCAAAAAGTTCCGCGTGTAGTAACTTCCCGGAGTAGCCAATAGATAAAAATCGAAATCGATAAAGTCGTTAGCGATCAAGTGATTTTTTCGATTGATAACGGAAAATGGTGAAAAGCTATCCAGAGAAATCTTTTAGTCTGAATTTCGGGCATTCCTTTGACTCTAGAGGATGTCTGAAATTCAGGTTGGGAAATCTTTTATCTAAGGTTGTATTTCTCGTCGTACTTGACTGCGAGAACTGCGAATGTAATTAAACCGAACCGTTTCTGTTATTATGTACCAAAGGATCACGGTTTTAGAGATAATTTTTTGTCTGTAATAGTTTCCACATTTCTTATTTCCTATTTGTTGATCAGTTGTTGCTCGTCACGTGTTTTCTCAGCTGTACTATTTAACTTATGCCAAAAAACAACAATGTCGGAGTTACCGTCATAAATCGTTGAAATCATGAAAAATCGATAATACCGATTTGACACAGCAATTTGATTTATCGATTTTCACCGATTTTCGTTGTCAGTCGATAAAAACCACTTGATTGCTATCGATTTTTATCGATACTGATTTTTATCGATTGACTACTCCTGGTATAATCATAGTTATTTATCGCAAGAACCATCTACCCTTCCGCCTGAACTGTTACCTATACGCCTAACAAACATATGCATATCGAACGCACTCTTTCCGGGACGTCGTTTCTATTCTTTTGTCGTCGACCAATTAAATTGAGTGATAGAAAGATGCCGTTGATTGCACGCGCGAAATTCGCGAGGACCGCCAACTGTTGATGTAGCTATGAGAGGGGAAACGCCGAAAAAAGTTTCCTCGGTCAAAGGATATTGTTTTTTTCTTTTTTCGATTAAGTGTAAAATTTCCAGTCTGAAGGAGAAAGTGAAGATCATTAGCGAGAGTGAATTGGAGATTTGTGCGTTAATTTATCGGCCTCAGTTGGAGTCGATTTCAGTGTCCATTTTTCTGTTTACGTCGGTTGCAATAGCCTGCAAACGGCAGATGTTTCTCCTTGCTCATCGCCCCTGAGGGACGACTTTTACCTCATGCCAAAAGCTGCTTGTTCCAATGGGTTTTTTCCTCTGACGGGCAGATTATTCTGGAGGGTTCTACGCTTCGACTGAGCAAATGTTATTTTAGCCGCTTGTTTCACACTGAGAGGTCATGACCCGCTTATTGATTTTATGTGGTTTTTGTTTCTGGTCGGGAAGATGATTTGTCCTCCTTTGTCCTATGATGCAAGATCATTTTCTGTGACCGCTTTTGAGGGGAAAAGCTCTTTATTGCGGCTAAATAAGGGTTTTAGGTTCTTTAATTTTCTCCAGAGTGCCTTCTGGATCTGAATAACTGAGCGATTTTCTTTAGTCCGTGAGTGTGATGTTTTCCTGCAATGTTGAATCACGCTGGGCCCAGCTCTTTTCGTCTTGTTTCAGGATGTTTAATTCTCACGGATAGCGATGAACAGATTTAAATTTAGAAGAATGAATTGCAGCCTAAAATATAGCTTCATCAACTAATTGTACGATTCGCTTGCCATTCTTCGCCTTCGTACGTTACCAAGCCAAGATTCTGGTGATCCGTAAAGGATAGAATTTTATCCAGCTTTTTATCTTTTTATGTCCGCCGCCGAGCTGATATCACTAAGCGATATCGCGTTGTACTGCAAGCAAAGATAAACGCCTCACTTAGCTTGAACTTCCATAAGACTGAATAGCGGGAAAATAACAATTACATGTTATTCTCACATTTATCTATTGAAACAAATCTTGGAACGCGACAGACTATCCATAACCAGTCGGCAATCCGCATCAACGTTCATAAACATCACTTTTTAATTCAACTACTTGTCGAATTGCTTCTTCTTGGTGCTTGTTTAAGCTTCTCAAACCCGAAAATATCGCATACTTTAGCAAACGCGTCTTCTAGTGAACTCCGAGCCTATCTTTTCTCACGTGTTAGCTCCACAAATATAAGAGCCGAATGATGATTGGTTAATAAACACTGACCTCATGGAAATCGTGTTGCAGCTCGAGATCGCAGACGTTATTTTTCAGAGGGAGAGAAGCGACGACAGAAAATACGTTTCCAGTTCGCAGGCTAAAAGCAAAGCTCCCTTTAATAAATTGATAATTTAAATCAAACAATAAACTTGTAATCCTCAGATCGGTTAACTTTAGGTCACATTCATGTGAATTTTAAGGGAAGGCTAAGTGATTTTAGTGAAAAAAAGAGTTTGCAAACAGTACAATGAAGGGTTAAACAAATTTTACATCGAGTTAATAGTCTAAACGTGCACCCAAAAAATAGCAATCATCTTCGATCACAGTAGATTAGGCCTAAAAAACAAATTGTTCCTAAACAAAAAAACTCAGTTGCCCACCTATACACCACCTTGGTATTTTGTAAGGTTAATTGGACAGCCCGAAATATAATTTTACGCGATAGGGCCGATTATAGGACACCATAGTCCTCGGTGACAGTCAATTTACATGTTGCAGTTTCTAGGTTGCATTTCTTTGTCAAAAGGCAGGCCAAAATAAAAACAAAATCAGGCTGGAATTATTTGTGTTCGACACGTTTACTTTGCAAAATCTTGCCGACAAATCTGGTGGCGTGTAAACCAGCCTTTTATACTTTTTAGTATATACTAAAACAGTGGATAGCGTTTTTCACGCATTCTGATTGACTACTCAATCAGTGAATATCCAGTGCTATTCGCTGATTCACCTCCAGTTCCTCCGAATATTTCTCGTTCTATAAGCCATCCACAGAAAACAATTTCCCTTTTAAACAAATAAGAAACGCCGGTGCTAATAGTTATAAAAAGAAGATAGATACGTCAAGCCGGATAAGAAACATCACATGAATAAGGTATCAGTTAAGGTATGAGCAGGACTGTGACAGACAAACAATTTTTGCTTTTGACTTACCAAGAAGGAGTCCAATCAGCAAGGAGTTGGCAACATAAATCAAGCCATTGAACAGAAGGGTATCCATGATTGGGTCGACTGATGACGGAAAACTTTCATCTGGGATTGAGCTGACGGCTCCTATTGCAAGGTTTACGAAGGTAACGGCAAGTGAAGACAACATAAGCTTGTTTTCGAATGGATCACTTATTGGATTTTTTAGCCCGAAATACATACTAAACAGTCCAGACGAAACCAAAGCCAATCCAATGTACGCTCTGCTCTCGCCACCAAGAAGGATCAATCCAGAGGTCAAAATAACCTTTCGAGCTGTCTCCACCGCTTCCCAATACCAACAACGAGAGTGGTAGTTCTCGTGTAAGAACCGTAATGCCGTTTGCACCGTGCTTTGGTCTTCAAGAACATTTGTGTCGTTTGTTGCTTCCTCCTTAGCTTTCCTTTCTGCTCTTTGCTGTTTCCAAATTGCTATAAAAGCAGCAACAGGCAGAACAATCACATACACAGTGGAACAGTATCCCACGAAGACTAATCGGTTGTATCTCTCCCCTTTACAGTTAATGCTGTAGTCGGCTTTCAAATATTGCTCGCATCCTTCATCTTTCTCCTGGTCAACGCAGATCCTGCGGCAGGTAAGGGGCAAAACTTGAGCTGTTTTTAGGCAAGTGTTCAGGTAGGTCACGTAAAGAAAGAAAAAGAGATTTCTCTTTACGACCGTTTTAATTTGTTCCTTTTTCCTTATTTTTTCTTCTTCATTGAAATTATGTCGTGTTGATTTCCAAGTGGCAAAGGCGAAG
Source organism: Porites lutea (assembly GCF_958299795.1). Taxonomy (NCBI): domain Eukaryota; kingdom Metazoa; phylum Cnidaria; class Anthozoa; order Scleractinia; family Poritidae; genus Porites; species Porites lutea. The sequence continues at coordinate 22,343,282 of NC_133201.1, read as the reverse complement.
CTTGCAAGGGCAACAATCACCGCTACAAAATTCAATCCCATAACTGCAAAAAGACTTGCGAATGCGTCAAATTTCAAGCTGGGAATGATGCAGTGGAGGGGGGCTATCTGAACAATGTTAACCTGAACAATCTCGGAATATCCTCCAATAACTGAGAGACTTTCAGGCCACTTAATGTATGAAAACGCTTCCATAATACCAAAAGTCACTTGATAAAAGCCAATTGTAACTTTAATACTTCCAAGGGCCTTGTCAAGAAAAGATCGTCCAGCATCCTTTTTGCTCTTTTTCTTGCTTCTCCACACCACGATAATAACCAGTAACATAACTATTGCCCCCATAATTGCAAGCTGTCTGATCATCTCTCCTTTAGTTGGGCACAGTTTGCATTTCTTCAGTTGTTTATAATATCCATCACTGCAAACTGCACATAATGGTCCTTCATAACCAGAATTACATGAAGAATTCAAACCTCCCTTACAAGCGTCTGTCATGGGGCATCTGTACGGATGAGGAATGGTGTACGGGTATACGATACGGGAATCATTCGCGTTGTGTAATTCAGGAGTAAATGAGGAGTCCTTTGCGGTTTTGGTGAAGTTTCTGTACAGCTCACGGTGTGTCGTATTCTTCCATTTCCACCAAAAGCCATCTTTAAGATTTACGCAATCATCTTGACATTCTAATCCTAGCCCGCATGGCTTACAAGCCTCAAACAAATTCGTACGGTAATGATCTTTCAAACATTTGCAGGCGCGAAATCCTGCAAATGCAGTTGTTTCAGTTCCTGTCAAACAAAAGAAATGAAACAAAATTGTTCAAACGAATTGTCGTAATCTGTGAGATATACTTCCATAAATTAATAAGGTTAAGTTTCTCGGAAACAGTTAGCACTTTTCAATAACACGCGAACGCAGAAATTTAAGAACCGTTCTCAGTAAATATCGAGTATCCGGCGCCAGATCAAAAAATTCGAATTTTTTTAATTTCACCAAAAAAAACCCTTTTGGTAAACTATTTGCAAAAACAATATTTAAAAGATCCAGCGAAGCTCCGTTTTTGCGAAAAACAGGAATGTTTAAAATCGGCCTAAACCTGGTCGAAGGCCCGAAGCAAATTATGCAAATTACGGCATTTTCAAAACGCTCGTACGAGAAAACGAAAGCTAATCTATAGTTCATCTTTACAAAGTTTGTTGCACATTTCTTAAAGTAACTTTCAAGCTATACTTTATCTTGATCTAGGCTTTCTTTCTATTTTTAATACCCGCGCAAAGTAAGTGATGTTTCGTGCTTTGTTGATACAGTGAATTTTACCATATTTCAGAATGTTATAGCATCAAGGGTATATATATTTAGCCGGTGTGAAAGGGTCCTTTTGAAGAAACCATTCTTCCTGTATGTCATACTAAAAGCCTTTTTGGCCCACCAAAAGCGAGCGCGCTAGACGAAAACGTATACGTGTGATTTGAGGGGTTTCTCCATTTTACCTCCTTTTGCTCGCTGTTGTCTTACTTGGTTGATTGACACTTTTTCAACCAGGAAAACTCAGTGTTTGGTTTCTATTGCGACATATTATTCGAATTCAGACTGCAGCAGCCCTTGACAAGAAAATAAGTTTGACTAAACTTTCTGAGCCAAACTTTGGAAAGTTCATTTACTCGTAATCTCTGTTATCACCAATTGTAAACAAACACTGGCGTACGATGCTGATCCGAATACTACGGTGACCTGAGATATCAGAGAATCTCACTTCTCGAAGTCCTCGAATTTTCAGTAAACGTCACTTACCCGTTTGTATTAATCAGGCCCAAGTGACAAAGTTCCTTATGCAAAGAACATGCACCTGACCTGAAAACATTGCCAGTGACTGGACTGGACTGGAAGTTTCGAGAATAGTTTGTTCTAAACCATAAGAAAAGATTTAATAAGAAGTTGAATTTTTCGCTATTTTTCTTTCACTTTTTACATTCAGTTCATTTTATTTGCCGGAAAGGAAGCCTTAGAAATTTAATAAAAGGACGTTTGATTAATTCACACTCGCGCATTCTAGTCTCATTTTAAACTTTATAGCGGAAGAACATCTGTGAGCAGGGAATAAGTCAGCACAGAATTTGATTGTTGGCGAATTTCTGTAATCGTACATCGTTCTGCAGTGAGAAGCTAGCTGTTGCTCAACTCGTCTTGCTTGTTTGGAGCTGAGTCTTACTCCGGTAAAAGAGAGAGAAAGAGTGTCTGGCAAGGTTTCCAATGAAAGATTTGTGAACTCGTGTCTAACAAACTCTCCAAGTGTTTATATATACACATTTATACGCACTTAATAACTTCTTCTGCGCTTAACGAGTGTCGTTAAAATTTTGGTCCATAACTTTCACTGAAACAACTGCTCCACAGAATGTCACTGATAACCGCGTAACGCAAAAGAGTGTCGAAGTATGACCGACAATAAATGTCACAAAATCTACCTAAGCGGTCCCATGGGGATGTTCTTTCTATACGTCATCCTAACCATTTCGTACTTGCGGGCGCAAACAATAGAAACGTCATCATTACCTACCGATTCCTCGCGGCCCCTGTTCAAGCAAATCGAGATTTTTTCCATATTGACTTTATGACTGTATATTTCAACTGTAAGTACTTTCCTGAATATACGCGCGAGTTACTAGAGTCCCTCCTCGGGATTTCGCCTTCTGGGCGAAATCCCTGCGGGGGCAATAATAATAACTTTATTAATCTCCTCAAAAAGGCTTTTCAGCTAAATTTACAATGTGAAATATCTAAAACTTAGTTTTCCAAAAATACCCTTAAAAAGGCTGTTTTATTTTAACTTTAAATACATCTGCAAGCGAATATTAACGTTAAAAGCCGACGTTTCGGTATCATATGACACCATTCTCAAGGCAAAATGAATAAATAATGCGAAGATTTGATTTCTATAGTCTCTACAAATTAGCATAATAACAAAGGATCACAACTTCTTCAATTGAATACCTTTGCGCGAACCGCCCGCACGTTTAGGGATGGTTTGAGTTTTCTTATAAAGAGCATCTCCTTAATTAGGCAATCAAATTTTTTAGAACCTTTAGTGAGCACGTGAAATTGTTCTGAAAGAAAAGGTGGTAAGTCCGAGTTATGTTCGCCAAGATAATGTTTACAAATTGACGACGATTTCTGTTTGTGTCCATCAACGCGTTCGTGGAGGTGGCCTCGAGTATAACCAACATATCCTGCATCGCACATTGTTGGTTAACAATGGCTGGCTTGACTTCTCGAAATTTAAGGTCTTCGTTGAGTTTTCTGCTGATGAACACGGGCTGAAAAGTGGTCTTGATTTTTAAGCTCGATTCGCGCCAAGGTATTCACCTGAAGAACTTGTGATCCTTTGTTATTATGCTAATTTGTAGAGACTATAGAAATCAAATCTTTGCATTATTTATTCATTTATTTATTTTGTGTTATTCCAATTTTACGCTACCTTTTACTCATCGTGGAGCACGTAAACACTAAAAATCATCCTTTATTCCACATATGTCAATTGCATGCGTATGTCAGTTCACCGTTCTCAGACACCCAGTATCTGCGTGCAGCATTACACACATATTTGTAACCTCTAGTTTTAATTACAGCTAAATACAATATGGACATACATATAACTATAACTCTCGCAAGAGCGATCCATAAGGAGAATATTATTTGCAGGCAAAGAAAGTTGGACGACGTTGCGCATGAGCAGACAATTATTTGTAGGCAGTTAATTGCAGGTCACGTGATAGGGTCTCGGCTAATAAGAAAGAAGCTGAATTTGGATCAAATGATAACTAATATTATGCTCCATAGTGCGGTAAGAGTGGGAGTTTAAGAGAATTACCTTCTGGACATGGCTCGCAGTCAAACGGTCTTTTCCCGGGTGCTTTATTGTAATGTACAAAAGTTCCAATGGTGCATTTTCGGCAGCCGTCATTTACAAAAGCCTTCGTGTCCGAATAGAAACCTCCTGAAAGAATAAAGGATTAAAAAAGATCACTAGCAAGGGAAAATAATAGGTAGATGTGATACATCAGAAAACTTACTGGGATTAAATGCCTCAACTCTAAAAATATATTGAATTGACGATAGACAATTTAAGTTTTATCAAAAAGTTCACTCGTTACGTTACTTACTACGTGTGGTTAGTGAAATTAATTAACCGTCAAGCATGGAATTACACGACGCAGTTCTAACCGACCAATAAGGTGGCGTCATTAAGACAGCCACGCAGTTCCAGAACCAAAAATAGATTTCAAATATATTTCTTAGGAACAGGGCCATGTATGGGGATTCGCCCTCTTAGCTTATTATCTCTTGAAATATGACAAATAAACCAATGCAGGAATGAGTTGGATGAATCTGGACCAGTTTTATAAAACACTAGTAATTACACCTGAAAATTGGCTTGAATTTACCGCTCTTGGTTGCTCTCCAAAATCTTTCTGAAATATGGTAATGTTGTGAAAGGGAGAAAACTGGTGAAAAGAGGTAGTGGCGGTGTCACGCTATCTCAAATTAAATTAAATTGGCAATGTTATCAATTGCTAAATAGATTTAAATAGCGGACGTCTGATGAACTCGCGTATAAAACGTATAGTAGTAGTAAACCTTAATTTAACTAGGGTAATCCCTTCAGAATACTAAAAAGTATATCTGTTATCAATAGGAGCCCTAAATTAAGACTAATAAAAAAGTTCAAAATAAATAATAACAAACTAAGTAACTATAAGTTAATAATAGTACAGTATAATAATTAAAACTAATTCTTATTTACTAAATAATTATTATACACAACTGAGCCATTATAATAAAAACTTTTCTTGGCGGTCTCAGTTCTTACTACAGGAACGTATATAAAATTGCTTCTTGTTGTTTCTCTTGAAATAACTTCCTTATTCAACTTAAAATAATTCTTTAAAAACTGTGGTACATTATTATTTAAACACCTCTGCACTAAACCTAAAATATGAGCGTTACGGCGATCTTCTAAACTCTGAAATTTAAGATAGTCGGTGGATGTTGTACCACATTTAGATTTAACTATACTTTTCGAGGCCCGCCTTTGCAAAGATTCAAGACTTTCCATATCTGCTTTATTGCAGCTGGACCAAACAACATCGCAATAATCAAAAATGGGCAAAATTAATGAATTATACATCTCGAAAGCTGCATGTATAGTGATATTCCTTCTAAGGCGCCCTAAGACACCAACTCTTTTACCAACCTTAGAAATAACATAACGAACATAGTCTTTCCACGTAAGACTATCGTCAAGAACGATGCCTAAATACTCAAAATCATAAACTCTATTAATTTCATAATCACCTTTTTTGATAACTACTGTGTAATGTGATGTCCTCTAATTGTTTTCCCTTTCCTCAATTTTATCCCTTTCGATACAACATTACCATGTTCGGGAAAGATTTCGGTGGCATGGGCAGCCACGCACGGAAAACTATCTTGTGCTGCATGGGAAGTATTTGTTGTTGTTGTTGTGAACTGGAGCCTTAAGTGTTAAGTAAGTACCTAAGTACGCCGGCTATAAGCAAACAACTAACGACGACCCTTAATAAATAATTTCCACTCTTTAAATACCAAATAATTTCCACTCTTTGAATACCATCAGCTGCATAAATACTCATAACACTTAAAATTAGTTCACAAAACGCATACTAAAGACCTTAACTGACACAACACTACAAATAGCAAATCCCAGAGTAAGAAATTATCTAAATCTATGACATTGCTTTAATTTTGGGCATGCGTTTGCGTTAAACAACTTTAAAAGTTTTGTTTTCAATGGACATGACATTCGCGGATTTCATAGTACGCCGATCAATTGCATCACGTGCACTGAAAAAAAATAATTTAGAGAAAATATATTAACGAGTTGTGGTTTAATTGCTGTTTATCTAATTTATAGATAGGTAGTAGTGTAAAGCATTTTCAAGGAAAATACCGGTGCAAGGGCTGAAATTCGATTCGGAGCTAAGACTAACGTGTCGTCATTGTCACGTGATATTTATTCTGATCCCCTAAAAGGTAATATCATAATAAAGTATAATATATGTGTGTTGAAGCCACAAATGTAATAATTGACCACAAATGTAATGAAGCCCTTAAATGTAATACAAATTGGTGAAAAAATACACTGATTAAATTAAAACCTTCAAATGCTATCAAAACCGTGTTTCTCGGATGAGCGCCACCCTCAGTAAAAGTCGGACAGAAATAAGCGCCGCGGTGCTCTTTCGAAAAAACAAAATATTTCATTTTTTTTTTCGAAATGGAACCGCCCAGTTCGTAACAGTCTAACATAAAAGAAGAAAAACAAATAAGGTTTGCGGCGCTATTTCGTAAAAACTTTATTTTCTACTGCATTCAACCCATTTAATCCAATTAACTCTGTTAATTCGAAATACTGCCATGGCGCGTATTGCTAAGGTTGTTTGAGGGCGGCGCTTATATTGTATTTTTCGAAAGAGGGCCACGGTGCTTTGTGTCCCGACTTAAAATCGAGTATATATGGTTTTCATAGCACCAAGGTCGTTTAATTACATTAGTGATCAATTCTTATTACATTGAGGGCTTAAGGTGATTCCCTAGTAAAAGAACCTAACATAGATTGCACATTGAGTCTCACTTCGGCAAGAAACAACTGCTAGCAAAAACTGCAATAGCGTTTCTCTTCGGTCAACTTCATTTTAATACTGTTACTTCACATGCTCTTTTTTACGGAGGCCATCTTGTTATGCGCAGTAAGAGATACGCAATGCAAAACCAGGGAATCACCTTAATTACATTTGTAGTCAATTACAGCCAAATTCGTTGTATCGCGCTGCGCGTTTTGCAAACTTCGAAGGAATTTTGGGTCTTTCTGTTCCGTCAATCATCTTAGCGGACCTCTTAGGAAACAAATGTTTACTTGTTATTGATGCATTTCCATCTACTTTGTTTGTTTCTGTGTTTCAAGGTTCGCTGCTTGTGATCGCCCTGTTTCGCATTGTTTCAGGCAGCGATCGACTAGTTTTCTCGGTAACATACGCTGCCATTAATTTTCGGCCGCCATGTTGGTGCCTCTCAGAGGTGTAACAACTTGGCGTCACCATACAAAAGCTTTATAAAATTAGACTAAATATATCTCCGAGTATCTCGCATGTGAAAAATTGCACCGACTTGAAGCACATCGAGATCCTTTGTATATTAAACGTCTTTCATTTCCCAGATTCTGGACTTAATCTATTGAACGGTTTTGGTTTTTATTTTCGATGACGTGACAGTGAAAAACAGCTATACGTACTTCTAGTACAAAAGGCGAACATGACTTTCTAAATGTTGTAGCTAAAGCGATTTTTCCTCATCACTGTCCACTCAATAATCATAGGATTGCTGTCAGTTATTTGGTTGACTTGGGTACGTTTCCTCGTTGCCAGAACTTACACTGTATCTGAAATTTCCAGCCTGAAGTGACACCGTTTTACTCCAAAATCAAACAAATATAAGTCTCGACTCAATGAAGATATGTTACCAGTGACCTCGAACAACAGTGTAGCTTATTGGTTCCTTTCTCTTTACAGTATTATATTCTACATGGAAAAGAGTATCAACCAGTATCTTATCGTTGTCTTTAGATAGATACTTTTGTATTCCAGGAATAAGCACACGCCATCTAATACTACATGTAAGTACCTTTAAACCATAATGAGCACAGGGCTAACTAACAATGTAAACATATTATCCCGACGATATAATTGTGCAGCTTTCATAAACTGCGAATAAATTTACCTGCTGGGCACTCTATGCATTTGATGGTTTCAGCAGAAGCATTAACGTACGTCCCAAATTCACATGGGAGTAATTCACGTCCAACACTTTCCTTGGCAAATCCAGATTGTTTAAAAGCCGCTTTTATTTGATCTCTAAGCCAATAATTTTTTTCAGAATTGACGATATCAGAAATGACGCTATATTCAGAATCGTTCTGTGCTAATCCCCTAATGTAAAAACAAAAATTATGAAAAGAAAAATCAATCACCATCTAAGAGCTAATGATAGAGAAAAAATAACTGCAGATATACAGATTTCTGATATCTTTGTTGTTGTATTGATGAATTCACTCACAGATAAATTGAGCAGTTACGTTCATCATCCCTGAATTTCATAGTCCAAATTTTTCCTTCATTAAAACTTCTATTGAAAAAAGCGATAGAAAGATGATAGGAGTCATAATCAAATAAGAATAAAAACAGCAGATCCTTGTTTCAAGAATAACTTTGCACTCAAACTCGCATGACAAAGAGCCCGGCCGCAACAGATCAGACGCCGACAAAACAGCCGCCTTTTTTTCAGCTTCAGTCAAAGACATTATATATTTTAATATGCAACTACATTACATGCACCATAGACCATACTTACATATCAATCGTAAGGTTGTCAATGCCGTAAAAAGATCGGAGACTGACAGTCTTTATTTTTGTTCGTATCATATGTCTTAAACAAAAAAAGGAAGAAACAATATATGATTATGGTCCATCATCGAATTTTCAAGGTTTTGATTTTTTAGCATCGTATGTGTATCTGTTATGTATTCTTTTTTTTTTTTTCAAGTCAAAACAAAAGAAGAAGAACTGGCAAAAAAGTGCGGCTCAGAGTTTACAAGCTTTGTATTATATTTTCCTACAAGAAGAATAGAGATATTTTCATCTCGCTTTGTGGTCAAGAGAGTAGTATTATAGAGCAATGTCTAGCTACTAAGTGTAAAGTCCATAGGAACCCTTTAGTTTTTTCTTAAGTACATGTTTTACTATAGCCTGGTCTACACCAATGATAACAATATTAGCAACAGTAACTGGAATAATGAAAAATAACAACACAAAACAAAAAAAGAAAGTATCAAAGCAGGACTGCTGACCTACAACTGTATTCTACAAAGTTTTAGTTTTGAGCGATTTCATTGTTATTAACAAACTTTATCTTTGACACCTGCTCGTTCCTGAAATGCTTCCCGCTTTTGTTAATTCACTCTCCGCATTTTTTCCTTAGTCCTGTTCCTTAGATTATTTTCCTTATTTGCTGCCTATTTATTGGATTATTTTTTCCCTGTTTATCATGAAAGAAGGGAGGACCTCCACCTCCTCCACCTGACTTTGAACGCGTGTTATTTAACCATAATGCGTACAAGCCAGGTGGAACACTTCCAAAATATATATCGGGCACCATTTTGATCTCTGTCACGCGCAAATGTGCCTATGTCATTCCCATCGTCCCAGCGTCTTCTCGTTTTTCAATATGGTGACCTCAGAAAACAAAAAGACCCTGGGGACAAGCCACAACAGCTAATTGGGTGGCGGCGAGGCATTGGATACGAATGCAAAAAAACTGGAATAATCCTAGGTGTCTACTGAGGTGTACGTGTACATATTATTTCTTTTACTTAGAAAAAAATAGGCACACTTGAGCAATTGTGTCATATCATAAAGTCGAAGATCGTTAAAGGATAGAAATCCCATCACTTCCCTTTTAGAAATGATTTATGCCTTTCCCAATGGTCAAATCCCAGCCCCAGTTTAGTAAATCCCATTTTCCCAGTATATAAAAAGGCAAGACATTGCTTTTACTTTAGTGTATCAACTGCTTACATTACAAGGTTACGCGGAATTGTGAATGCATGTGATCCAATAGTCTCCACGGGATTATCTGAAAGCATTCTGAAAAACAAGAAAGAAACAAGTCGACAAAAAAAATGATATCATGTAAAGGAAAGACACGAGCGAGCAAAAATAACCCTTAACCTAAATTACTACGTTTCTTAGGTTTACACTTATATTTGCTTGGCGAGCAAAATTCCCCGCGAATCTTTAAACATAACTTGATTCAAATGGGGGGAAATATTCACATCCTGTGATTTGATCAATATCGGAGAAATTGTAAGAAAAAGAAAGTTGTTCAATAATGTTTCATTGTTTTCCTTGTAAAAAAAACACCTCCCCTTGTAATTGACAATGGACAGGAGCCGTCAGGGTGTCAGAAGGGAAACTATAACTTATTTTGAAAGGAAGAGTGATTAATTCCAACAATGTAAACAGACTTTCGACTGTTTACCATAAGTTTGAAGTTACAACCAAAAAACTCCAACTGTTATGGCGAATAAATGTTCACTATTCAGCCACTATCTCCTCAGTAGTGCTAGTTTGAGTATCTTTATTTCAAGTACTGACTACACAGAAAGTTGTGTTTCACCATATGCAATATTCTCAGGTTTAACGTTATTCGTTCCTAACTTATTACATGAAGATGATAATTAAGTGAAACTATCATTTACATTGCTTAATCGCTGTCAACACGCGAAATATTTCAGAACCTTATCCTGTTATTACCGGCAGCATCACACATTGGATGAATAGTCCAGTTTCGAATTCGCCACGGCCCCTGAATAGAAGCACGGAACTCTAACTCTCGCAATCGTTTAATCTACAAAGGATATATCCCATCACTGCAGATGTAAGAAGACTGTTCACAAATACCGGCGAGAAGGTGCCTGAATTTGCGCTTAAAACAATAGACACAGTTGTACACAGGTCTTCTTCTGATTTATTATTGTTATAATTATTTTTTATTATTATTATTGCTATAATTACTATTATTATTACTATTGTTAATATTATTATTATCATCAGCTTCACTCTCGCGCTTGAGGTGCGCGAAGCGGAGCACCTTCAGTAAGAAAATTTTATTATCTATGCATCCAAGTAATTTTATTTCTGAGAAAATCGTCCGCACGTACGTCCACTTCTTCATGTAAGAAAGGGATAAAATTTCACGTCAAGTACTCGCGCGTTTCTGTGGTAAACTGCATGGCCACCCTGGCTTTTAGGAAGAGAAAAAAAACAGCAACGAATCTGAGTCCCCCCCCCCCCGAGTCCCTGAGTTTTGCGGAAAATCATTTTTCCCAAAGCGACGTCGAAACCCGTACCCGCGACTTTCGACTCTGTTTTTCTTCCAAGATGTTTAAATGCTCAAAATGGGTGTAAAAAATCGAAGGCTTATAAGATAGATAAACCTTGTCTTGCTGGTTGTTTGGAGGATCTTGACCCTTGGTTGAGAGATAATCCTCAATATTTCACATTTGCCCTTAAAGCTTTCTTTCTTGGCCAATTATTTATTTTTTCGGACCGTCTCTGATAGTCTATAAGCCACAGGCATTATCTTCTGATATAAAAGCCACTGGAAGGGGGTTATTAACTGGTTATCGTTGGGATACCTAAAGTGTGTGCATTTCCGAAATTGGTTTCGGTAATTCCAATACGGACTGTGCACCCTAGCCTTTTGGGAGGAACCACTCACAATGTGAGCAACGTAACTAAACGGACATAATTATTAGTAAGGGAAAAGAAAACAAGTAAATGTAATACGTGAAATAACGAGCTAAACGCACTTTTCAATCTAACAAATAAAAAAGTCTTGACTGTGCTCTGTTCTGTTGTAAAGCACGCAGGAAGCGGCTAGAGCACGAAAGAGGTGTAGGTGGAAACACGAGACGTTGTCGAGATTTCCCCTACTTCTTGATTAACAGAACAGAGCACAGTCAAGGTTTCTTTGTTTTTTATGATAACGCATTACTTTCTAATTTCCGAAACAAACTTTATTTTCAAAGCGAACAAGTGTTCATTTTCATAAAACGCTCTTAAACTAGCCTATCACAATCCTTTTTAGAATGGGCCAAATGGTTTAATTGGGTGGATAACACAAAAGCTGTCGAAGCTGTCAAGGTATCAAAGCTATCACAAAGTGCAACAAGCGAAATGTTCTGTGAAATTGAATGCGGAAGAAATCTACTTTTTTACGTCCAAAGTCATTTTCAAGGTAAAAAGTGCTTTTTCAATCCGGCCGAATTGCGACTAATGAAAACATGGACGTCATTAAAATGACAATTTGAAAACAAACTGCTTTAGCTTGGTATCGAAATCGATCGAAAAGTGTCCAAAAACTGAAAATGAAAGTAAAAATCCTTTACAATTTGCGACGTCTTGGCAGAAGTGATGCTGCAGTCTCGCGATCGTGTTTTGAGCTAATGTTATAAATGAACAAGCTCAAAACAATAGACAGAGGAGTTTTTTCATGAAAATAGTTATTCAAAAACTAAGTGGTTAATCCTTAAAAGCAATAAAATCGAATGAGCACATGGCAAAATTCAACAGAAAACCCATCTCAAATCGGGGTGCATTTTGTAATAGTCCATTTTACAGTTATGGATGGAAGCGAGGCTGGATGTGACCTTGTTTCGATACAAACCTGCCTGTTCTGATGCTAACTAGTATTTTTCAAGGGCAATTTCCATAACAAAGCAAATGAGGCTTGTATCAAAAGAAGGTCAACCTCAGCCTCACATTCACTCGAAGGCTAGGGTACTAAGTCCACAAATGTAAAATGGTCTATTGTTTTTCTTTAGCGCCGATGACAAAATTTATAGAACGTTTGTGAAACATGTATACCTACATATACAATTCGTAAAACGTAATTTTCTTGACCATAGAGTGAAAAAACCTTCGCTGCCTTTGTTGAATTTCAAAACAGGACATTTTGCGCTGCGCCGTGAAGAAAACATCGTTGAATTTCTCGAAGGACGATTTCATAACCAACAGCTTTCCTTAGTCGACAAAAAGAAAAGTGAGCATTCAAATGAACTTTCCCTTTCCATTTATGTCTTTTAAAGAAAAAAGTTATAAAATGTGAAACTTTGGTCTTGAAAACCACCGTATGATGTGGTTCACAGATTGCTCGATACTCTCAAAATGCTTTTGTTTGTTTTCAATCAGGAAAAATTTGAAAAACGCTCTGCCTAAGAAACTACAAGGAAATGATGAACGTGTCATTCAAACACTCAACAGCGCTATAAAATTCAATTGCAAACTAAGGGCGCTCCAAACTTGCCGACTGGAGGGGTCTAAAAATCAAGAAGCCCTTTCTGGAAATTTTTCGCTGAGGACCTTTACTTCCCTGCATACTACATACTAGTAGGTTGATCTGGCTGGGCAGTGCAGAATCCTTTTTTTGACTGGACTGCTTTGGGCGGACAGTTTTGACCAACAGCAATAAAACGTCGTAAGTTTAACCATAATTAACTTTATTCTAACAAAAGAAACTTTTTAGTTCTATTTTTCAGTCAGCTCTGCTAACGCTTTCTACCGATAGCACGTAACTTTTCTTGAATGCGCCTTTTTCGAAAAGTTTGATCTTAAGATGTTGCCATGTTTGAGTTGTAGTTTATCTGTGAATACAAAGCACCGTGGGATTTGTGTTATCAGGTGATGTTTGAGAAAATAAGAGGATTGCAGTTATTAGTAAGGAAAAATGAAGGCCTGGACGCAAAACAAACCGTGCCTGGTAGTAATGGTTATTGTCAGATGTGACGTTAAAGTAAAAAGTGGATTCCACGCTACGATTTGTGGACACGATTATATTTTGGAAAGTAAAAAGAAGTGTTATGTAGGCCCCGACAGGCACTTAACCTATAACTCGTATATAACGTGTAAATTAGCCTCCGATGAGAAGCGTCGCGTATTTAAAACGACTTTCATAACATAAAATGAAATTTAGGGGCTGACCAATAGTGACAAAAGTAAATTAGAAAAATTAGTTCCATCAAGAATGTTTTTCAAGCCTACCACAGTGATCCGCGAGTATAGTTTGGTATATTTCTTTGCAGTAATAAATTGTTATCAATGCATTAACAGGTGCGTCGCCTTTATCTCAGGCTAAATCTATGTTCTATGATTCAGTCCGGTTTTTTTTTTTACTTTTGTCCTAAGTCCCCGCGCTAGCGCTATGTCAAGAATTTTTGTATTGGATCTGGGAGGGGGCAGTTTGGTGACTAATACCAGTTGCGGATCCAGGGGAGGGGCCCAGAGGGGCCCGGCCCCCACCCCCTTATTTTTAGACCAAAATGAAGCCCGAAGGGCCGAAAAAAAAATTTGAGTCCGGGCCCCCCCTTATCTCAGGGTCTGGATGACAGGGTGCCCCCCCCGCCTTATCTGAAGGTCTGGATCCGCCACTGAATACTTAGTAAGAAACGGAGTGTCCTCATGTCTTTTTCAGCTGTCTTTGTGCAAATGTCGTAGTAAATAAATAAAATATTCGCCTATATAGTTGTCGCGCAATTCTTGGCATCAGTCGACACAATTTATGTATTGCTTAGGGACTGGTCAAAAAGTATAGGGGGTGGGTCATGAGGTTTTGAGCCTTGTGCAAGGGGTGGGTCGTGCAATTTTGAGCTACCCTTAGGGGGTGGGTCACCCTATTTTATTACTTAGATGGGCACTAACTACTAACGAGACAGTTGACTACACTTGTTATATAAAACACAGGCAGCTGGAATTGTTGCTAAAATACTCACAAACCTGTTGTGCGAAAAAATACAAAAGGTGACGGGCCGCACATCTATACGGGCGTGGAACCCTCTGTTAACCTTTTTTTTTTGGCTCTAACGAGCACGTCCTTTAATGATTTTCCTTTTTTGTAAGGAAATGATTGGTGGTTCTTTAAAAAATAATTGAAGTTATAGTTGGTTTTGTACAAGATTCCATTTTTTCATTCAAGCTTCCTTTATAGTAGACACTGAAGGCTGGTATTGTGTCACGAATGGCAATATTTCTTTTTCCTCCTTGTTGTTTTGTTTTAGGAGTTTAGACTCCCTTTTGTGAATTTTATTTTTTATAGTAGGTTTTCTATCAAAGATTGTGGGTAGCCTCCGTCCATCAAGCGGTTGTTTTTAAATTTGAATTATTTTCCTCAAAGGTTGTTTCTGAGGAGTTTTTCCGTAGGATTTTTAAGGCTTCTCCTTTGACAAATCCATTTTTTAACATTTGGAGGATGACACGAGGTGAAATGTGTGTGGAAGAAGGTTTTCGTTTGTTTAAAATGTGTCTTTGCATCAAGGATAGATTTTTCCTTGAATCTTGTGCCTTTGTATACAACCGTGTCTAAAAACGCAGTCTCTGTGTCAAATGTTTCGGCCGTGAATTCAATAGTTTGGTGATGTAAGTTTGCTTGTTCAATGAAGGCTTTGATGTCTGGTTTACTCATGTCCCATAGGGAAAAGATATCTTGTATGTAGCATTTCCAAACTGTTGTTCTAACGACAGTTTTGCTTAGAGTTTCAGTATATGTCATGAAAATATTGGCAAAGGAATCAAAACTGCTGTCTTTGTGCCCATTGCAGTTCCATGGTTTTGTAGGTAGTGCTTTCCATTCAAGTGGAAGAAATTTTCTTTAAGGATTAATCTATGTGTAGGAATGGGTTGTCTTTGTAGAAATTTTCATATGCTTTGTGACAGACAATTTCAATATACCCTCGTTTTGCTGTATATTTGTGTTTAGACTCATACGTCCATCGAAACAAGAAATGTTCAGTTTTTCACATTTGTCTTTTCAGTGAAAGGTATGATTTCTGTGATTTTGATACTGGTTGCAGCAGTGTATCAACAAATTTTGTCAAGCACAGAACAAGGTTTTATTGGATTATTAAGAGGAAACCAAACATCCATGTTATAACTAGGGGGTGGGTGATGCAATTTCCAACCTTTCTTTAGGGGTGGGTCAGTCATTTTTGTGCGGAAGGGAGGGGGTGGGCCATGTGTTTTTTATCAACCACATTTGCAAATGCTCCGGCCCACCCCCCTCCCATACTTTTTGACCAGTCCCTTACGTGAAAAAGAACCTCATTCTAAAAAGGTGGCAAACTTATTTATTCCTTTTATTCCGAATTTTCTGGAAACACTATTCTGAAGGAGTCATTTTGTTTCGTTGAGCTATAATAACTGCTCAAGTACGGTTTGTATTCGATTTTGGGAAAGTTTATAGCCATTTTTCATCTTTAGTGACTGCCTGATAGGCAACCTTAAGCGTGACAGTAGCTAAGAGTCCACTTTCCCGCGAGTAAGGAGATATACTTCGTTTTCGAATTTGGCTTGTTGCTCTTGGATCTGGAAAAATAACCACTGAAAATCACAACATGGCAGGTCAGAGTGGTTGTACATGCAGCATGCAATGCAGTCGTGATTTTGTGGATTTTTTGTTACTGTGGATGTCGAATTTGGGTTTGCAATGATAATTTCTGTAAAACTACCTGAAGGCAAAAAAAACGCGTATTGTGTCGTTTTTTTATGATGTTAAAAACGGTGATTTTTGTTCTTGTACAAATTGGAAAGGTGATAGTTTGCAAGAAAGCTGACTTTTTTGTGTTTATTGGATATCCCAGTTTGAAGGACCTACTCAATGCTCACAACTGACAGTTAAGGCAGTCTTCAAGAGATTGAGGAAGTTGCAATGTGTTTCAAAGCAGTGTATGTAGTCTCGTACGGCAGGTTTTACCTGTGGTCAAATGGCCGTCACAGGGTTAACATGAGTATAAAAAGAAAAGTGGAATAAGGTGTATCAATTCATCCTGAGATATTTGTAATGACTTAAAGTTTATTGTCTAAAGCACGTTCATCGACTGTTTTAATTATAAGTATATAAACGGAAGATCTGCTTTTAGGCCCTTGGATATCTCTATATAAGTAGTTCTTACCTTAACCGATAGCAGCACTCTAAAAAGTCAACTAATTAACTATTGTTTTTAGTTACTTAAGAATAGTCAGTTAATACATACATTAATTTGAGTTTGTTTTGATTCTTGAATGTTTCATCAGGGATTCTCGTTAAGCCGTTATTTTGAAGCAAACTAAAAAAGAAGTTAATTAAGTAATGAGTAAATTAAAAACAGATATGACACTAGAAAGGCGCCAACAAGATGATTGATGCTCATGATCTAATTCTTACATACATTGTTTTAAGACTTTTCATATTCTCGAAGGCCATTTCAGGGATTTCCTTGATTCGGTTTTTGCCAAGAAATCTGAAATAAAAATATAATAGAACTTACACGTGTGTCATTTCTTCAATATTTTATCAAATTTAACTTGATTTAATGGCTTAAGTACGATTACACACCAAAAGACCAGCCGCATCAAATCCTTCGTCACTTAAAGCACATATTGAAATTTTTCTTCTTCGAATCGAGATGTATGTCCAGAAATGCACTGTGATGAGATTCCTGCAACTTAAGGTGGCTGGGCACAGTTTGAAATTAGGTTGTGGATCATTATTCATTGGGATGTTATCTAAGACTTGCTGCAGGTATAAAGCTCAAATCTGGCACAGAAAAAATATGTTTATAAGCCATGACAGTTGTTAGGTTTAAGGTGAGATGTCTTTCGACGGATGATTGATAACAAGCGTAAAATTTTAAATTTATTAGGTTAACGCAAAATACAGTCAATAGATTTACTAATGAATTTGCAAACAGCTTACAATTACTAAGCCTCATTTTTTTAAAGAGCTTAACCAAATTGTAACAAACAGTTTTTGATTTTTTTAGAAAAATACATTTTATGAGAAACTTGATTGTTTCACAAAACTACTTTTTCAAAATTTATTTTGAGGCTTCTATTGCCTGAAGGGCGACATGAACAAGATTTTTGCTGGTAATTGTCGTCAACTTTTAATGAGTAGATTTTGAGATATTGTTGTTTGTTTAAATTTCCTATGAAAATCAACAGAACAAGCGCTATCACATTTATCACATTGCTCGCGCAAAGTGCGCATGCTCAACACTTGTGCACGCGCTAAGATCACGTGATATGCCAAGGGACGAAAACAGAATAACTGCTGGCCATTTTTCTCAGCTTGCTCTCACATATTTTTGTTTAAAAGCTTATTGGCTGCAAAAATTCTCGTCATGATAGGCAAGTTAAGCAAGTTAAGCAAGTTATGAACGGCAAAGGGATAAAACAATTCTAGAGAAACTGAGTTCAGCCACCTTAAGATAGACATCATGAAATGTCTCTCAACCCCGATCCACCTAAAGGCCTACCTAAACGCAAGAAATTTGGTCAAGCAAGAAGTCCTATGGAAGTTAATAATACTTTATTTATTCTGAGATACGTTGTGTTCATTTCTGGGCATAAGTAGGAATCAAAGGAAGCTCTTAAAATAGTTTAAGCTTCAAAGCACCGTCCTTACGTATCCATATAGCGTCCGCTCGAATCGCTTTTTAATTGTTCTTGCTCGTCCACACGTATTGTTTGTTTTGTTTTTTTTTTTTTAGTGGATGTTTTTTAAACTGACTGGCCTTGAATGATTCTTAAATTCTCCCTCTCTTTCTGGAAATGAGATATTTTTTTACAGTGTTAGAAAAGTGTTACGTGTTCGTTTCTGTCCACGCGACAAGAAGAAACCTGTGTTACAAAAATTTCCACGTATAGAAAGCACTCTTTCAAAATGTTTCGTTTTGGTGATCGTTCTCATCGAAACGTGTAGACGGAAGGCCAGTTAAGATTTTGAATTGGAATATCATTAGTAGCTATTTTCGTCGCATCACAACTCACTTCCGTGGGTATCAGTAGTATATTTATGCAATTAGGGAAACATAAAAGTGCAAAAAAACTAGCGAGAGAATGTTTGGAACTTTCAGCGACCCAATGACGCCAGTTGATCTCTTTACTGGGAGGGTGGGGGGAGGGGGGTTACTAAAACGGACCCTCGAAAACTAGACCTAAGACCTAAGACCCGTCTTAGTTTTCGAGATTACGAAAACTTAATAAATTCCCCGAGGACGCCAGATTCCAGGAAGACTATGTTACATCTCTCGAAAACGTAATCTAAGAAGGTTTCGCTGGAAAGGTTCCCTCTGAAGATTTACATAGAGCAGACGACAAGATCTAGTATAGTCCACATCACTGGGTGTATCACACCAAGAAAACTGCGAGAAGATAAAGTTCGTTGTTTATTGTTCCGCCCAGTTCCAAGGGCAACCTCGTTCCCAGGGTTCTCTCCTACCCGCTCCGTAGGGCGGGTAGGAGAGAACCCTGGGAACGAGGTTGTTCCAAGGGATGTCTTTGAACAGCGAATCACTACAGAGCACTAATTTGACCAATATACAGTTTTGTTGGAATAGTGTTTCATTTCTGAGAAGACCCAGTGGCTGTAATGGTACAGATGTGCAATCTATATTTCACGAGGTTCGTGTTCCTGTGGAGGATCGTGACTTTATGCGGTTTCTCTGGTGCCGCCCGGTTGTGATCTCGATAAGGGTGTGGAAGAGTACCGAATAACTCTACCTCTTTTGGGTGCAGTTTCGTCTCCATGTTGAGTCAATCTTGCCATGCGTGGAAATGCTGAAGATCACCAGCACGAGTTTTCGCCTGAAGTCTTTTCTACTGCTCTGAAGAATCTCTTTCTAGACGACAGCTTGAAATCTCTGCCTTCCAGAAATGAATCAGTTAAGTACGAGTGTGATCTTCCTGACTTAATGAGCACAGCAGACGTTAACTTGACGAAATGGGTCAGCAAAGATCGCATGATTTTAGACTGCACAGACGAAAGGAACTAGAAGAGAGGATTTAGGTGTATCATGGTTCATGAAGACTGACAAGTTTGGTTTAAGGTGTTTGTTAAGATGGGCGACGTACTAGGCATGGCATAATTTTCGATAGTCATTCCTTATATGATCTTCCGGGAATGACAGCTCCTTTCATTCTTCCATAACAACTTATCCTACAGGACTTGTGCAGAAAAGGCTTATGATTGGAGGATGAAATCCCAGATTTCCACCTGACCTGCTGGAGAGCGTGGCTCTATGATTTACTGAACACATCCCAAGTTGCCATTGAAAGATGTGTTAAGCCTGTCGAGTCTTCAGATAACGCTTCATGTCAGATCCATCATTTCTGTGACGCTGGCGCTGTATCGGACCTTTCCTTGGTCGATAAGCTAGGTCAGGTTTACCTTTTATTTTTCATTGGCAAGTCCTGCCTGGCTCCTTTCTTTAAAGAAAACAACCATCCCTAGGCTACTACCGTGTCAGTTTGACCAAACAAGATCTTGAAGAAGAAGTTGGGGTTATCGATCGATAGATTCACATTTTGAACTGACAGTATGACAGTGATACGCTACATTGCGAATGAGTCGAAGTGTTTTCACACCTATGTTGCCAACCGTATTGCCGTAAGAGAAGAATCTAACCCATCTCATTGGAAGTACATAATGACAGCAAGTCCAATCCCGCTGATGAAGCTTCCCAGGAATTACAGAAAACAAGTTCATCCGCAATGGCCTTTGGGTAGAGGGGCCGGATTTCCTATCATCACTTGAGCCTCAGTGGGAGGACGGTGCCCAAGAATACGCAATTCGCAGAAATGTATCAACGCCGAGGAGTATATTGGTGATTGGGCGAATCACAGACTTTTTTTTCAAATAGGAATGGTTTTGTACGCCACGTTAAGGTCAAAATAAAGACCTCTACTCTTCGGAGGGAACCTTCTTGGAATCTGACCTAAACTCTTTAGAGCAACCTATCACCAGGTTGTGATTGTTGGAATCAGTTGGACATTGAAAGTGATTCGTTTACTTCTCAGAACTGTTTAAGAGACTTCTCGCGACTTTCATTGAGCTTTTGTGATGTTCTATCGAACTGGACATTTAATAATAATAATAATAATAATAATTTATTCATTTATAGTGCGCTTTTTAACATACTAGGTGATCAAAAGCGCATTACAACAATAAATAACCTAAAAACTATACAAATATTAGAAATATGCAAATATATGTAATATCTAACAGACATTAAAAGCTAATTTAAAAAGATAAGTTTTAAGATTAGACTTAAAAGTAGAAATATATTTGATGCTGCGGAGGCTAACAGGAAGAGCGTTCCATAAAGTGGGCGCAGCCACACTGAAGGATCTGTCACCAAATGACTTTTTCATTTTCCATGACGGATGCTTTAATAAGACACCTTCATTGGAGAGCAGCAAATAGCGCGAATTAATCTTAGTATGAATTAAATCAATGATGTAACTAGGTGCAATGCCATAGAGGGCTTTGAAATGAGTGATAGAATTTTAAAATTAATTCTATATCTTACTGGTAACCAGTGTAAATTTATCAAAATGGGTGTAATATGCATGGTCATACTTTTTACATGACATAAGCAGCCTAGCTGCAGCGTTCTGTACTCTTTGCGACTTAGCTATTTCATAGTTCGGTAATCCATAGAGAAGTCCATTACAATAATCAATTCTACTTGTAACGAAGACATGCAACACCATTTCTAATTTATCCCTAGGCAGAAATTGGCTTATTCTCTTGATATTATGTAACCAGAAAAATGCTGCACTACAAGACGTAGAAATATGGGTCGACATAGAAAAATGCGAGTCGAACCAGGCGCAGAGGTTACGCGCTACTTTAACAGGCTTAATATCATTGAATGGTACCAACACGGACAGAAAAGTGATGAATTTTAAGCAACTGTTGTCTCGATCCGATAACAAGAAATTCAGTCTTATCATCGTTGATCTTTAGTTTGTCCCGGTACATCCATTTACGTAAATCACTAATGCATCGCTCCATGGCTTCCAATGCCATCGATTTGATCCGTGGGACTGTTAGGATCGAAAGACAGGTAAAGTTGCGTGTCGTCAGCGAAGCAAAGCACATTCGGCAGGTGGTCTTGTACTATCTCAAAGAGCTTGGAGGCGTAAACCGCAAACAGAAGAAGGCCGAGAAAGCTGCCTTGTGGGACACCAAAACGCAGATCATAGCTATCAGATGTAGTCCCCTCAAACAAAACACGCCGGCTGCGTTCAGACAAATACGACGAGAACCACTCTAAAGCCTTCCGGCCTATACCAAAATCAGTGGTCAAGCGTTTTAGCAAAATCGCGTGGTACATTACGGTGTCAAAAGCAGCGTTTAAATCTAACAGGACAAGTAGTGTAACACGCTGCGAGCTCATATTCAATAGAATGTCATTAGCAAGTTTGACCAACGCTGTCTCCGTACTGTGATATCGGCGATATGCAGATTGTAATAGCGCATAGAGACCGGACCGGACAAGGTGGTCGTATATCTGATTAAATACTGAGCGCCCAGTGAGCTTGGAAATATAAGCCAAGTTGCTTACAGGACGCAAGTTCTTGAAGAGAGATTCAAGTCCCGGTTTCTTTAACAGTGATATGACCACGGCCTCTTTTCAGCTTTCAGGAAAACGAGTCCGAGACAAGCCTGTTCGAGGCACTTAGGCCTTTGTGACATTTATTGCTCAAGGAATTTATTGCTTGAATAGTTCATCGATGTTTAATGTAGTTAGTTCCTAGCTCATTTTTATAGGTTACATAGGATGTACGCGTCATGAATGCTACGCGTTTCTTCTATAGCTTTTGTGTGTTCGCCGCGGTTTAGTTTTTTTCATGTTCGCGCCTTTAGTGCTGTTTAGTTCATTAGTCGTTCATTCTTCGTGTATCTTTATTCTTCGTGTTAGGTTTTTTCTTTGCATATAACAAGTTGAGCTTCGCTTGTAATTTTTGCGTCAATTGTTCGTTGTGATTCTCAATCTTTTGGTCCAATTTACAGTTTTATTCTTTTTGGTCTCTTTCCTCGTCCTACTTATTCATCTAATCTTGCTATTTTCTTGCAAGTATTTTGCTTGTTTTATTTGCTTTTTCTTCAGTTTGCCGTATTGCTATCGCTCGGTTTCGTAGTTATTTTATCTTCACCTTGTAGTTTTTTAATTTTTGTTTTTCGGTACCGCTTTGGTTTGTTTCAAATCGCATGCCATCGCTTCGTTTCAGTTGTAGAAAGGCTATAGATTCAATAAAGTTGTTCGTTCGGAAGATTAAAGCGTGCAAACGCCGCGACTTCACTTCCCTTCTTGAACCTTTTGCGTATAGTGCCTGGATTTTGTATTACCATCAGTATATGTGATTCCTTCCTCCAAACGCAATTATTATGACTTTTGCTACTGTCTGGGCTGTTGCATGTGTTAGAAAGGATCCAGATATATTTTCAAGGGACTTAAGGATTGTTACCCAGTCTGTTTACGATTTTCAAAAATTGTAATGTGCTTGGAACATAGACAGAAACCGTAGTTTCGATGTAGAATACAAGTTCAAGTTTATGGTAGCATAAACTGTTGTTAATAAACCTGAGAATGATGCCCTATGAAAGCACACTTAGGACATACTAACAACAATAATATCTCGGTTCTTATGTCACACAACGCGCAACATTTGCACAAGCTTTTGTACTCAGTAATGGTAGATACTAGTTCAAAGTACAAGAAAGAACAATGAAAACTAAGTAGTTGTTTGATTACAATGTATCCTTCTTCTTTGGCAAAGTCCACTGTATTGTAGCATGATATATTACTAGACTCCACAAAGGTTCCATTCATATTATCACATGCTTATCATGCACGTGTACTCCTCTTTTTGCCGTACACTGTTCTTTCCCAGTCAGTTCGTTTAGAGCTTCGGTTCATTCACAACAGCGTGTTTTCCCTCCCACCCACCCCTTTGTTCTGACTGGAACCTTTGTTCAGTTCTTCGATTACCTCACGTTCCCTACATATTTCAAATCAAATCAAAATCTTTATCTCACTTCGAATTCCAAAAGATAGCATCAACTAATGCTCATATCTCCGAAGGTACAGCAAAAACAAATAGAATATAAATGACAATGGTAATTAGAATAAAGTAGTACTATATATTATGTACAAGTTTAAGATAATGCAGAAACAAGACAATTATTGTATACAGTGTGTCTACAGTACCTAGTGATAATTAAAACTAATTACAAAGGAGCAGCATTTATAATCTATTATTAATGCTCTTAATTTTTTGATTTGAAAACATGTAATGATTCAGCAGTTCTAAGTACCTCTAGGAGCATATTCCAATATTGGCTGGCAGAGTAGCAGAGTAGCAGTATTTAGCACGACCAGAGCGTATTTTAAGCAGATCATTACCTCATTCCCTTATATATATATATATGTATCCTTAAGATTAATCATTTATATTATGGTGTTATACTCGACTAGGTCTCATTCCTTCATTAGGTTCCGGGGATATGAAACTGCTGTCTACCTTCCAAATAAAAGAAGTGGCAGGGAAGTGCAACCCCTGGCTGCACTTTACCCCACAGTAAGGCTTAGCCCTTGGAGACAGGTCCGGAAAAATATCCACTCCAGGGTGTGGACCCCCGGTCCCACCTGATCTGTACTCCACCCAGGAGGGCCACCCCTCCTGGTTCCCCTCAGTTCCTGTACTGAGGGATGTGGGCCTCCCCCACGGAGACTGATCAGGACTCCTGTCCAGGGTGGCTACCCCCGGTACCGCTCGATCTTGTCTCCCCCCAGGAGGGCTTCTCTCCTGGTCCCCTTATCCCTAGATTTAAGCGCTTCCCTGCCACCAGAATTTTGCCCATTACCCTTTGTATGTTTTCTATGTGGTACCGACATAAGCATTTATGCGGAAAAACACTGCCAATTGGAAGAGTTTATTAACGTAAGCTTGACGTCTCGTTTTGTTTTCCACTTCTGCTGTTGTTTTGTTGGCTCTATATAATTTTCCTCATTGAATTTGAAATGTACGAAACCAATGCACCCGAATTTTCGAGAATTTTTTCCAAGTTTTCTAAGGCAAAAGTTCATTCTCCTTTAGTCTCGCAGTATAAACTTTCGCGTTGAATTTTGGCGCCAAACTCACACACCTCTGTGGGATTTGATTGGACGGATCATTTTTTTTTTCGTACGTAAATCATTCGCGATTCTGATTAGCCAGAACTCATGTGCGTATGAAAACTTACGACGGAGCTTTTCCTTGAGTATACCTTAGTATGTATGTAATTAACTTCTGAAAGCATATTTTCGCCCGTCAACAACTGACTTGATGTGACTTGATCAGGAGTCTGAGCCGATATAGACATATAGACTTCACGGAAATCTTGATACTCTACTTTGAACCGCAATGTATTGTGGGAAGACAGTGACAACCTCTGTGGCTATAAATAGAGATGATAACTAATTGTAGTCCCTGATTTTGTAGAGCCCGTCCATTCAACTGTAGTGATATGTAGCATATTAATGCATATGAACGCCCTTTTGTAGTCTACTGTAAGTAAAACACTCGAACGTACATGTACACGCAAAGCCATAGGAAGATGGAACCCCTCCCTAGAGTTTTTGATATGTTGCGGTATTTCAAAACGATTTTGCCTTCAGTGGAAAGCCTTTGATCTTTTCTACAAGATGAGGTATAAGTTTATGGGTGGTGGCGCTGCTGGAGAACCGCAACGCCACCAAACATGGTCACCATCTTGGTCGCCATGTTGGATTTAACCAAGATTTAGCAGTCAGGTAAAAACCGCGAGAATTGATTTTTTTTGTGCCTGATTTGTTGAAGCTTTAATTTTGTTGAAAGAAGTTGAAAAAACTTGACTTGACCACAAACATCCCCCCCCCCCCCCGCCTGGTTAACTCATATCACTACATTTACTATGAGTGCATTTAGTATTTATATTTGTCATGACCATCGAAAACTGTAACGTCTCACACGCCAAAAATAATAATCGGAATTTGGTCTCCGCACCCGTACGCTTTAAATGGACAGACTCAATAACATCACCCCACACAAAACATCAAGAGCTTTCAAACTAGTTGTATTAATAAAGAAGCGTCCCATCAAGCGAAAACTGCAACGTTTGATTGCTATTCGTTGCAGTCGGGACGTCAATGTTCTCATTGCTTAAGCTCGCTATAGTTACCGCATATATGGTACTATGTCTACACTTTTCGTAGTACTCGCCTAGTGTTTTGGTCATGACCCGTAAACAACTAAAAAATATACTTACAAAATTTCCATCTTAGAGAGATTTGATAATAAGCCAGATGGAAGCCTTTCAATTTTGTTATTCGACAAAAACCTGCAAAAATAATTCATCCTTAACATACTGTAGACAAGAATGATTCAACTCGAATATATTGTGTCGATAATAGACTTTGTCAAGGTTTTCGACGCCATCTTGACGAGTAGGCAAGCGCGTGAGAAATTACAGTGATTGTATGAGAATCTAATGTCGAATAATTTCCTTATAACGGCTGTTCTGAAAAAAATATGATTTGTAAACTAAAGCTTCACTCCTAAGGATTCTCCTGAAAAAATTTGAAGGCGTTACATGCACTTTGTAGCTTTAGTTTACAATTGATATTTTGTTCAGAACAGCCGTTTTACGGAAATTATTCGACATTAGATTGTCATGCAAACACTGTAAGTCTCACGCGTTTGCCTACTCGTCAAGATGGCGTCGAAAACCGTGACAAGGTCTATGATAAAAATGTGAAGAGACTGAAAAAAATGCTATAGTAATTGAGGCAGCCACCCTTTCTCACAGGGCCAGTTACCGCAGAGTTCAAAAAAATCTCAGTAAATCATTAAACTTTAAGTCATCATTAAAAGGCCACCTTTCTGTTGCCTGTTGTTTTTTTGCGTTTTATCCCTCTGAAAACAACCAGTTTTTGCTTTTCTTACAGTCCGCGAACTACAGCCCTAAAAGTTCTTCTACGAAAAATCGCATGGCTACCAATGCTTTCATAAGCAGCCTGTCTCTTCTTGGCGGGAAATCGGATGATCAAATAGCATTTAAAAAGACATTTATGGTGAATAATTAGCATATCAATTCAAACCGATGTTTTTAATCTAATTGAAGGTTTTAACTTAAATTGGAAAAAAAAAAAAGAATAATGCCCTGATTTCGAATGTCACACTAAAACTGTTTGCATTCGGGCTTGCCTAAGTTGTAACTGCAACATACAAGTTTTTCCATCCATCTTAAGACTGCTAACGTACATTCACTCTCCACACATAAATCTCTCAAGGAAGTAGAGGAGGACACCCATTTGCCTCACTTGTCAAGTGGCCAAAATGCTAGAAGGGCACACTATCCGACGTATTCTCCCCCCTATCATCGACGACGTTGATAAGTACCAGTTTGCTATTTTGGGGAGTTCATTGAGGAGCTTGGGCCTTCACGTGTCCCTAGGATTAACAAGGAAAAAACTGGCGAAGCGTAAAGGAAAAAAAATGAACAAAAAGGGGGTAGACGCAAGGTTTTTTTTTTTCCGGCCTTGCTGTTTTCAAGTTCGGGACAAAAGTTGTAATGCTTCTTATGAACACAGTTTGTCAAAATATTTCTTAGTGTTCATCGTGGTGATTAGAAAACTCGTCATACGACCATAAAATGAATAAACTGATCAGGAAACTCATATTTGCAAACTGTTCCAAACAGCACTGTGTGCGCTTAAAGAATTAGCAAATTTTCCGCTCAGATTACTAACATCTGGATCGTGGGTGTGGTCCCGTAAGTAACTGTCAAAAAAACCGAGTAAGACGTGTCGTATGTAGTTAGATTAAGAGCTTATCGCAAAAGCCTTATCTACTGGATCCCGATGCCATCCAAATCAACTCAGCGAGTGCATTCGTCTTTTCAAGATTCTTAAAGATTCTTAGATCCTCTACAAACGCCTCTTGTTCTTAAATAAAGCACAAACACCCGGTGATAAAAACTGTGAACTTTAATTTTGCATTGGTATAAATTTTGTATCAACTTGACGTTTTGTATGCTAGTCAACATGAATTTTTAAAAGTGATGTAGAGTGACTGTAACAGATTATGACGACATCATTTATACAAAATTGACAAGAGGTCTGGAAATGACATTAAAAACTCGAAATTCATAACAGTTATAAGGCAAGAGTATCAGCTTTTTTCATTGCTGATGATGACGTCTAAAGGTGGCCTAATTCTTCTTGCATTGCCAACTGTATTCGCTGTGGGTTTCTGACTACCCAGTTTTTTGCAATTGAGGCTTTGGGCAAGAATACCCTTTCAACCCTTGCAGATAGGAAATAGTCCGTCGGCAGTTTTACTCTATTTGAGAGTCAACTTTGACAAATGTGTTGGCGTTGCATTTTAAGGTTAAATTTGACAAGCTATTTGTGCAGCTAATTCTACGGTCACGATTGACTTCAAACTTGCAGATATAAAACAGGAGAGCTCTGAGGCTTATTTGCTGAAGTTAGAGAAAAATCTGTCTTAGAGTTTCGCAGTTATCAACATTTTTTGTAAAAATGTGGTTTTAAACATATGCTGATATCTCAAACGTTTTTGTTACAAAAATAAATAACAGTTTCTTATTAAGTTCGACCATTCTTAATTAAGGATGCCAAATATCATAGAAATCGGTCAAATCTTTCCTGCTGAAAAATGCCTTTCAAAAACATAACCAACGCGAATATAAATAGGTTCCAGGCCACCTCATATACAATGTCTTTTCATAATGAGACACGGTGACGTTACTTAGTTGTTTACGTAGTCCTATCAGAGAGGATTTTAAATAGCCAAACAATACCTTGAAAGTTACATTGGTGAGACCGCCAGATCTTTTTTGTGCCTGGACTACGTAAGAACTAGGTACATCGCTGATGATGTTCTTGCAATTCGGACGAAATATTCGAATTATTAGTTTGCTTTTGCTCTAGTTTTTTATTTTTCACACATGTGTAGTGATTTAGCCTTGATAATTAGCAACAACAAAAAAAATGGAACTTACAATCTTTGTAACTCAGGGACATTTGAAAATATTCCGAGCGGAAGCTGTGTAATGTTGTTGTTTTGTAGGTACCTGTAAAAAGAAGTTTCATTAGAGAGATGAAGCGAGTGTGATTAGAAAGGCGACAAGTTTCAGAGGAACATTCTGCGCTCATAACGCGGTAAAAGCAGTTGAATATCCAGTTAGAAAGAAATGTATCAAGAGCCAGTTCCTGTAAATATCGCAAATAAAGTCAGTTACGAAAGTTATTTTCTGAACATTGTCTCTAAATAATCCATTTAATTAGACGTAGAGTTACTAAAAAACACCCTGAAGCGTTTTATTTTCCCAGTGGCTCATCCAGAGGGAGAGACAGAGGCGTCCGGACTTCATCCTCAAACATATCCGCCAAATCGACCAGAGGATTATTTAAACTTCCCGTACAACTTCCCTTCCACAGCTTAAATACTAAGGTAGAATTGGACGTTTGCTGAATGCACAAGTGTAATAACTAGTGCCAAGCGTAATATATTCCATCAGAAAAAACAGTTGAACTCAAATTTAATTAAGACCCTATTGGTAAATTAGTTCTTCACTCAAACCAGTTTATGGCCACAACAAATTATGACCAATAAGAGCTGATACAAGTTATCAAATCACGTCACCATACCGAAACCAACACCTACAAATGTATTTAAATTTCCCATCCTCCATTGACTGCCAAAACAAAACCAAGAGCTAATGAAAGAGTCTTGGAGCTGGCCATCTCTCCCGTTCAATAAGCTTGGTGAGTCATCTAAAATTAATGGTTTCATCGGCCCATTGATGTAGACTGTTAAGGGCATGTCTCATAGTTCAAATGTTGGATTACTTCAGATGAAAGCAAAGTATATCAGATGATATTTTCATTAATCTTGGGTATAAATAGTGCTTCATTACGCTTGGGTTCAAATGTTATCACGGATGGGACCTTTATTGCCCTTGGGTCCAGTTATTACACTTTTGCCTGCTACAGGCTTGTCTAAATTGACAAAATCTGAACAAAAACCATTTTAAGACAAGAATAGGGTGTTATTGATCCTTGGTTACAATGTTTGACCAAAGAAAGGAGGCAATGGAATTTGCAATAAATTTCACAGTACTGGAAGTGGCAATGCTCTCTGATTATGCAAAATATATTTATTAGAAATTTCATTAAAGAACTCGGCATTTGGAGAAATAAAGTGTAGTCTGCTTGATTAATTATTTTGGGCTATTGATGTATACAAAAAATCACTGCCACATATTAAGTTGTTTATTACATTAGTTATAGAAGCAACCATTCTGAGGTAGTTGGGGGATCACTGATTTAATTTGTAGCACTGGACGACTATAATTCAGTGTCCTGTCATACTCTGTGCTAACCTTCTCGAAAGGCTGTCCTGTTGCTTTATTCTTTATCAGTGTTTATTTTTGCTCGCTTGGGCTTAGGCATTTCAGAGCTAGCAGTCTTGAAAGACTGGACCTAGTCTTCAATTTTTCACTTTCATGACGCTAGAGAGCAAGCCTTAATAGAACAATGTCCGGGACAATCCAAAAAAGCAAATGTTTATATTTTCAATACCTCAGCTTTTGTTTTCCTGGATAAACGGTGGCAGAAGAGACTGTATCGAAACACCTTAAAGAGGATTTATCGTCTATTAATCTCTGCGCCCTTCACTGCGAACTTAGAAATACCGAAGAGTTGTTGTCATCATTGGGTTTATTTTTGTAAAAAGTGGGTTCACTTGATGAATGTATTTGCTGAATTGGCAAATTATGGCCCTGAGAATTTAAGCAGCAGAATAACAGTGAAAATGAAGGAGGGCCAAGAAACTGCTGTTGAAAAGCACAACATTCAGGTGTCTTCATTTTCAGGTACCTTCTATATTGTTTCATTTTTATCATGATTGCTTTCATTCCCTTTATCTGCTTCAGGGCTTTTACTTTTGTGCTGTAGCAGCTGCTTGAGTTTCATTTGTACAATACCTTGATCCTTAATATGATAACTGTAACACTGGTTTGTAATGAAGATTTCATTAAGTTGTGACTTTAAATCCTGTTTGTTTCTTTCTGTACTATTTTTCCTGAAGTTTCTACTGAACGTGAGTTCCTCACAAACATTGAAACGATTGTCAGGAACTCCTTGCTTCATGACAAATTGAAGTCATATTTTGCTGCTCCAGAAAGTGCTTAAGAGGCACTCCTGAATAAGGTCACAATATTTTGTAATGACAGAATCAAGGTATGGCTCAGGATATCACATGATTTGAATGTTTCACTTAAACCAGTGCAACACACAATAATATTTTTTGTGTAGTATGTAGAAACATACACTGAAAAAAATGGTTTCTGTTTAAAATATTAACCCATTCGCTCCTGGAGATTTTGCCGAAAAACACGTTTTAAAGCTAGTCGAGTGGTTTTCTGGTCACTGTCATGTTGTGCTTTAAAGAGCTAAAACTTACCACAAACTGGTTTACAGGTCGAACACTTCGCGGCCTTCTGATCCAGATGCAAAATATCAGCTTGCGAAGTTCGGGCATGCGCAGAAAACAAAATTTCGAGATAGTTTTTGGGTTTAAAAGTGACACAGCAGTCTTGACTTTTACTTTTCGCTTTCTCTCCTCCCTTCTTTTTTTGCTTTTCTTGCCTCATTTTGGGAAGAGTGGGAAGAGTTTTTAGGAAAGCTTTTAGGATCTTAGGATTAGGCGAAAGGAAAGGTAGGTGGGTAATGGAACAAGATTTTCATGGAGATTTTCAGGTCAATGTCACGTGTTTTTTTGCTTGTTTCTCCGGTGTCCTTGACTGAATTGTGCTCATTCTGGTATGAAAGATCTCTTCACTCTGCACATGTTAGTGAAGAAAGTTGTCCTTGACCGTTAAAACTAATGACGTCACAATGGGTAGAAAGGACCTGGATCCGCACGGGCGGTTACGAGCGGTTCAGGGGCGAATGGGTTAAATGAATTTTTTAATAATTTGTTTTAGTACTGTTAGGACATGGCTATTTCAGACACATTCACCAGAGACTTTGGTTCAAAGCAGGAGACTATTACCCTCACAGGTTCAGGTACATGTTACAGTCATTATACTGTTATTTAAAACCTTTCCTTCCCTTTGACTGTGATAAACCAGACAGTTTGAATTTATAATGACTGCATTTACATCCATCTACACTGGAAGTTGTGATAGGCTAGCTAACACTGTCAGTATTAATACAACCCCATGACGTGACCATTGTGTATCAAGGGTACATCATTATTGCATCAGATTACTGCATCCCAACTGAGTGAATGTTCCTTAGCATGTACAGCACACCCAGTGGTTTGTGTTCTTGCATAATAGTCCTCCCTTAAAAAGAATAACCCCTTACACCTCGTGATGTGACAACCTAACCTGTTTTTCTTAGAAACTGGAAAAGAAATTCAAAGAAGACTGGAATTCTGGCAGGTCAAGCTACGTGAAATCGAGGAAAGATATGTGGAGCTGTAAGAGAAGTGTGTTGGTGGGTCGGTTACTAAAGGGAAATGAGGAAATCTGATTATGCAGCAGGAGTGTTCTACCAATTATTTTTAAAGGTAATCAAGTAATCAAGTCTTGTTTTACTTCATTGGAAGACACATTGGACAGTTTTATGAGAAATAAGACATGGGGCAAAATCCAGACACGTTAAGTTAAAACTAGTCAAGCTGATTTTGCTTTTATGAACAAAATTCTTAACTTTAACAAGTGGCAGTTACAAAACACAGGTCACAAGGGAAGGTCACTGCATGCTCTTATAAAAAAACTGAGATGGGCAGTTTCCCCTTAACTTAAAACACCTCATTTCAGATTGTAATTTGGGCTTTTCGTATAATTATTCATTTTGATTTCAGGTTTACACTGACTGGAAAGACATTTCTGAAGTAATTAGAAGTAGTGTCTTTGAGGAAGATCAGCAAGATTTAATTGACAATTTTGACATACAGGTATGTGTCAGGTAATTCACTTTTAGTGAGAGTGTAAAGTACCATTTGAAAATGAAGTCCTCTTAATGGAAAAATATTATGCATAATGTCTAAAACTATTACAATAATAAATTTAGACAAGAAGGCTAATACAGCTGTAGTAAGTGGAGTTTCTTGTAAATCTTTCACCAGAGACCAGCAATTAAAAGCCATTACATGAGGAGAAATTCAAAAATAATTTCCAGTCACTTTAACTGACATTCAAAAACTCATTAATAATACATAAAGAAAAAACAAAAGAAAGAAATGCTTCAAGAGTGTCTATCTGATAAAGGCACAGCTAAACTTTACATCCAATTTTTTTAGATTAACGAAAAAACAGATCCAAATATTAGTACAAGATCAGTATATCAGAGATTTTGAAGCCATTCAAAAAATTTGCAGTCATGTATAATCAGAACCTGGAACTACACTCATGCTGGTCTTTTAAACAATACTTAAAGTTTGATTATAGATGAGGCACATACATTATCATTTTACAAGTAAAATGTTTATCTCTCCTAGAATGTTTAAGATATTCACAAAGTACACGTCACATTCCACAGGTAAGAACTACATGTCACTGCTCCATAAATGAATTGCCAAACCACACAGATTCCCCTCTGTCTAATATAACATTTTGTTAAAAGTTTAGGGCTTGCAAACACTTTTAATTCTATTCATTTGTCTGTATCATGGTGAACTGTACTCTGACCTGTGGAAAAGTTACCTGTATTTTAGACCCGCCGTCAGTTACTGCACGCTCGTCAATGTTGATTTTGACAGTTTAACACCAATGGAAATATGCCTTTTTTTTCTTTTAGGGCAAAGAATGGGGATTCCTTTTAAGGGAAGTGTTTGGCTTCAACCTGGGTACCAGTGATTATGGCCACATCACCATTGAACACGCCGGCATGCTGTTTAGAAACCACCTCAGCTTGAGGGAGTATTCAAATCAAGGCTTTGAGGCAGCACACTCATTACAGCGTCAGTTACATGTATATACAAAGGCTACTTCCCATGACAGGCATGGTCATGCTACATCAAGTTAGTTTTATATTTTGCTTTTTTTAGTAGTTTATTTTTTTATATTATCATACAATCATCTCAACACTACAGTACTTGAAACTAATATTGTCACCTACTTAAATATTGTTAGAACTAAACTAACAACTCTTTTTATAGAAAGGTTAGGAAGCTCATCATGCCATTTTCACATTGTTTTGTGATACCACAGATGATGGATAGTTCATAAAGATATGAAAAGCTCTTGAATTTTAGCTGCACCCTCTTAAAAGCTCTTGAATCTAAGTTGAGTCAATGGAAAATCCTTGAAATTTAAGAGGGAGTCTCCCTAAAACCGGTCCACTGCGTTTCGGGTCGGAAAATCAATTTCCTTTAAACTTTGCCCATGAATATATCTTAGTCCAAAAGTAACTGAAACCGCATTAGTTTTTGAAAATATTTCAAAATAAAATTTTTCGGGAGGAAAATCACTTCAGCACTCGAAGGCCAAATTTTTGCAGTGACAAAGAGTAAAAATAGCGCATATTGCCGAGTTCACCACTTCAAAGTTTTGCACTTTCAACGACTTTTTTCACTTCCTAGGATTAAATTGGTCCTTAAATGATGTAAAGGACACAATTTTGGTCCTTCAAAAACAACTCGTGTCTACTAAATATTTTTTGATTTACACCCACTTTGCCGTACGCAGGAAATGACTCAAAAATGCATATTTTCATCGTAGCACTGTGCAAAATCCCCACATCTTCTGAACAAAATGTCTTTTCAGACCAACAAAGGGAATGTCCAAAAACATAGAAACATAAAAATATGTTGTGATTTTAACGATTTATCAGCACAGCCGATCGACGAAATATGCCTATTTTCTGTTATGACTGTTTACAATACACGATGGAAGGTCTTAATGCAAAGCCCGAATAACACAATAATTCATCAAATGTATCAAGTATTTTAAACTTTTTGTGACTTTTGACACAATAGAACATCATGCAGGAAAGGAAAGCCTTTAAGCCGAACGCATCAATACTACAGGTGTACCTGTTTACAGCGCTTGATCCGATCGAGTCGTCTTCGCTGTGTACACAAAACTGATATCACATGATGGCTCCTGTCACGCATTCCTATATCTGGAATCGTAACGCCGTGAAAACACTTTTTGCTAGTCTGACTAAAATTGAAAGGCAGGAAATTATCTTATCAATAGAGTATTCTATTATATTTATTGCTGTTTTCGTTGACAAGCTACAATATCAAGAATCATGCATGCATAAGTGCCCAGTTCATTAACAACAGCAACTTTTTAGTTTTCCACGAACAGGCTCCTGTCCATTCAGGTTAGCATTTATAAAACAATTGGTTGTCGCTATGAGCTTTCTCTTTGTTTTGTTTTATGCTTGTCGTTTAAGTTTGCATTTTTTATTATTTTTAATATATTTCATATTTCTGGTAGCCCATGGTTTTTTTTTTTTATTTATTTATTTATTTTTTTATTTTTATTTATTTTTTGCCTTACAGACATATATTAAATGTTTACAGTACTAAACACTACTGAAACTAAATACTACTAGCAATATTCACTATACTTGCACTATTTACAATATTGGCTATACAGACAATACCATCCATACGATGCTCGTACTACTAATAATTACAATGGTTACACTACTTACAATTCTAGTACATCACACGCACACACACACCCACATAAACACACACAAAAAAAAAAAAAAAAAAAATAGTTAGTAGGTCAGAGGAGTTATTTTTCATGTCTATTTTATAGCTTTTCAATTCTGTATTTAATTATCATTTTACCAACGAAGTCTTGGAGGAGAATTGGTTTGTTGTGTAGTTTGTTGGCGTAGATGTAGTATCTCATAAACAACATGGTATAATTGAATTTCCTTACTAGTACCTTTTCATGTAAGTCCGAGAGGATGCCGAACAGTCTTTCTTCGCTAGATGGGTTGAAATTGATCTTGTTTTCTATATTGAACCAGTTGATAACCCGTTGAATGAAAATCTTGACGAAATGACAATCTCTAAAAGTATGATTAATAGAGTCTTTTTCACCACAATATATACATTCATCATCTTCCTTGATTCCATAGCGGTAAAGTTCCTTTTTGGTGACTACAATTCGGTGGATTAATTTATATTGAAATTCCTTTAATTTGGTCTCTCTACAGACGGTTTTTAGGGAGGTGAATATTTTTTGGTAGCCCATGGTATTAAACCGACGAGTACCTGTTTTCAGGTCTAATCAAGCTCCCCGACTCAGGGTGGGCCTGGGGATAGGGGTGAAGTGTGCTTGCTGGCAGGAGGTCCGCTAGACTGTTCACAGTCCTCTATATTTCCGTAAATCGTCGGTATCAAGCACATTCTCTAACAGGTGGCCATCTTGGTTTTAAAATGTACCGGGTTTAGCCTGGGGATGACTATGAAATCTACTCTTGGGGCAGCGGACCCAAGAAGGCCCGCACATCTGGACGATTTTACGGAAAGATAAGGGACAGTGAACAGTCTAGTGGCCCGCAAGCAAACACCCCCCTTGCTATTATCCTAGAACAAATACTGTATCTTTGAAATTAGGTTACCCTGCATTTAAAACTGGCGTGCTGGTTTACCTCGTTTAGCGCTTTCGATTTTGACTCCAGGGCTAAAAGCGCAGCTCTGACTCGTTAATTTACTCAAAGTTGTATCCCAGAAAAAAAAAAATTAATAAAAATCGTGTAATGCTAACCGGTGACGGCAACGAGAAATGCATAAAAAAAAATAGGGCTTAAGAGCGAAAAAAAAGTTTGCACGTGCAGCACATTTTTTTGTACATTTCTTTGTCATTGTTTTGCACGACTTCAACGTACGTGAAACGTCCTAGTTGCACGTTTTATGGAGAAAAAATCGTATATGTTCCTACGTTCCATTTTTGCTTCACTGCCGCTCATTTTAACCTTGCTGGCCGCTAACATTTGTCATTTTCTTATCACGGCTTTGAATTTTTTATGTTTTTTTCTTCCGCAATGAACTTCGTCTCCTTTCTTTTTTTTTCTTTTTGTTTTGTTTTGTCAGTTTCGCTCTAACTTTTTCTCTGTTATCGGTGTCAGTGTAATAGTAGTAGGGGGAAACAGTCGAACGCACGATCACGTGATTACGAAATTTTCTCGCATTTTACAGGTTACCATTTTTTTTTTCGCACGCGCGAGAGCTTCGCTAATACTCATTCTCTATTACGGAAAGTGGTTAATTATTAAAAGTGCCATATTTTCAAATTCTTGTCCCGTTATTGCCGAAATGCACATATTAAGCTAGCGATTTTCCTGAAAGGCTGTCAATTCACAGTGAGCCCGCGGAAGAAAAATGAGTAATAATAGGCAGGGTACAAACTCACCGAGGTAGAGTCATTGTCCTTCTTCTCGCGTCTTTTCCAACAATCTTTTTCACTACACAAGAGCACTCTACAACCATTTTAGTTATCTTTTGAAGAAGATCAGATTTCGAGGTTCTTGTGCCAAATGAAATCCCAAGCAAATTGCTTTTGAAAGAAAAAGAGTGATTTCTGTGAGCCATCTCGCACATACATCAGAGGACGTTTGGCAGCAATTGTTTCCACCATAGCTTCGCTGCCATTTCTTTCTCCAGGTTCCTCATCGTCCGCTTAGTATGTATAGTCTTTTTTTTTTTCAAATGATTTTGTTAGAAAAATATTGCGAAAAAAATCGTTAAATTTTTACTTTTGAGCCACTCGGCTTTGGTAAACATTCGTGTGCGATCTGCGTTGCCAGCTTTCTGCCCCTCAAGGGGCACCTCTTCAGTCAAAAATGGTATACAAAAGGTGGGTTGGACGATCAGGGCGGAGTCTCCCAGTATAACACTTTGTTGTATACCCCACCCCCTCCGATAGGGCGGAAAGCTAAGTTCGCTAATTAGACATATTGCTGTTGTTGTTGTTGTTGTTTTGTTTTGTTTTTGCAATTCTCGTTGCCGTTGCAGGTTAGCATCACACGATTTTCTTTTTCGCTGGAGTACAGCTTCAAGTACATCAACGAGAGCTGCGCTTTAAGCCCTGTCTAAATCTATATATTAGTGAAATTGAAAGAAATCGAAAGCGCTAAACGAGGTAAACCACCATGCCACTTCACAGTCCTTAAATTCTTTACTAAGTCCTTAGATTTTCCGTAAATTCGCCGGGATCAAGCACATTCTCTAACAGGTGGCTATCTTGGTTCCAAATGTACCGGGTTTAGCCTGGGGATGTTAATGATACAGATACAGTACTTGTTCTAGAATAATAGCAAGGGGGGTATTTGCTTGCGGGCCACTAGACTATTGTTAATCCCGGGGGGTACTTCCTTATAAGAGGCTACTGGGGATGTGCCGCTAGATGGGGTCGCATTTTCACGACTGGATTGACTATAATAGGGTCGCATTTTCAATAGAGTTACTAGAATGGGGTCGCACATTTTCGGATTTTTTAACGTAAGACAGTTCTTCATATTTACGGTTAGCAAACATACCAGAACTGTAGATGAAAAGCGAAGTGTTCTGTATTCTAAAAAATGGGTCAATTCATAAAAATAGAGAGTGCCTAATTTGGGATCGCGAAAAATTACATATTTGCCCAAAAGTGGCTAAGATGTGGTCTATAATTGATTGGCCACAGAATAGACTATAATGTGGTAGGGGCTCTGAGAGGGCAGCGACACATACATACATACATACATACATACATACATACATAACCAGCAAACTCCCCCCCCCCCCGGGTTGTTAACGCACTATAGGTTCTTATGCATGCATGATTTTTGATTTTGTAGCTTGTCAACGAAAACAGCAATAAATATAATAGAATACTCTCTTGATAAGATAATTTCCTTCCTTTCAATTTTAGTCAGACTAGCAAAAAGTGTTTTCGCGGCGTTACGATTCCAGATATAGGAATACGTGACAGGAGCCATCATGTGATATCAGTTTTGTGTACACAGCGAAGACGACTCGATCGGATCAAGCGCTGTAAACAGGTACACCTGTAGTATTAATGCGTTCGGCTTAAAGGCTTTCCTTTCCTACATGATGTTCTATTGTGTCAAAAGTCACAAAAAGTTTAAAATACTTGATACATTTGATGAATTATTGTGTTATTCGGGCTTTGCATTAAGAACTTCCATCGTGTATTGTAAACAGTCATAACGGAAAATAGGCATATTTCGTCGATCGGCTGTGCTGATAAATCGTTAAAATCACAACATATTTTTATGTTTCTATGTTTTTGGACATTCCCTTTGTTGGTCTGAAAAGACATTTTGTTCAGAAGATGTGGGGATTTTGCACAGTGCTACGATGAAAATATGCATTTTTGAGTCATTTCCTGCGTACGGCAAAGTGGGTGTAAATCAAAAAATATTTAGTAGACACGAGTTGTTTTTGAAGGACCAAAATTGTGTCCTTTACATCATTTAAGGACCAATTTAATCCTAGGAAGTGAAAAAAGTCGTTGAAAGTGCAAAACTTTGAAGTGCTGAACTCGGCAATATGCGCTATTTTTACTCTTTGTCACTGCAAAAATTTGGCCTTCGAGTGCTGAAGTAATTTTCCTCCCGAAAAATTTTATTTTGAAATATTTTCAAAAACTAATGCGGTTTCAATTACTTTTGGACTAAGATATATTCATGGGCAAAGTTTAAAGGAAATTGATTTTCCGACCCGAAACGCAGTGGACCGGTTTTAGGGAGACTCACTCTTAAATCTTGTTTTGAATATCCTTTAATCTTGAGATCTTTCATTGTTAGCAAAATAATTTCCTGTTGGAGAACATCCATAGGTATTAAAAATACCTTTAGCATAAGTTTTTCATGGGATACTGCAAACTGTAAACTGCAGTCTGCAGTCACCCATTTGCAGTTTCACTTTGCCTGGATTTTAAACTTTAGGCAGACATTCATTGTTTATCACCAGCTCTAACTAGCACATCAGAGGGTGGTGTAGAAATCTGCTTCATGCTTTTAAATGTAAGGCTGAACAATAATATTATTGTTAGTGGCAAAAAAAATTCCTGTAAGTCACCTACTGCTGTAAGCCCTTCCTGCTATTCAAACTTGAACTGCAAACTGCAAACTGCAAATGCGACCAGAAGACCACTTGCATGATGTTCTCATATTTGAGACCTGTTTGCAGTGTCCCATGCATGGAAAACCTGATGCTAAAGGTCTTTATTGAAATTTTAAATGCCAATTTACAGTTAGTATTGAAGTCATTGTTCAAGACATACCATATTAGTAAAATATTAGTTTTGGGGAGCTACACTGTACATGTTCTTGAATATTATGTATCTTATTGTGTGAAAACTGGAATCCATAGGGGAAAAAGGCAAAGTCTGGTTTTATCACATGTTCTTGTTGGTATTGAAGTTGTTTGCACTTTTGAATAATCAACTTTTTTTCATTATATTAAGTCCAACAGATTTTGCAACATTTCTTTTCTGAAAAGTTGCTGTTCCTGCGGCCTTGCTTCAGAATGGCTATAGAGAGCATGGAAAATGGTGATTATCTTCTAAAATGTTTGCCAGCTAGAAATATTATATAATGGAACTTCTTTTTATGTCACTCCCTTAGATGTGTAGTCAAATGTATTCTCCCTCGTTTAGACAACGTTATGTAAAAAATCGAGAGTTGTGTATTCCCATAAAAAGTATATGTTACAGGTCAAATTTGTTTTTAGGCTTTTTTTTTTTTAACCTAGTTTATTTTTTAAACCTAGTTTATTTTTAAAATTTTGTTTATACTAGTTTATTTTTAAACCTAAGTAATTTTTCAAATTTCAATGTTTTTCGAAATAACATTTTAGGTCAAGTTGTAGTAACCAATCCCCCGCCTAGTCCCAGTCCGCGTGTTTACGTATAAGTAATTCGACTTTCGCGCGGGTTATGCAAATCGTAAAGTATCTTGCTCGAGTTCGCTAGCTGTTACAACTACGTTACGTTCTTTATCTTACTTCGTTTGCCGTATTCCCAAATCGTCAGGTAATGTCCTCTGTCTTCGTTTATCTCGTATTTCCTATGTTACCTATATTTCCTACGTTATTTCCATTGTTGTAATTAGTCGTTCCGCTCTTAATGTATTATGTTTGTTACTTTATCCTAGAAACCACTGGCAACATCATGTAATTAAGGTTAAGAGTTCGAGTTGTTCCAGTTCAATTAAAACTCTTTTACGACTTATATTATTGCTGGTGCGTTGGCTACAGTTTCTGACGCTAGTGGAATTATGTCAATGGAAAATTCGTCGAACGGACGAGGGGACGCCGTAAGGCGTGAAAGAATGCTGTCCCTGAAGAGAAGTCGAGCTGGTCACCTTGGTTATTTAAACAGATTGTACAAAGACGTCGAGTTATTAATGCAAAACGCGGATAATTATCATGTGGCTTGTAAGAAGAAGAAAGATGTTGATATCGCGTTTGCGAGATGTTTTCAAGCCTACGACGAATATTATCAATTCGCCATCGACCCCGAAGTCAAATTAGATGCGCTTAATGCTTGTCACAGCATAATGACAGGAAAAAAGGAATTCGACGAGCATTTTGAAGAATGGTCGCGATCCGTTCAACGTACCGTGGATCACACTTCAGTGGTTCCTCGCCAAGATTACGGTGATACTGCCGAATCACAGATTGTCACACGTTCAGTTGTCAACTCAAGTAGCAGAAAATTAATTCGAAGAGCTCCAAGTCTAGCTCACGTGCAAGTGATCGATCAAAAAAGGCTAAAGCCGAGCTTCTTCGTCGTGAAGTTGAGTTGAAGAATCTGTTAAAGCGCCAGGAGATGGAACGTCAAATGGAACGTCAAATAGCCGAGATGAAAATTCAAGAAGATGAATTGAAACGCCGGATTGCTTTATTGACCGCAGAAGGGGAAATAGAGAAAGCTAAGGCCGTTGATGAGCTTTATGAAACTTCGGAATATTCAAAACGTGGTATCGAGGCAGAGTTGAAACCGGTTTACAAAGACGAAACACGCGATTCCTTACCTCCTGTGAAAGACCTTCAGGTTGGACCGAACTTTAAGAGTGGCGACTTCAAGCAAGTTGGGAGAAACTATTCTAAATCAGTGCTGAATCCAGGTGCTCAACCTTGGAACCTAGGACCCCCGCAGAACACTATCGGCGCTGAAGACCCCACTGGTTCCCAACAGTTGCAAGAAATATTAACACAGCAACAAGAAGCTTTGCAACTTATGGCGTACACAATTCGACAAGGATTTGAAATGCCAAAAAGAGAGCTTTTGACGTTTGATGGTAACCCGCTTAACTACTGGTTGTTCATAAATAACTTCGATGTCAACATCGCTAAGAGGGTACCGGACCCCGAGACGAGGCTAACTTACCTTATTCAACACTGTACTGGGAAGGCTAGGGAAGCCATTAAAAACTGTGCCATAATGTCCGGTCCAGAGCAAGGCTACAGGAAAGCCCAAGAAATCTTGTACCATAGATTTGGACAGAAACACATCATTGCGCAGGCGCACATCACGAAGATTGTGGAAGGTCCGCAGATCAAGAATACTGACTCCACTGGTTTATCAGACCTGTCCGTTGAAATGCAGAATTGTGCGCTGACTCTCGTACAAATGGGCTACGAGGCAGATATTAACAGCTCGGACAATCTCGTTAAGGTGGTGAAGCGTCTCTCTGTTCATCTGCAGTCTAAATGGGCGGACAGAGCCGGTTCATTAACCTTAGCTGGAACGGAACCTACCTTCATGGATTTAGCTGGTTTTGTTAAAGAGAAAGCTTTGCTGGCAAACACTATGTACGGACGAATAGTTGGATCGACACCAGACAAAGAACGGAGCTCTAAGCCACCGCCCAAAATAAAGTCCCCGTCCTCGAAGGGAAACACCTTCGCGACGCAGTCCGAAGACCTTCCTCAAGTAAACACACCTCCTATCGTAACTTGTCCTTTGTGTTCTGGTCAACATAGACTGTGGAAATGCGAGCTCATGAAAGCAAAGAGCCCAGAAGAAAGAAAAAGCTTCGTTCGACAAGCAAGACTATGCGACAACTGTTTTGGAAGCGGTCACATGGCCATAGATTGCAGAAGTAAAATGATGTGTCAAGTGAGTGGATGTGGATGGAAACACCACACTATGTTGCACGTTAAGAAGAAGAGCAACAATAATAGCACCCCTCCTAACCATGCTGCAGTCACCTCGGAAGAGACTGGAGCGAGTACCATCAGTGGAACCGGGGAGACTGGAACGGGCGCCGTCAGCGGGGCCGGGGATGCTGGTCGGTGTGGTGCTACAGACTCTGGCAAGAAGAAT
Organism: Porites lutea; assembly: GCF_958299795.1. Taxonomy (NCBI): domain Eukaryota; kingdom Metazoa; phylum Cnidaria; class Anthozoa; order Scleractinia; family Poritidae; genus Porites; species Porites lutea. Next base: position 22,300,449 of record NC_133201.1, on the reverse strand, counting down.
GTTTGTTTAAGAATCGTTCCAGTTGTCGTGAAAGGAATGGGTCAGCACAACACAATTGTGGCAAACGCGCTACTGGATCCTGGTTCGGACGTCACGTTATGTGATGTGAGTCTAATGGAGAAACTTCAAGTAGTTGGCCGTCCTAACGAATTCTCACTAGCGACCGTTAATGGTGCATCCGACACTCGAAAGGGATTCGAGTTGTCTTTGTCTGTTCGAGGATTACAAATGAAAGAAGAAGTCGTGTTAGATAGAGTTTGGACAGTGGATACGTTGTGTTTACCTCAAGGTAGTCCACCTACTATGGAAAATACTGCTAAATGGTCTCATCTGAAAGGAATAGACTTTCCGAGAGCGCAATCTGATAAAGTGTCTGTGCTTATTGGTAGCGATGTTCCCGAAGCTCATTGGGTATGCGATCAGAGGCGTGGCAGGCGTGGTCAACCTTATGCTGTGTGTACCCCACTCGGTTGGACCCTGATGGGACCACTGAATTCGTGTGATAGAGATTGTTTCAGTGTGAACTTTGTTCGCCATGATGACGAAACGCTTCATCGGCAAATGGAGAGCATGTTTAGGAGTGACTTTAACGAGCCTATGATCTCCTCAAAGGCTGCAATGTCAGTTGGAGATCAAAGAGCACTGTCGCAAATGGAAACTTCCGTGAAGCTCGTGAATGGCCACTATCAGTTGGGGTTACCATGGAGGCACAAGTCAGTAAACCTCCCTAACAATCGTGAATTTGCGTTCAGAAGATTGCGCTACTTAAAGAAAAGATTCCAGCGCGAACCTCACCTCTTCGAGAAGTACAGAGACACTATTAACGGTTATGTATCCAGCGGCTACGCAAGACGAGTTCCTTGTAGCGAACAGGAAAATGTGAAGGATTCACCAGTCTGGTACTTACCCCACCATCCAATTTTCCATCCTCAGAAACCAGGGAAAGCGAGAGTCGTGTTTGACTGCACGGCCAAGTTTAAAGGCACCTCTCTGAATGATCAGCTTCTTCAAGATCCAGACCTAACGAATGGACTTTTGGGCGTTATCATACGTTTTCGCCAAGAACCCGTTGCCATGGTTGCGGATGTGGAAGGCATGTTCCATCAGGTGCGGGTAGCTCCCGATGACTGTAATGCGTTAGGATTCCTGTGGTGGCCCAATGATGATCTCTCCAAAGAGCCAGTTGATTACCAGATGTTAGTGCACTTGTTCGGAGCCACGTCGTCTCCAAGTTGCGCAAGTTTTTGTCTAAAGAAAACAGCCTCGGATAATCAGGGCGGCTTTCATGTGGAAACCATTACCACTGTTGACCGGAACTTCTATGTAGACGACTGTCTGAAGTCTGTCCCTACGACTGACAAGGCGGCACGTTTTTCTGGCCAGTTACGAGAATTGCTGTCAAGAGGAGGGTTTCGGCTTACCAAATGGATTAGTTATGACAGGAACGTAATCGCCACCGTTCCAGTAACAGAGAGAGCGCCCTCAGTAGTAAACTTGGATTTGGAAGATCTCCCTGTAGAACGCACATTGGGAGTGCAGTGGGCCATGGAAACAGACGACTTCAACTTTCGCATCATGGATAAAGGAAAGGCCCTCACACGCAGAGGAATCTTGTCTGTTGTAAGCTCCATGTACGACCCTCTCGGGTTCGTCGCGCCCATCATTCTGCCAGCCAAGAGTCTGTTGCAGAGCCTATGTAAGCAGAAGTATGGCTGGGACGAAGAGATTTCCCAAGCAGATTCCACTGTATGGCAAGAATGGCTGAAGGAACTTGCATGTTTGAGAACAATATCAGTTCCCAGGTGTTTCAAGCCACCAGGATTCGGTGCAGTCGTCAACGTTCAGTTACATCATTTCTCAGATGCTTCTGAAATTGGTTATGGAGCGGTATCGTACCTCCGAATCGTCGACGACAAGGGTGCTCCGCACTGTTCTTTTGTTCTTGGCAAGTCTCGCGTCACTCCCCTGAAGGTAGTGTCCATACCACGTCTTGAGTTAGCAGCTGCAGTGGTCGCTGTGAAGTTGAACTGCCTGATTCGGAACGAATTAGAGTATCCCATACACGACACGATCTACTGGACGGACTCTACCGTAGTCTTGCAGTACATTTGCAACGAATCAAGAAGATTTCACACGTTTGTTGCAAACAGAGTCGCGATGATACACGATGAATCCACACCACGTCAGTGGCGACACGTTGACACCTGTGCTAACCCTGCCGACATCGCGTCCAGAGGGGCGAAAGGTTCTGAACTTCACACGTTGGAGCTGTGGCTTCACGGCCCAAAGTTTTTGTGGAAGGACGAGAAACATTGGCCTGACCAACCGTCCCAGTTGCCGGAATTGCCTCAAGATGACAGTGAATGCAGAAAATGCCCTGGTCGAACAAACGTGATCGTCAGCGGTAAAATGTTGGAACCGCTGTTGTCCCGCTATTCATCCTGGGACAGTCCTCGAAAGGCCATAGCCTGGTTGGTACGTTTCAAGAAGTATTTGGTTGGCCTCCTTAACAAGGATCCAGACAGCATTCCCAAGGGGCCCTTGACTGTCAGGAAAGTTGTTGCTGCAGAGATTGTGATCATTAAAGCTGTTCAGCATAATGCGTTTCCAGCAGAGCTAGCTGCGGTAGGCCAAGAAGCGTCGGAGAACCAGAAGAAGTGCGTTCCACGATCTAGTCCAATACGCAACTTGAACCCTTTTGTTGCCGAGGGAATATTAAGAGTAGGAGGTCGCCTCGAGAATGCTCCTGTTTCATTCCAAACGAAGCACCCGGTTATTCTTCCCAGTAAACATCACGTGACAAATTTGATCATCCAGAATTGTCATCGCCAACAAGGGCACTGTGGTCCTTCTCAAGTTCTGGCCTTCATCCGAGAGAGATTCTGGATTGTACGTGGCCTCTCAGCAGTACGCAGGGTTTTGGGGAGTTGCATGAACTGTCGTAAGCAAAATGCTCGTCCTGGTGAACAGATTATGGCCCCACTCCCGTCAGCACGAGTCGCTCCGACAGATCCACCATTTACCCATGTGGGTGTGGACTATTTCGGTCCCCTCTTTGTCAAGCAAGGACGCAGTCAAGTGAAACGTTACGGATGTTTGTTTACATGCCTTACCATGAGGGCGCCACACATTGAGGTCGCGCACACATTGGAAGCAGACTCCTTTATCTGTGCATATCAGCGTTTTGTTAGTCGCAGAGGGAAGCCCAAGGAAATACACAGCAACAACGACACCAATTTCACGGGCGCTGAGCGAGAGCTGAGAGAAGCACTGGAGCGACTGGACCAAGCCAAAATCTACAACAGTCTAAGGTCGAAAGACGTTCAGTGGTCATTTAACCCCCCTGAGGCCAGCCATCAAGGTGGAATCTGTGAACGAATGATTCGCTCCGTACGGAAGATTTTGGGTGCCTTGTTAAAGGAACAGCTGGTGAACGATGAAACATTGTCAACCCTTCTTTGTGAGGTGGAAAGGATTCTCAACGACAGGCCTTTGACTCCCCTTAGTGACCACCCAGATGATCCTGAGCCGCTGACGCCGAGCAAACTACTGCTCCTGAGATCCAATTCTTGCCTCCCGCTGGATGTCTTTAAAGGTCACGACAAGTATAGCAAGCGCTGGCGCCAAGCACAATGCCTGGCAGATTCATTTTGGAAGAGATGGATGAAAGATTATTTACCTGCACTCCAAACAAGGCAGAAATGGAGCGTCCCTCGTCGAAACTTCGCTGTCGGTGACTTGGTTCTTGTTGTCGACGAGAAGACACCTAGAGGTCGCTGGCCAATGGGCTTGATTGAAGAGGTATTTCCAGACAGCCATGGTCATGTACGTAGCGTTAGAGTGAAAACGGCCACATCTGTCTACAGACGTGACATCAGGAAGCTGTGCCTCCTTGAAGGAGTCCAGAACTAATGAACTCTGACAATTTCTATGGTTAAGACTGCTACATTGCGAACTGTGTAATCTAAATTAAGTTAATTTTCGTCACATTTCTGTATGTTATTCGTAGTCTAGGAATTGGTTATTTTGTTGCTGGAATTACCTAGTAGCTAATTCGGGGCCGGTGTAGTAACCAATCCCCCGCCTAGTCCCAGTCCGCGTGTTTACGTATAAGTAATTCGACTTTCGCGCGGGTTATGCAAATCGTAAATTATCTTGCTCGAGTTCGCTAGCTGTTACAACTACGTTACGTTCTTTATCTTACTTCGTTTGCCGTATTCCCAAATCGTCAGGTAATGTCCTCTGTCTTCGTTTATCTTGTATTTCCTATGTTACCTATATTTCCTACGTTATTTCCATTGTTGTAATTAGTCGTTCCGCTCTTAATGTATTATGTTTGTTACTTTATCCTAGAAACCACTGGCAACATCATGTAATTAAGGTTAAGAGTTCGAGTTGTTCCAGTTCAATTAAAACTCTTTTACGACTTATATTATTGCTGGTGCGTTGGCTATACAAGTCTTTATTTAAAATGTTTACCTTTCATGCAAGGTTAGGGGTTTTGTACACATTTGAGTGATTATAGGGTTAATTCGTTTCGAAAAGAAAACTGTTGCTACCGTTCCCAAGCATCTCCTTTGCCCGGCGTTTTAATCTGTTACGTGTAGACCTTATCCTTTGTTAAAACCTTTTGGATATAGTCAGGAAACAGAGCAGCTGTCTTTCAAGTTAGAACAGGCGGGGATGTTGGAAAATTCGGTAGACTTATGAGGTACAATTATTTATTCATTAAACATGGACTAGTGTTAGTCGATTTAGGCACGTAGGGGCAGTTCGCAAAACTCTCAAATGTATCCCTTTCTCTTGGTAATTTTTATTGTAAATTAAGTTGCTGTCACTAATATTTTTTCTGGTTTTGTTGTAGCCAGTAAAAGGAATAACGCGGGTGACATGTACGTTTGCATAGGTCAAAATTAAGTAATCGTAACTTAGGTTGAAATATGCCATCAAAATATTTGTTAAAACTCATCTCGAATGATATTTCTCGGTTAGTCTCTATCTCTTTTATTCGTGTGGAGTATAAAAGACGTGTATACTAGTTTTCAAACCATGATAGGTAAAATCTTTACCACTAACGGTATTCATGAGCACTTTCTAGTCTCCTGCTCCAATATCATAATATTTGACGTGACCGTGTAGAAGGAACTAAAAGCAACTAAAAGTTTAACAGTGCTATTTCGCTTAATTTGAGGCTTAGCAAAGTAATATTTCTACTCTTGTTATTCGTAATTGGTAAATAATAGAAGAAAACACTTTGTAATGGGTACTATCCACATCTGTTCGTGTTGCACAGGTGGTATAACCATCTTGCTTTATGTACCTTGTATGCTAGCCGCGAAGTAAAGGTTACCCGTATGGAAACTTATATACGTGGCTGCTTGCGCATACTAGTGTTCTAGTCTTGATAATAAACAGCAGACAATACAAAAAAAAAGAAACTTACAAGTATTTTAGCTTAGATAGATTGGAAAATATCCCAGGTGGAAGCTGTTCAATTTTGTTGTCGGACAGAACCCTGCAAGAGTAAGGTTAGTTATTTTAACTGCGTATCTCATGACAACAACAATCTGTCAAAAAACCCTCATCATTGTCTATTTTAGTTCTTATCGTACTTGCTTATTGTTATAGTACTGACCTCTGTATGTACTGGTAACTTTACATGCGTTAGCGTTGTAGATTCGAATACATGTGATAAAATTCGAACAATGAGGGCCCGAATCACATGTAATAGTGCAAGAAATCTCGACCTTCGTTATATCTTAAAGGCTACTAGTACAGATAGACAAACAAGAAGACTTCATATCTTTAAGATTTTTGCATTTATTTGGCATCAGATAATACACTAATAATTCTAGTATATTCCGACCAAATGACCCCTGAAGCCAGAACCCAAACATAGTGCGCTTGGGCTGCCTGTGATTAATCCGATTAATTTCGCTGCTTGCATAGTTACTGGGACAAGGAAGTTTGATCACGTATCTCCAGCCCTGAAAGACCTGAGATGGATACCAGTTAAGTCCCACCTGTATCTAAGAGACGCCATCTTGGCCTTTAAATCTATGACAGGTCAGGTACCAAGCTACCTCAGTTCAAATTTTATCTCCAGAGGGAATATCAGTGGTAGGACGACCAGATCATCTTCCCAGCTTAATATACCACTTTTTAAAACTAAGTCGGGACAGAGATCTTTTTATAACAGAACTGTAACATTGTGGAATGCGTTAAAACCCCATTTTAAATTAAGTGAATCTCTTATCATTTTCAAACGTAAAATGAAAGCCCTCCTTTTAAATCCATTGTTAATGTCATAAATTTATATGTAAATAGTTTCTTAATAGTTTATTGATAATCAATTTGTGATACTTGTTTTTTTGTTGTTGTTGTTTTGTTTTTGTTTTTTTGATTACCTGTACTATTAATACTTGTCTCTGAAAAGCCCCCATGGGGAGTTGACAATAAAAATTTGTATTGTAAGGGACGGACCATTAGAAAAGTTATGGGGGGGGGGGGAATTTTTGAGCCGCAGGAATTTTTTTTCGTTATCAAATTCCTTGTATGAATCTTTTTTAGGCCGTAGCATGAATATTTTTTAGGGTTAATTGGCGTGCACGAATTTTTTTTCATTTAATTTTGCCTTGCGCGAATATTTTTTTTGTACTTCGCCCCCCCCCCCCCCCCCGATAAGTTTTCTAATGGTCCGTCCCTAATCCGGACCTGTCAATGTTGATGTTGTGGAGAAGAAGGAGCAGACTTATTTAGTTAATTTGTTGCAGAGATAAATTGGATCAGGCTTTTTTTGGTAAAAACTTGAATTGGCGGCAGATATGAATTCGTATATTAAGCTTACTCTCAGGAAGATCGAGCGACTTGCGGAGGCAAGCTTTCACGATGCCCTTCTTGCGGTGATCTGACGTAACTACCATGTTAGGGACCGTTCATTTTTTATGGGATAGGGGGGGCTGGTGGGATTTGGAGGAGTGGAATTTGAAAATTGTATGACCCCCCCCCCAATTTCCGATTTTTTTCGCATGCCCCCCCCCCCCCCTCATCAGAGTAATTTTTTGGAAGACCCCCCCCCCCCCCCCCCCCCATGAATAAAAAATACATAAGGTATTAAAAAAGTTACTGCATTAAAATTTCGTTTTGGTGCATTTCACGTAATTTAGTGAAAGAAAGCTGAAAGCTAGAAAGCTGTTTTTAACAAATCCTCACTCAAAAGAATGAAAAGTCAATTTCAGCTCTTCTTGTTACTGCTCGTCCTGAGCGTGTTGTAGCTGGCCGCTCGTCTACATATTCCTCGTCTGAGGCGATAAAAGCAAGAACGACATCATTTGAGTCGTCTTCAGAGTCAGGGGCATCACTCTTGTAATCATCATCAGTTTCTTCTTCCTCACTGCTTTCACCACTGCTGTGTAGTTGACCTGATTCATTGCGGCCTCTCACTTCGGCTTGACCTGTTCTGAGAGTATTCATCTGCAGGAAGTGTCCCATAATTGTCTTCACTTTGTCGTTCTTGCTGCTCTTCTGATGCTGTTTTAATAGCCCATGATGTTGTAAGTATTTGTTCAATTCTGGCACACGGAGCTTTTTTAGCTTGGCGGCATCTTCGCACAAAGTAGCCCAATGATAATAATCATAGGACTTTTCTCTTGCCTCCCTACTTTCCCTTGCCCTTTCCGCCAGTCTCTTCTTTTTTTTAAACTCTATGACCTCAAGATGCTGGAGATAGTCAACAGAAACAGGATGTATTGCTTCCTGCATCCTGAAGATTATAGCTCAAACGTCGGAGACACGAACAAAGAGGAAGAAGAAAACAACGAAGAAGAGGAAGAAGAGGAAGACAACGAAGAAGAACAGGAGGAAGAAGAAGAGGAACACAGCGACGACGAGATCGAAGAGAACGTCGAAAATGAGGAAGGGGACACCTCGTAGTAGTTTCATGCCCCTCCCATTAAATTTCTCCGAGAAAAGCTCTGGTAACCAGGTCAGTTCCAATTCAGGACTCAAATTATTGGTTTTAATTATATGAGCTTGACAACAACATTTTTATGAATGAAAAGAAAGTTGTTGCTATTCAAGACTGTTATTATGGTATGTTCACTGTCCTTATAAAATATAAAAGCTGTTGAGAAGTTTTCTTGTTACCCTAGAACTGTTTTAGCATATTTGTTATAAATAAAAGAGCACAATTTTTCTTCGATTTGTAAATATCTCTTATCCTATTTTTAATCTAATTTTTTCGTCCGACCCCCCCCCTTTCCTTCATTTTTTTTCGGCTGGCCCCCCTTTCAAGCCAATTTTTTTCGAGTGCCCCCCCCCCCAAATCCCACCAGCCCCCCCTCTCTCATAAAAAATGAACGGTCCCTTATTTCGTGTTTTCTCTCGATCGTTAGATCAAGAAAAGACATGGTACGCATTGAATGATGGTTTGTGTGGTAAGCAGCCGAGAAAATTCAGCGAGGGTTCTTTCTTTCGGCTATTTCCCGATTAATTTCTTCGTGTTAATTTTGCTGATCTGCACGATGTAAATGGCTGCCCTGTTTCAAGCCAGTGGTTCAAGCTAAATGGGCAAAAATCTTCTAATCAAGTTTACGTTGGAAGTACATTTGCAGTAGTTGCCTGTAATTTAGTCCTTAGGAACCCGTCAGAATCGGAATTTCTTCGATCAGAAGCCTTCTTGTCGCTGAAGCGGACCATCAACAAGCATGTTTTGAAAGAATCGGACATCGATCACAGGCCCGCTCAGGATTTATGCTGCGTTAGTACAGACAGAGATTCTAAAAGTGATGAAGGAGAAACTCTCCAAGAATTGAAAGGGGAGAAATTATCTTTAGAAAGCAGCTTTCCGGGAAGCCCGGCAAAATGCTCCACTCCACGAAGACAAAGCCCCGCGCGCCAAAATTTGAAATCCCCCTTGACCATGTTCACACGTCTTCTTCAAGTTCTTGTGACGACTCCTCGCAATCTGTCGGATCTGTATCGTCAATTTCTTCGTTATTAAATGGAAAGTTTGGCTCTGCGTATAAGAAGAGAAAGATCAGACAAAAGGTGGAAGCTGTAATGGGAAGCGTCGAATCTGTATGACCATGTTTAGAGAAGGGAGAAACCTTGAGGGACGTTGTTGCACAAAGCTGCCTATTTCAGCGTAAGAAAACTTTCAATGCGATCAATGTGCAGGAGCTCATTTGGCATGTGTTTAGTGAAGTAGCGAACGAGCTGTGAGTTCGAAAGGCATTCTGTGAGCTCATACCTGAGGAGCTGTGGAACCAGCGTGTACAAATGATGTCTGTGCCCGATTGGATGTTGCTTCTTTGTAAGCTGGAATCAACAATATCTGACGATTCCTGGCAGATGATCTTAAATCGGACTCGACTTGGAAAAAGCGAGGTGAGTTAGCCACTGACTATTTTTTGTGTTGTTGTTGTTGTTGTTGCTGTCGGTTTTCTTTAAGCTTACTAGACATATAAAGTAATCCCCCTAACCATAAATAAATGGTGGTCTATTCCATTCAAATATCCACTTCCATTTCCGCCCCACTATGGACAAGATTTTCTGTTGGGGGGGGGGGGGGGGGTTTGAAAGTCATTTCCGAGGGGGTTGACTGTGACGGCACCTTTGATCTTTGGAAATTTCTGAGGGGTGTAAGAAAAATTGGCCATTTCTGTGGGGGGAGGCAGGGGTACTGTGTCAGTACCTTTGATCTTTTTTTCTTTTCTTTTAGAACTCATCAGACACTCCGATCTTGCTTTCCAAAAGCAACATAAAGGCACTTCGGTCACATCACACAAATACAAGATTTTCCTGGTTATGAAGTTTCTCTTGAAAGTGCCCTAACATGGATTATCATGGAGTTGAGACTAGATGGTGTGCAGAAAGAAATAATTGACCTAAGCCTCAAACTTGATGGTGGGCCATTTGCAGGTGAGAACATACATACATACATACATACTTTATTGGCTCGTCCCCACGGGGCTTTTCAGAGTCAATTTTACATTACAAAATTATAAACCAAGTACATGACAATAAGAATATAACAATGATAAAAGAAGACAAAGGTCAATAAAATTAATTAAATTAATTAAATAAAGCAGTCATTAAGAAGCTTTTGCCTGAGTAAACACTTGAATTCCGTCACGGATGGGCTAAGTTTGAGCGCAGGCTGCAACTCATTCCAGAGAGAGGTTGCTCTATATTGAAAGGTCCTTTGGCCGCTGGCAGTGCGGAAGAGTGGTATGTTCAAAAGTTGAGAATTTCTCGTATTCCTTGTCGAGACGGCGGATCTTCCAACGAGCTTTGATGTCAAATACTCCGGAGCACAACTCGTCATGCACTTAAAAACCAGAACAGCAAAACGAAAATAAAGTTGTTGCCTGATTGGTAGCCAGCGCATGTCTTTTAGCAAAGGAGTTATGTGATCGAATTTTTTAGCGCCGCTCAAAATACGACAAGCGAAATTCTGTACTGCTTGGAGCTTGTCCAGATTAGTTTGAGTAGTATTGCTCCAAACAGAAGAGCAATAGAATAATTTACTAAAAACTAAGGCATTTATAATAATAATTAGCGCGTGTTTATTAAAAATATGCTTAACGCGGTTAATTTGACCCAAACGTGACATGCATGAGGATACAGTAGAAACAATATGCTCATTATATGTTAAGTTAGAGTCCAGTGTGACACCAAGGTCTCTTGCAGCCTTAACGGGCTCGAGTTCCTTCCCCAATAGAAATAGCCTAAAGTCGCTAACCTTAGCAGTCATTTGCCGGCTGCCGAATATCACTAGTTTTGTTTTATCTGGGTTGAGTAAAAGCTGATTATCAAAGCACCAATTCCTAATGCTTAACAAGTCCTTGTTCATTTTTTCTATCGTTTCGTGCTGATCGCGGAGTAAATACAGTGTACCTTATTTCCAGATTCCTTTATTTTATTTTGCAACAACTGTGTTGCACTTAAGAAAGAAAAACATAGAAACAAAATCATCAGTGAAACTGGGTTAAAAATTATGACACCAAGACATACAATAGCGTTTAAATTATTTCTTAACTGTAACTGAAACAAGTTCATGCCAACGAAACCCTGTGATCTTTTATCATGGGTGTAGTCCTTTTTCGTCAGTATTCTTAAACATTTACCGTTCCTTATCCATAACTTTCACTTGAAAGATATTCAGTCATAGACAGTGCAGAGACAGAATAATGTAAAGCAGGGTATATAATATGTCAGGGAGTTTAAAACTTGTTGTCCATATTATTGTTGTCTGTATTAGGGAGTAAATTTTAGAGAAAACACATGCCTTGAGCTTTTTGTTGCGACAAAAGTATCCATTAAATACAGGTGTCTGTATTAAGTTTGAGGGGGGTAACATCAAAGTGGCAGGGTAAACATAACCAAACACTTTGAACTCTAGGTCATGAAATGGTGCTTAAATTTTTGAAATTCCTTTTTTTTTTGTTTCCTCTCATTTGTAGGGCGCAGTCAGGTCCTAATGGGTGTAGTCCCCAAAGACACACCATTCCTGTCTAATCAGAGCTGCAAATCAGTGTGCCCTTTAGCTATTGCTAATTGTAAGGAAGACAGGTATGTTGTATTTAAATTTGATTCATTAGTCAAATAGTTATTTGTTTCCAAAATAACTAGTTTTGTTAGTGAAAATTTTTATTGTACCTTTTTGACTGTGTAATTTTTGGTTGTCGACCAGTTATACATGCAATAATTTGTGGATTTACAATAAATTTATTGTATGAGGCCTAAAGGCCCCAGTAGACGATCATAGTTTTGAAAATTTTACCGCAAAGGTCTTAATTTATTAGTGGGCCATTCAAACCCGACCTTATGTTTTAAACTCTTAAGAACTAGCTGCCGCAGACTAGACTAGCAGTATGGTATTTCTTTTTCCTTTTTTTTTCACTTTAGTAATAACTTCAGTTTACCAGTAACTTTATTTGTTATTATTATTAGGGAAAACCTAAAAAAGCTGATTGTTAATATCAACAAACAAAAGGATGCACTAAAGAAGAGTGGAATCACAGTGGATGGAGTGCATTATGCTGTGAGAGATTTAAAGGTAAGTTTCACATAATAATTAATAAGGTATTTTTTAGTACCATAATATACAATCCAAGCAAATGCCTGCATGTACATTGACCTCTTTTTTAAAATTTATATCTACAGTTATACTTGACCTGAAGGCCCTCTATCTTTTGCTGGAACAAATAGGGAAACGAACTTTCAGCTTGGGAAACGAGGAACTGAAGTAGAGTGTTGCTTCATCTGCAAAGCTTTGAGGGTATGTGGATATATTCAAAATCTCTGAGTCAAAAAATTCTCCTATACAGGTTTTGACCTTACCAATGACCAACTTACCAATATAGTACTAATAGTTTTTCAGTTTTGCTGGGTAAAATTTCTTATTAAAAACTAGCTATGAATAATTACTATTTTTATTGTTACTTTATTAGGGATGTAATTGCGATCTTGGTCCGCATACAGTTTGTTTGGAACACTTAAGCATGTCCAAGGCTCCGAGGGTAATTTAGTTATATATAGTTTTGGTTTACTAAGAATTCTCCGATGATACTTGTTGAGGCATGCAGCCCTTGATTTTTCATGAATTTCAGCATTTGTAGTTGTCATTTTGAATTCACAGTAACTTCTAATTATAAAAGGCATTCAAAACAAGATTATCTCAGTACGGTTAACCTCTATTCAAAAAAATAAATTCCCTGGTATAGTGAGTGAATCTCGTCATCCCAGCATTTATAGCTTAATAAGTATGTTTTCTGTAAAAGACTAACTTTTTATATAGATCTCATTTTAGCAATAATATTTTATGAATTAAGCCTTGCCTTTTGTAAAAGGGGAAGTTCCACTGCATGGAAAAGAATCCAAAAAAGAATTTTTTTGGACAAACATGGTGTTTAATGCCCCTGTCTATAAAATGCTGGAAGTTATCCTTGTCTTGTTTTCCTAGAGAGCACATATTATTTTCCCATAATAATGTATCACAGTCTTCCTTTACTGTAGGTGTGTCAATATTGTAGGGGCACTGTCATAAAAGACTCCTGAAAACCTGTCGAGCAAAATACTTGAGTTTGAAATCTATAAACCTGTAAAGTACCACTTCAGGGGAGATATCCCCCACAACTAACAAAATAATGGATCTTCTTTTTTATAGTTTCAAAGGTATCCGTGATGACTTAGAGTTCCGTCTTGATTAATCTCTGCGCCCTTCACTGCGAACTTAGAAATACTGAACAGCTTTTGTCATCATTGGGTTTGTTTTCGTACAAAGTGGGTTCACTTGATGAATGTAATGACCAATTGGTAAATTATGGCCCTGAGAATTTTAGCAGCAGAATAACGGTGAAGATGAAGGATATGGGCCAAGAGACTGCTGTTGAAAAGCACAACATCCAGTAGTCTTCATTTTCAGGTACCGTCTATCTTGTTTCATCCTTGTCATGATTGCTTTCATTAGCTTTATCCACTTCAGGGCTTTTGCTTCTGTGCTGTAGCAGCTGCTTGAGTTTCATTTGTACAATTCCAGCTTGATCCTTGATATGAAAACTGTAACACTGGTTTGTAAATGAAGATGTCATTAAGGAGGGGGCGTAAGGGGGGTACGAATACCGCAATACCGCATCAAAATTTAGCCAAATACCGAACCCGCATTACAAATGGCAAAAAAAGTTGAAGTTGTCAATACTACAAATCCTCCTTTCAAATAGAAATAATACTTTTATGTCAGTGTTTCCAAATCACGGTGAGTCGATGTCAAGCGTACTTTAAACGTAAGATCATTCATTTTATCAAGAGACTATAAAGGGGACAGAGAGGGCATCCCCCATATACACCCTATTCCATAGGTAATTCGTCTCGAGTTATTTTTAACACCACAGATCTCAAGGGGGATTAGACAACAGCCAATCACATAGTGCGAATGTGTTCCGCGTGGATGACCCACGCTGAGAGCCACGCGTCCTTCACGAAATGACGCAGAACAAAATGGGGGAAGACGCGGAGAGCGATTTTGCTATTCCTTTTGTCGACGAAAACGACTACAGCGAGATTTCTGCGAAAGCGAAAGCGAATTAAAAAAGAATCGCCCTAGAGCAGTAGAGCAGGGAAATCCTTAATACACTGAATATTCTCTCATGATCAATTATAATTTACAGTTTGAAGAGAGCAATTTCTGGTTTGATGTTTTTTTTTTTCAGTCTTTATAGCGATTATTCCTACCCACTTACTTTGTCAATTGTAGGCGAACCCTCCTAAAGCTGAATTTCAAGGGACCATATTCAAGCTCAGAAAGAGAAATAAAATTTCGTCGTTGCTTATTTACGTCCTCCATAAAACGCGAAATTAGGCATTTTCACGTCGTAGTCGTGCAAAAACCGGAAAGAAATGAACAAAAAAGTGTGTTGCACGTGCGAAGTTGTTGTTTTGCTAATTAAAGCTATTGTTTTTTTGACGTTCTAGTTGTGCGTCGTTGGATCTTAAACTCCCTAAATTGTACAAACGACCAGTTTCAATAGACCGGCGAAATTTCTCATTTTATTAAAGCACTGAGGTTACGACAACTTCGAGTTAAACTGATTTCACGGGTTGTCAAAGAGTCCAGCGATTCCTTTTTCCTAGGTGAGCGCTGACTCATTTCGCCTCAATATTCAGGAATGCTCTCGATCTTTTTACGCTTTCGTTGCCTCTCGCCCGACATGTTTTGCACGGCGTTTGGTCATGCGAAACCTCCACGAAACATCCACGCCTCGCGCGAGGTAACTTTATCCCGATTCTAAAAATAACTCGAGACGAATTACCTATGGAATAGGGTGTATATGGGGGATGTCCTCTCTGTCCCCTTTATAGTCTCTTGTTTTATGTATACGTTTACGTAAATGATACAACAGGAGTTTTCTAGTATTACTTTATATATTACCGACCTGGATCATAAACGGACGGAAAACGGTTGACTCTTACGAGGTTGTTTCAGATTCACAATTACCTCGGTTCTCTGCTTAGGGTTTCAAAGCGTCGACCCGGGCTGCCTTTAGGATTCGAAGGGCACACAGCACACACCAGCTTGCGTAGCATGGCGGTTTTGGTTGGACGCGCTAAATAATAAAGGCGGGCGCGGGCGAGGAGATTGAGACGGTAGCTGCTTCGCCGCTCACAGTCGTGCTGCCGACAAAATCACGTAAACCTGCCATGCCCCGGGGGGCGGGGGTACTTAGGTTAATTTTTTGCTTGGTATGTGCCACTGGCCTCTCAGAGCCCCTACCCCATTATAGTCTATTCTGTGGCCAATTATAGACCCCATCTTAGTCACTTTTGGACAAATTAATATTTAGCTTTCGCGATCCAAACTTAGTCACTTTCTATCTTTATGAATTGACCATTTTTTAGATTGAATGAAGAACACTTTACTTTTCATCTACAATACAAATATTCTGGTACGTTTGCTAACCCTAAATATGAAGAACTATCTTACCCCAAAAAAGCAGAAAATGTGTGACCCCATTCTAGTAACTCTCTGAAAATGCGACCCCATTATAGTCAATCCAGTCTTGAAAATGCGACCCCATCCAGCGACACATTCCCATTGGCCTCTTATAAGGAAGTACCCCCATCCCCCGGGCCGCCATGCTGCGTAGGCTAAGCACACACGAATACTAGCTCATTCTATATTCCTGCATGCACAACGAGAAGGACGAGTAGTAATTTTTAGACCACACCATCTTCATAGATTATCTTTCGACACTACGCAATTTATAACGACCTCACTGACCTCACTATTTGCTGGAATATCTGGCTGATCACTTAATTGACTCTCTGGATCGCTCACCATTGTTTTTGCGACTGGCACGAAAGTGGCGGTAAGATTGCTAACGAGGTTAACCAAGCTGACTATTCCCACAAGGTCCATGAGGTCATAAATATAGTGCAACATGTTTACGTATCATTGGATCAAAAAGTTAATGTCTTTGATAGAATACCGATTTTCCGTCGATCAGAATGTGTCTGTTGTTCCATATAACTGTGCTAGATCTGGAAGAGTTACTTAAATTAAGGATCTGTTCCCTTACAGACGCAGAGTGTTCAGAGAAGGTTTGTAAACATTCTACATAAAATTTGGGTAAGGTGACTGGAAGTTTCTTAACGCTGCAATTACAGCTTAAAAGTAGTCTACCTCCGACCTGTCTTAGATAATGTGAAAGAATTATTTTCCAACTGCTTTGCTGAAAATTGGCGAATTTTTTACAACACAAAGGAATAATCACGCTAGAAAATCTTGTGACCGACACAAATGTTTTACTAATCAAGCAGAATCCAAATGGGTTACCTTTCACTCCTCTTGAATGGTTTCACTTAATTCAAATTTTTGAGGCCCTACCAACTCAATGGCGAAAATCCTTGACATCTTGCGGACCCAAAAGTGGTAAAACTTTTTTTTTGTATGATCAAATTAAACTCTATCTTAAAAACCAGGCCATACAGATCGAGAGCGTCCTTTGCAAGAATGTTTATTCTGAAATTAGAGCAGGATATGAAACCAGACCAACTAACTGCACAAGCGAGATTTGAAGAACAGTTTCCTGATATATGCCTTGATTGGCACGATATTTATAAATTGCCTTTCAATGTTCTCATAGACACCAAATCCAGAGAATTCCAGTATAGAATTTTTAACATGAATGTCGTAACAAATGTACTTATCCTTCCTTTACAGTTTTTTTAAATAAAGTCAGTTATGTTCATCAGTTAGAAAAGAAACTTATGAATTCAAATAACAAAGTTGCCGATCAGGAAAGTAAATGGGAAAAGTTTCAGCTATTCTGCCGTGGTAGTGAGAATTAGAATGCAAAAAAAACTTATATCCTATTTTATATTAGTAATTGTACCTAAACAGTCTTTGTGTCAGCCATTATTTATGTATAGTAGGAAGTGTATTTTGTGTACTTGTAGTAGTATTTTATTGGTATAGATGTACTAGTGCTTGTGCAAAAAATAAAGGAAAAATTAACAAAAAAATAAAAATAAATAAAAAATAAGAAAGTTAATGTCATCGATCATATCAAGTATTAACTGAAATTACAAGTCATACGATTTGTCTGCACTGTTTGCGTACTACGATCCCCGACTGTGCAACTATAGGAAGACACGCAGGTCACGCAGGCTAGCTAGGGAGACCTTTTAGGATTTGTATCCTCTTGTCATGAAAAAGAAGCAGATCACTGCGACACAATGAGTTTTTCACCGACTACCGCGACATGAAATTTAAACTTACCGCACACCGCTTGGACTCTGAAAACCGCAATACCGTACTTTGAAACGAAAAATTACCGCAACACCGCACCAAAAATAACCCAATACCGCAATACCGCAAACCCTTACGCCCCCCTCATTAAGTTGTGAATTTAAATCCTGTTTGTTTCTTTCTGTACTATTTTTCCTGAAGGTTCTACTGAACGAGAGTTCCTCACAAAACATTGAAACGATTGTCAGGAACTCCTTGCCTCATGACAAATTGAAGAAAATGGTTTCTGTTTAAAATATTCAATGAATTTTTAATAATTTGTTTTAGTACTTTTAGGACATGGCTATTTCAGACACATTCACCAAAGACTTTCATCACTCAGGTTCAAAGCAGGAGACTATTACCCTCACAGGTTCAAGTACATGTTACAGTCATTATACTGTTATTTAAAACCTTTCCTTCCCTTAAACCAGACAGTTTGAATTAATGACTGCATTTACATCCATCTACACTGGAAGTTGTGATAGGCTAGCAGAGCACTGTTAGTATTAATACATACATCATTATTGCATCAGATTACGGCATCCCAACTGGGTGAATGTTCCTTAGCATGTACAGCACCCCCTGTGGTTTGTTTTCTTGCATAATAGTCTTCTCTTAAAAAGAATACCCCCTTACACTTCGTGATGTGACTACCTATAACCTGTTTTCCTTAGAAACTGGAAAGAAGTTCAAAGAAGACTGGAATTCTGGCAGGGCAGGCTACGTGAAATCGAGGAAAGATATGTGGAGCTGTCAGAGAAGTGTGTTGGTGGGTCGGTTGCTAAAGGGAAACGTCAGGAAAGAAAAGGCAGATTAAGGTAAAAAATGCTGATCTTCCTCAGCTATCTGATTATGCGGCAGAAGTGTTCTACCAATTTTTTTTCAAAGGTAATCAAATAATCAAGTCCTTTTTTACTTAATTGGAAGACACATGGGACAGTTTTATGCGAAATAAGATATGGGGCGAGATCCAGACATGTTTGTAAGTTGAAACTAGTCAAGCTGATTTTGCTTTTTTGAACAAATTAAATTCTTAACTTTAACAAGTGGCATTACAAAACACAGGCCACAAGGGAAGGTCACTGCATGCTCTTTTAAAAAAAAACTGAGATAGGCAGTTTCCCCTTAACTTAAAACACCTCATTTCTGATTGTAATTTGGGCTTTTCCTACCCTAATTATTCATTTTGATTTCAGGTTTACACTGTCTGGAAAGGCATTTCTGAAGTTATTAGAAGTAGTGTCTTCGAGGAAGATCAGAAAGACTTAATTGACATTCTTGACATACAGGTATGTGTCAGGTTATTCAATTTTAGTAAGAGTGTAAAGTACCATTTGAAAATGAAGTCCTCTTAATGTAAAATATGCATAATGTCTGAAACTATTACAATAATAAATTTAGACGAGAAGGTTAATACAGCTGTAGTGGAGTTTCTTGTAAATCTTTCACCAGAGACCAGCAATTAAAAGCCGCGTTGCATGACGCGAAATTCAAAAATAATTTTCAGTCTGAGTCACTTTAACTGACATTTCAAAAACTCATTAATAATCCATGAAGAAAAAACAAAAGAAAGAAATGCTTAATGAGTGTCTATCTGATCAAGGCAAGGCTAAACTTTACATCCAGTTTTTTAGATTAAGAAAAAAAACAGATCTGAACATTTAAGTACAAGATCTGTATCAGGGATTTGGAAGCCGTTCAAAAAACCTGCAGACATCTATAATCAGAACCTGGAAATACACTCATGCTGGTCTTTTAAACAATACTTAAAGTTTGATTATAGAATGAGGCACATACATTATTATTTTAAATGTAAAATGTTTATATCTCCTAAAATGTTTAAGATATTCACAAAGTACAGGTCACATTCCACAGGTAAGAAGTGCATGTCACTGCTCCACAGATAAATTGCCAAACCACACAGATTCCCTTCTATCTGTAATAGAGCATTTTGTTAAAAGTTTAGGGCTTGCAAACACTTTTAATATAATTCTATTCATTTGTCTGTATCATGATGAACTATACTCTGACCTGTGGAAAAGTTACTTGTATTTTAGACCCGTCGTCAGTTACTGCACAGTCTTCAATGTTGATTTTGACAGTTTAACACCCATGGAAATATGCCTCTTTTTTCTTTTAGGGCAAAGAATGGGGATTCCTTTTAAGGGAAGTGTTTGGCTTCAACCTGGGTACCAGTGATTATGGCCACATCACCACTGAACATGCCAGCATGCTGTTTAGAAACCACCTCAGCTTGAGGGAGTATTCAAATCAAGGCTTTGAGGCAGCACACTCATTACAGCGTCAGTTACATGTATATTCAAAGGCTACTTCCCATGAACAGGCATGCTCATGCTACAGTAAAAACCCGCATACAAGAACACCCATTTTCGGGTTTCAGGCTGATTGGGTTCTTATATATCGGGTATTTTAGGTGTAATCAGCCTGAAAGTGTTCTTAACTTTTTACTTCTAAAAAAATGTAAGGGATTTACTAACTATGATGAAATGGTGATGTGACTGACACTTTGACAAATGGCGACATTCATTTCATTGCATATTTTTCATGTAATTATAAGACTTTTAATTCCAAATACAGTTGTTGTACATTTGCTATACACATCAAGTGAAATTACTAGCATTTATACAGAGATCTTAGTGCAATACCACAGTAAATTAAGCTACAGACACTGTTCTAGTAAGCTGAAAAGGGAAGAGTTTTTATATATAAGAACAATTTTCAATTTTCAGGCTGAATGTGTTCTTATATATATGCTCCTTTTTTACCAATTTCAGCCTGGGTGTTCTTAATCCACATGTTCCTGTATGCGGGTTTTTACTGTACATCAAGTTAGTTTTATATTTTGCTTTTTTGGTAGTTTATTTTTTTATATTATCATACATCTCAACACTACAGTACTTGAAACTAATATTGTCACCTACTTAAATATCGTTAGAACTACACTGACAACTCTTTTTATAGAAAAGGTTAGGAAGCTCATCATATCATTTTCACATTGCTTTGTGATACCACAGATGATGGATAGTTCATAAAGATATGAAAAGCTCTTGAATTTTAGCTAGTCAATGGAAAATCCTTGAAATTTAAATCTTGTTTTGAATATCCTTTAATCTTAAGATCTTTCATTGTTAGCAAAATAATTTCCTGTTGGAGAACATCCATAGGTATTAAAAATACCTTTAGCATAAGTTTTTCATGGGATACTGCAAACTGTAAACTGTAGTCGGCAGTCACCCATTTGCAGTTTCACTTTGCCTGGATTTTAAACTTTAGGCAGACATTCATTGTTTACCACCAGGTCTAACTAGCACATCAGAGGGTGGTGTAGAAAGCTGCTTCGTGCTTTTAAATGTAAGGCTGAACAATAATATTATTGTTAGTGGCAAAAAAAATTCCTGTAAGTGACCTACTGCTGCAAGCCCTTCCTGCCATTCAAACTTGAACTGCAAACTGAAGACCACTTGCATGATGTTCTCATATTTGAGACCTGTTTGCAGTGTCCCATGCATGAAAAACCTGATGCTAAAGGTCTTTATTGAAATTTTAAATGCCAATTTACAGTCAGCATTGAAGTCATTAATCAAGGCATACCATATTAGTAAAATATCAGTTTTTGGGAGCTACACTGTACATGTTCTTGAATATTATGTATCTTATTGAGTGAAAACTGGAATCCATTGGGGGAAAAGGCAAAGTCTGGTTTAATCACATGTTCTTGTTGGTATTGAAGTTGTTGGCACTTTTGAATAATCAACTTTACTTCATTATATTACGTCCAACAGATTTTGCAACATTTTTTTTCTGAAAAGTTGCTGTTCCGCGGCTTTGCTTCAGAATGGCTATAGAGAGCATGGAAAATGGTGATTTTCTTCTAAAATGTTTGCCAGCTAGAAATATTATATAATGGAACTTATTTTTATGTCAGTCCCTTAGATGTGTAGTCAAATGTATTCTCCCTCGTTGAGACAACGTTATGTAAAAAACTGAGAGTTGTGTATTCCCATAAAAAGTATAATTGTTACAGGTCAAACTTATTTTTAGGTTATTTTTTTTAACCTAGTTTATTTTTTAAACCTAGTTTATTTTTAACATTTTGTTTAAACTAGTTTATTTTTAAACCTAAGTAATTTTTCAAATTTCAATGTTTTTCGAAATAAAATTCTAGGTCAAGTCTTTATTTAAAATGTTTACCTTTCATGTAAAGTTAGGGCTTTTGTACACATTTGAGTGATTATAGGGTTAAGCACTTGGGTTAGTGATTAGGGTTAAGCACACTTGGGTTAGTGATTAGGGTTAAGCATTTGTTACACATATTGGTTAGCTTTCATGTAAGGTTAGGATTACTGCACACATTTTAGTGATTAATAGGGTTCAAGCACTTATTTAGGAACACAACTTGCATCTTCATGGACAATAGCAAAAGTGCTCTGTGTGGGGATTAGGTTTATTGACAGTTCTTTTTCAAAGACATTTGGAAATTGCACTGGATAGACCACTTAGTTTGTAGTTAACATCACTCCTTGCAGTAAGCATTTATTCAAGGTAATCTGTGGACACCAGGAATTTTCACAAACACAACTAGTTTTTAGTCATTTATTTTTTGGTGAATTTTGAATAGTAATTATATATATGTCATTATTACTGTTCTGCAGCCTTTCTGCATGCAGCAGAAAATGTTATTTCTGTACTAAATTCCAGCTGTTTGTTGCTGTACATTTATTTAACCTGTTAGTTGAAATATAAGTTTTCAGCCTTAAAAACTTGGTCACGATTTTGGCGTAGTGATTTTCAACTTCAGTTATTTTGCCAATTCAAACATTAGGATGAAGGGGTGAAATTTTGTCCACTGGATCAATTTTAATTGACACATTATTCATCAACATGAAATTTTGGACCTCTTTTTCTAGTCTCTTTCATTTTGCTGTTATAGTTCAACTGTCTCTCATTTATATCTGTTTTGAGTTTCTTCCTCTTAAGTGTCATGCATTCTCGTCTCCTTCTTCGGTGAAAAGAACCGAACTGATAAAGACAAACTTCCCATTGCCGTTCGTAAAGAAAAACATAACAATTGGACACATGGATTACTGTGAAGTATTTCCATGCCCGCAAAATTGCCCGGCGGCTGCCGGTTACAGTTTGAACAAATTGCGCGTGATGTGCAATGTCGTAAGCCCTCAAGTAAAGACGACATAATGTGGTCGACTTGATTCTGCTGTTATTCAAACTGCGATAACTGTTTTAATTCGTTTCGAAAAGAAAACTGTTGCTACCGTTCCAAAGCATCTCCTTTACCCGGCGTTTTAATCTGTTACGTGTAGACCTTGTCCTTTGTGAAACCCTTTTGGATATGGTCAGGAAACAGAGCAGTAAAGAGCAGCTGTACGTCTTTCAAGTTAAAACAGGCGGGGATGTTGGAAAATTCTGTAGACTTATGAGGTACAATTATCTATTCATTAAACATGGACTAGTGTTAGTCGATTTAGGCACGTAGGGGCAGTTCGCAAAACTCTTAAATGTATCCCTTTCTCTTGGTAATTTTTATTGTAAATTAACTTGCTGTCACTAATATTTTCTCTGGTTTTGTTGTAGCCAGTAAAAGGGATCAAGTCACACAGTGACATGTACGTTTGCATAGGTCAAGATTAAGTAATCATCCCTTAGGTTGAAATGCCATCAAAATATTTGTCAAAATCCATCTCGAATGATATTTCTCGGTTAGCCTCTTTCTTTTTTATTCGTGTGGAGTATAAAAGACGTGTATACTAGTTTTCAAACCATGATAGGCAAAATCTTTACCACTAACGGGATTCATGAGCACTTTCTAGTCTCCTGCTCCAATATCATAATATTTCACGTGACCGAGTAGAAGAAACTAAAAGCAACTAAAAGTTTAACTGTGCTATTTCGGTTAATTTGAGGCTTAGCAAAGTAATATTTCTACTCTTGTTATTCGTAATTGGTAAATAATAGAAGAAAAGACTTTGTAATGTGAACTATCCACATCTGTTCGTGTTGCACAGCTGGTATAACCATCTTGCTTTATGTACCTTGTATGCTAGCAGCGAAGTGAAGGTTACCTGTACGGAAACCTATACGTGGCTGTCTGCGCATACTTGTGTTGTAGTCTTGACAATAAACAACAGACAATACAAGAAAAAACACAAACTTACAAGTTTTGTAGCTTAGATAGATTGGAAAATATCCCAGGTGAAAGGTGATCTATTTTGTTGTTCTCCAGATATCTGCAAGAACAAGGTTAATTATTATAACTGCGTATCTCATGACAACAACAATCAGTCAAAAAAAAAACCCTCATCATTCTCTATTTTAGTTCTTATCGTACTAGGTTATTGCTATAGTACTGACCTCTCTATGTACTGGTAACTTTACATGCGTACATGGAAAACGGTCATTTTCTTTAGAAAATGGAACTATGCTTTAGACACTATTTTGCCAGGGGCACCCAACGAGAAGATAGTTCAAACCACTTAAACATAGTATTGTTAAACGTATTTTAGTATTTAAACGGTAGATATAGGCGTATTTTTATCCCCTAGAAATTTTTCATCTGTTCGGATTTCCTAGCTGAAAGTCTAGTGATCCGAAAATTATAGGGATCAAAACTTACCTTTACGAAAATTTCAGCCAGAAAAAAGGCTCCCGAAAATTCTAGGTGACCTTTTAAGGGTAAAAATCCGTTAAAAATGGGCAATTATACCATTTTGTAGATGTTCGAAAATCCTAGGAGAGGGGAGAAATTTTACAACAAATGTTCCGAAAATTCTAGATCGCAAATCGTCCTCCGAACAGATATTTTCCGAAAATTGTCGTTGGGTGCCCCTGTTTTGCACCCACCTACTCCCATTAGTTTTACGCACCCTCCGGTAAGCTAACGTTTAATTTTACATTTACATAACGATCAACAAGGTTCATTTTTGTAATTAGCACAAGTCCATGGTTTGTACTATTTTACTGACTAATTAAAACCAGGAAATGCTTTTAAAGTGACAGATTTATCAAAATCCCGTTTCTCTAAACCAATAATAAAGAAAGGTTTAAGAAGAGGATCCAACTAAATTGAGTTGTCAAATGAATTTGTCTTTTGCAACCATTACTTAATCGCTCAATCTAGACAACAATTTGTGATTTTTTTTCCCAGTTTGTTTCTCAGCTTTAGCTAGAAAGCAGTAGTAACTAACTGTAATACTTAGGTTCCAAAGTCTCTGAGCTACAATAGTTCAATGACCATATGGTGGTTCAATAAGCATAAGAATAGTTCAAAAAACCGCATAGTTGCCTTTTATTATAGGTAATTATTACTATTATCATTATTATTATTATGGTTATTACAAGTGATACCGGTAAAAGTAAATTATAATTATTTTACACTACATAAAGTTTATATAAAGTTTAAACCTTAAAATAATTTGATCAAAAAGGGTTAAAATTTCGTCTTTCTACAGTGCAAGGATGAAGGGCAGAGGTTGGAGTTAAAGGAGAAAGAACAATGGCATGTGGATGAGGTGAAGACAGTAAAAGCGATAGTAGGAACTGTTTTTGGGACTAGGACAAGATTATTACCAGTCGAATACAAGCAATGGAAGGGTCTCCGAGGTAGAGATTATTTATCGAAGCAAAGAATGAAGAGGCAGGTGAGAGGGGGCCTGTTGATTGTGTCTGAGATTAGAGATACTTTGAGGCTTTTCACGAGGCTTGTCACGGAACGGGATATGTTGCATGAAAAGGACTATATAGCAAAAATAACCAAGGCAAGGGAGGATGAAGATAGTATTGCGTTGCAGAGGGAGTGCCGTGGGGATTCGACTAATCTACATAAATTCACATCAAGAGAGGCTTTTTTGGAACAACGCGAGATACTAAATTACGGGGATGGCCTTGTACCTAGAAGATATGGTATTACTGGTGAAAGAGAGAGACAAAGAGAGGTGTAGCAACAAACAGAACTTCCTTTATTGCAATATTCTCATTCAATAATTAATTAACGCATCGTGAAGCGACCAGTAAAATACTCCGCCATGCTTAGGGACGCATCAGTGCACTGTAGGCTCTCCTTATAATTAGAATACACCACCTGGCTTTAATTTCACTGTGTCACAGCCCGACCGCCGAGACGACTTATCCGGGTACGCTTGTAACGGCTTGTCAACCAAAACCCGCCCACCTTCGATTCCTTGCACTTTCAGCTAACGCCAAACCGTCTTTCCTCGACTACATGGTGGAAACAGCGGGAGAATTACCACCTTTGCCACCGGTTTCGGCAGAACCGCCTGCTAACCCAGACCCTCCAGCAGAACCTCTCGCAGAACCGGCGCACAACCCGCGGCTGCTAATCAGTTAATTTCTAGGTTCTGGTGCATTTTGCTCGTTCTAAGCTTTAGTTAACCGTTGTACAATGCGTTTCGTGTCTTTTCTCCAACGTTTGGGTTATTTGGTTTTCTTGCAAGTTTTGCTACTACCTTGTTTAGCATATTCAACGTTCCACGTGTCCCTAGGGCATAATTTTGGTTTTTCATTTGCCTCCTTTTGTTACTGTTGTTCGTACACGTAGTTCATTTTAGTTCGTCCTTTTTGTTTTGCCTTGTTTTTGTTCCATTCGGCTCTGGGAGCCGATTTTGTCTGGAACGAAATATTTTTGTTTGTGTCTGTGGTCCGGGACCGCTCGTCTCCGGGAGCCGGTTTTGTTTCGGAGAAAATAGTTTGCGGTAGACGGTCCAAGACCGTTCGGCTCTGGGATCCGGGTTTTTGTTTAAAACCAAGTATTAGTGTATACGTCCGGGACCGCTTGGCTCTGGGGGCCTGTTCTTTGTTTGGGACGAATTTTTGTTGGTTCGGCTCCAGGAGCCGGTTTTCTTTTCTTTGGAACGAAATATTATAGCGTTTGCGGTCTGAGGCCGTTCGGCTCCGGGAGCCGGTTTTGATCATATTCGGCCCGGGACCATTTAGCTTTGAAGGAGAAACAAGGCGTTGACGTTGTCACCGCTGCTCTTACTTCTGTTCGCAACGCTCTTCAGAAGCCGGAAACTGTGTATGACCTTAGGAAGCTTCTGCTTACGTCGAGGCCCTGGGTCGAGCAGCCAGGTCATCTACCCACGAAAAGGCGGACTATTTCGCAGCCATTCAAGGCCTTCAAGGTCGTAACAGTACGTGCCAGTTTAGGCGCCAACGCCCTTATGTTTACAGTCCGGTTAATTGCTATAGATGTGGCCTACCAGGGCATTTCACCAGGGCTTGTGGCCGCGAATGCGGCCGCGGAAACTCTAGGCGTTAGCAAATGATGTAAGAGTTGTAAGGTCATGGGACGCGTTTTTTCTTTGTCCGGTTTTTGTACCTCTGGAATTTATGTAACATTATTTTACACTCTCGCTCGTTTCTCATAAGGACGGTGTCGTTAGACATGCCTTTTTCTATGAGCTTTGTAAAGGGCGGTATTTGTTTCTACGATTAGTATTTTTTTCTTAATCATCCTTATTTAATGGTTAGAATAAAGATTTCCCGAGTTATTAGCGTCTCAATCTTTTTCAGGTTATTGCGTCATTTCTTCGTTGACCCTGGGGGGCCTTTTCAGGGCCTTTATTCTGGTCATTGATGAGAGCTGGGGTCAACTAAGGATAAGGGGACCCCACCTTCTTTTTCTTCATTTTCTTATTTTTATAGTTTTGTTCTCTGTTTTGCCGGGATTTCACGGTTGCACTGCGGGCAGTCTTTGCCTTCCCGAGCCCTGACGTCAAATGGTGTGACAAAAAGAAAGGAACCCTTATCCTTCGTTGGCGCCACTGTATAGGCGGCGCTTGTGAGTAAAAGATCAATCCCTCGCTGACCTGGCGCAATTGCGTTTTAGACACCCAGATTATTTCCAAGCGGGCAGTTTACATAATCATGTTGATTTCTGGGAAGATCTCATTTTTTAAACTGGTTGCACTTGTCCTCAAATTAATTTGCTACAGACAATCCGAGAGGGAGTGAGAGTTGATAGTTTCTTCCGTCATTTCAAGGGCAACTTCAAAGGAAAACGTTATGACTCCGCTGTTCCGCCAATTTCTTTTTTTCCGAAATCTCCTTGTTGCCATCAGTTAAGGTGACTTGACCCAGTTATTTTGTGGGGGTACCATCCTACTTTGAAGCTCCCTAGTATCCCCACCTTTACTTTGATCCTAAGACTAACATATAGCTTGGATAACATATAGATCAATTTACAATACAGCATTAAAGTTTTGGCGATCGGAGTAAATGTCACGTGATTATAGTGCCATGCCTCTTTGGGGATTGAGTCGAAATTCTACTGTTGCCGGCATTTTTTTCGTGAAAATCTATCAGCTACATATAGGGCGCATTAGTGCCTTGCGTTGAACACAGTTTCACCAAAATCGCAAAGACCCAATGCGAGAAATTCAGCGGTTTCAGTTTTAAACGTAGGTCATAATTTATGTGAAAATGATAAGGGAACTTTACACGATTATATCTAATAAACTATGAGATTTATCCCTTTGTTTTGGGGATCTTCATAACAGATGGGTCCTTGCAAGTCAGCAAAAAGCTTTAGTGCCTTGTAAATGCGAGCGATTTCGAGAAATGCAAACATATAGGAATTATATTTTTAGCTATTTGTTGACGTTTGCCAGCGTTTAAGAGTCCTTCTCACGAAAAAAGCGTAATCTTAAAAATTCGCAGTTTTTTTCCTTTAAATTGGGTCTTTGCGATTTCGGTGAAACTCTGTCCAACGCAAGGCATTAATATGCATTACATGTAGCCGAGAGATTTTCACGAAAAAATGCCGGCAACAGCAGAGTTTCGACTCAGTCCCCAAAGAGGCGTGGCAGTGCAGCGTTTTCTTGCAGTTCTCCCTCCCCCCACCCTATACAAAGTTGAAACTCGGAAAAAATTTCTGGATACATACATCCAACATTGTTTGTGGTGTGAAGGCCTGTGTGAATTGGAAAACACCCAGAAATGCAAAAGTGTCCAAAGACTTTTGTCCATGATTGTATGAAAAAGACAGGAAGAATATAAGGCAATTTTGAGGGATTTTCAGGCCTGTAAAAGTGTTTTTTCGGGATCCTGATTAAAGATCGTAATTGAACAAATCTTTTCCTAGCTTTTCGGAGTTTTCTGAACGTGATTTAAGAATTCGCTCGACAGGAATGATATACACCAGAAATTGTGGAATCTCATAACGCGTCCTTTATTTTAAAGGATAACGTAACTCTAAACAAGACTCATCTCACAAAACGGTTAAGGGAAGCAACGAGTTACTAACATTGTGGTGTACACAGTAAGAATTTCGGCAGGCCAAGGAGCTAGAGTCGTGGATATGCGACAAAGCACGAGGTCATTTACCTCGTACTCAATATTAGCACGAACGTCAAAAAATCCAGTAGGCTTGGTAGAGAAAATAACAACGTATTCCAAAAGACTGAACGGCCGTGAAAAAATAATAAGCCATGTGAATAGCTGTCCCTGTCATTTATACAAAACAAAAATAAGACATGCAATTGTGATGTAAGAAAAAAGCGGTTGTTTCATAATACGCCTCAGGTTCGTGGCAAAACAGTTTTTCGCTGTCTTGTAGTGAATTGTACAGGATCATTTTTGGTTTGAAAGTGTTGATAATATGTATAGCGTGATATCTGTCGCGAACTAAGTAAACAACCAAGCGAGTTTACTTTAAACTGATTTCTATAGGTGGAGAGTACGCACCAACAGTACTCACTCTAAAAATTTAATAAAGTGTGCTTTTCCTCTACAATCTTAACATCCTGGGGATGGTGACAGAAAATTTATCTATAGGGTCATCATTTGACGCTTTTATTTACAGCCAAAACGCAATTTTTAGCTCTTTAGTCACAGTACTCACTTTGAAATGGAGAGAAAGAAGAACAAGATAATTTTTCCTTACTGGATCAAGTGAGTACTATTGTATTCACTTTACGGGATGGCCTTTTTGACTCAGATTATTTCAAATGTAATTACGTTTTGGTTGAAATATACCTTAGCTGTGTTTCCTTAATGAATTTGTAGCGAATATTGATAATACACTGTGCTTTTGCGATCGGGTACTGTGCACGATGCTCGAAACATTGTGCCTGACCAACTTCCGCTGTACTGGGCTCCAGTTTAGGGAGTGTGTCCGATATGGCTAATCAGGAAATTGCCCTGTAAAAACTTGCAATGTTGAGGAAATACTTTCAAAGGTCATTATTATTTCATGTAATCATCTACTTGTCTCCAAAATGCCTGAAAAGCATAGAAAAAGTGACTTTTTCAAAAAAAAAGGATTCAGACAATGCTGGACAAAAGTCCTTGGGATAGTACTGCAATATTCATATTTTTCTGTTATTTCTCGGTTCCCTCTTTAAACAGTTCAGCGTTTTCGAAATTTTCTTGCAGTTCTCCGTCCCTCCACATTATACAAAGTTGAAACTCAAAAAAAAAATTCTGGATACACGCGTCCAAAATTGTTTGTGGGTTGAGGGGAGGGGTTGGACCTGTGTGAATTGGAAAACGCCCCAGAAATGCAAAAGTGTCCCAAGACTTTTGTCCATGATTGTAGGCCTTACTATGGGATCTGTGCGCTTTTCGTCGTATCTGCTCCTGTTAAGCTGTGTATATAGATCGAACGCACATGAGAGCCTGCCTACAGATGTCCCGCCTGCTCATTTGCCAAGCCTGCGGTAAACCTAAGTCGCCTGAGCCAACGCAAGGGGCCCGTTCAAATGCAGACATGCCTATGATCAACTTTTAAGCGCTTTACAGAATTCCAAGAATCGCTCAGAAACAAACCTTATGAACGGCAAAAGGATTCATTAGAAGTTCAGCTATCGAGTTTCTTACGCTCTCTTGTACACCCAAAGAAATTTTCTGCTGCGATCGCGGAAGGCATCGTAAAGTTTTTTATTAGCATGGATGCCGCGGAAAAACAAAAACTCCATATACGCTCATGCTCTAGTAAGACCTGTAGTTGCCCTAAGCCTGTAGCGGCCAAAACTGTCGATTCATATATAGGGAAGCTTAGATCGATTTTCAACAGGTTAGGCCGTACAGGGTTTTCTAACCCGTTAGCACATCCTTGTGTTAAAGAATATATTATGTTTGTAAGAGAGGAGCAAGCTCAGCGACCTTTGTAACCTCGTCAGGCTGTCCCTTTGTTCTATGACAAATTCACCCGTTTAATTGCCTATCTTCGCGGGCTTGTTGGCGAAGGTTCTGTGCTTACTCCTCTCAATAGATAGCTCCTGGTCGGAGATATAACATTCTTTGTTACAGACTTCAACACCGGTGATAGAGCATCCGATTTGGGCCGTTTAAAGGCAGATGAGCTTTTTCGCCTTAAGGATAGGGAGGGGTTCCTTCTTAACTTAACGTTTAGTAAAATGAGGTGTGCAGGTCAGTTAAGCCCCTTTTGCTCTGTTACGCGGTATACCAAATGCATCTGTCTGCCTGGTTTTTTGGCTGAACTATTATATTGCCGCATGTGGGGCGTTAGGTTTCCCTCTTCTGAGTGAGAAACTCTTTAGATCATCGGAACATAAAAAGTTTGTGTCACATCGTCCATTTAGAGGGTCAGCCGTATCTGCAAGACTCAAAAAGTATCTTAAGGCTGCGAGCATTAATGACGGAGAGACCCTTCACAGCTTTCGTGTAAGGATTTCATACACCCTTAAGGGTTTGGGTTGTACTCCGGAGCAGATTGCCAAGTACGTGGTTTGGCGGAGCACAGAAATTGCCTATTACACGAAATTGCGTATTACACGCGCCGCCCCAGTGCTTCTACTTCTTTGCAGTTGATAGAACGGGTTACACTCAATCTCACTTCTGCGGGCTCTCCGCCCGCCCTGCAACTCTCCGACCAAGAGAATTCGCAGAGAATTTCGTATAGTTGAATTGTATCTTTCATGACTTAGGGACATTCATTCTAGTACACTACGGTGGTTATTTATGTCATTCTATTGGATATTAACTTGTTGTTAGTTAATAACTGAATCTTTATTGAGTTATGGAGTATCGGGTGTTGAGTGTTGGGTATTTAAATTATAAGGTCGATGTGCTTTTTGGGGAAGGACGGAGACCTAGGTTATAGCAGACTGCCTCAGGGAATGGCAAGGGGTGGATCTCTCTCCCATAACTTAGTTTCACGATGTGTTAAGTGTTAAGTTTTCAATTTTACATTTGTCCTCAACTTAGCCTTTCTCGGGTCTCTTCCTGCCTGCTAAATGCTCTACATCGTACTACATCCTCACTGTTTACCATTTAACACATCGTAAAACTAAGTTATCAGAGAGAGATCCGCGGATTGTTGCGGAAAGAGGTAGGCGGCAAGAATAGATCGCGAGATGTGAGGAGTTATCAACCAACACCAGGAGAGGAGGGTGGGGCGAATCTTGATAAGTCGTCTCGGCGGTCGGAGCTGTGACACAGTGAAATCAAAGCCACGTGGTGTATTATATTTCTAAGGGGAGCCTGCAGTGCAGTGACGCGTCCCTAAGCAAGGAGAGGTATTTTACTAGTTGTTTCACGATGCGTCAATTAATTATTAAGTGAAAATAGTCTAGGGATGACAATTATGTGTTACGAGAGAGCGAGATAAAAAGCCTGGTTGGTCTTTGAATACAAAGTCAGAACACAAGCAGGGGTATTACAGACACTTAACCACTGATTTTTATCAAAGGCTTGAAACTGTAGAGGATGTAAATTTAGTAAAGGAGAACATGCAGGCTTTCTTTTTTTGTTAATACTTAGAAAGTTCAAGCGGCATTTAACAAGAGAAGATTTCCTTAGCTTTAATTTAGGGGCCAATCTGGATGATTATATATTGCCTGGTTTGAATCTGATACCTAAAGTGCATAAATTGACAGAAAAAGCTGGTGTGGCAATGGAACCGTTGCTGGTCACGCTTTTCCTTTCCAAAGCTACGAAATGATTTAGATGGTCTTTTCGTATTTCCTGTGGTTTACATTACGGATGATAATGAAGTTTACATTGTACAGAAAGTATTAAGGACAGCAGGGGTAGGGTTGCCTTTATTAATCTCCTTTTTTTATTTCATGGAAAGTAAACACAAAATTCAAGAATTTGCTTTGTACAAGGAGGCTTTCACAAGGAAAATGGGAAGATATTATAATTGATTAACTGTAGTTTGGTAAAATAAATCCAAAGTGCCCGGCGGCTGCCGGTCACAGTTTGAACAAATTGCGCGTGATGTGCAATGTCGTAAGCCCTCAAGTAAAGACGACATAATGCGGTCGTCCTGATTCTGTTGTTATTCAAACTGCAATAAGCTTGACCAATTTGTAACTTTTTAAATTCGTTTCGAAAAAAAAAACTGTTGATACCGCTCCAAAGCATCTCCTTTGTTGTTTTAATCTGTTACGTGTAGACCTTATCCTTTGTTAAAACCTTTCCGATATGGACAGAAAACAGGGCAGCTGACTTTCACGTTAAAACAGGTGGGGATGTTGGAAGTTTTTGGACTTATGAGGTACAATTATCTATTCATTAAACATGGACTGATGTTAGTCGATTTAGGCACGTAGGGTCATTTCGCAAAATTCTCACAAGTATCCCATTTTCTTGGTAATTTTTACTGTAAATTAACATTGCAGTCACTAATATTTTCTCTGGTTTTGTTGTAGCCAGTAGAAGGAATCAACCGAGCGACATATACGTTTGCATCGACTAGAATTAAGTCATCATCCCTTAGGTTGAAACGCCATCAAAATACTTGTTAAAATTCATCTCGAATGATATTTTTCTGTTAGTCTTAATCTGTTTTATCGGTGTGGAGTGTAAAAGACGTTTATACTTGTTTTCAAACTATAATAGGCAAAATCCGTTTACCACTAACGGGATTCATGAGCACTTTCTAGTCTCCTGCTCCAATATTCTAATAGGCTGATTTAGCAACAGAACGGGAACGTCAATTGACGACTGCGCGCGCAAATCAAACCACTGGCTTGACCAATGGCAGAGCTGCAAATTGCGCACCGGAAGTCGAATTTAGTCCTTTCCCCACGCTTTCCCGTCGTCAAATAACGTTCCCGTTCTGTTGCTAAATCAGCCTAATATTTCAACAGCAACGAAGAAGGGTATTTTACATGTGACCGAGTAGAAGGAACTAAAAGCAACTAAAAGTTTAACTGTGCTATTTCGCTTAATTTGAGGCTTAGCAAGATTACCCGTACGGAAACTTATATACGTAGCTGCTTGCGCATACTAGTGTTGTAGTCTTGATAATGGACAGCAGACAATACAAAAAAACACAAACTTACAATCTTTGTAGCTCAGATAGATTGGAAAATATCCCAGGTGGAAGCTGTTTAATTCTGTTGCCGGACAGACCTCTGCAAGAATAAGGTTAATTATTTTAACTGCGTATCTCATGACAACAACAATCAGTCAACCAGTTTAGTGGCAGCTAGTGTAGTCATCATCATCACTTTTATTTATACACGGTAAGAACAATCAGGCTAAATATACAATATGCAATATCCCAAAAATGTTTACAAACTGTAGAATTAACAGTAATAGCATTTACAAAGATGAATGTTGAAATAACTAAATAAAATTAATTTACAAAATTAAAGCTTGTTTTCCATTAATGCCATGTTCGAGCTAGAAGTTAATAGTTTCCGAAAGACAGTCAAAGATTTTGTTTGTCTTACATCAGTGGACAAATTGTTCCACAGAACAGCCCCGCTGTAGCAAAAGCTATATCTATAGTAATTGGTTCGTGGCAAGGGAACTGCAAGCTTGTTTTCAGAATCTCTAAGGTTATAAGAATTAAATAAATCGTTGCGTAGTATGAATTTTGAAGACATGAAATCAGGTGCAAGGCAAGGCACTATGCACGATCAAAGAAAGATTTCCAAGACTAAATAACGTAATAAGTAGAGTGGTACGGAACCAGAAAAACAAAGTCAGTTGTGTTTTGTAAGGGTTAGTGGAGGAAGGAAGGGATTCAGCGAACATAGGTAAGTTGACACTTACACGAATTGCTTGGTTCCATTATATCCCTTCCATAATTATAGTGTTAAAAGTTTGGCGAGCTTATTTTTTCGTTGTGCGACAAAAACAGCGAGAAGACCTCAGTTTTTGTTCCATGTCGTTCCTACGCTTAAAGGTCAGTAAGGCATAAATTCTTTTCTCGAAAAGATATACCTTTACATGTTACATAGCAAAAAATATAGTTCAAGATCTGAAATGATAGCATTTGCTTATGGATGCATTATAGAAACTGCGCTGAAAAGACCTGAAGCACGTGCATTAGAGCATTTCCTCTTTCATTTCGAAAAGTTTACTTCTTCCTGGAAGTTGGAAGCTCTTAGTGTAGTTGAAAGAAGACACCATAGTTCAAGGATAACTATATGAGTTCAGAAAACAACAGTATCGGCGCCCATATTTATTAGGTTTATGTACTAAGTGAGTGGAGAGTAGGAGTGAAAGGAGGTGTCTGCCCAAATCATCTCCATCTCTGTATTCTATTTTACTTACACCCTGTCTCTATGTTACAGTTAGTCATATTAAGTATCACTGTTCAAATCCATCATGCTTCGCGGCCCGCTAGTCCCGTTTCATTTTCCTTTTGCTGCGGTTCTGTGGTAATTTTTCGGTAGGTGCAGCTCAGTGAGGAAATATGCTTCTGCTTTTCTATGCTTATGGTTGGTCTTGTTTCTTTAAGTCCTGTTGTTCAAATGTCTTCATCCATCCACTGTTTACAGCCTTGTAATTGTTATAATATGTTTAAAAATAGGCAAGGGGTGCCCTTCAGCCTTAGATTTTAAGGTTAACAATGCATTGTGTGATTTAGTTTGAAAGAGTGCTCCGATTCCATTTTCTTTCTTTTAGGAATTATTTCTTATCTTATTTTAAGGATAATGGAAAAGAGATATTTAATACATTTATTTATATTATTGATTGATTTAAATCCTTATTTAGAAATCCATAGAAGATGATGTGAGAAATTATACAGTATATGATGCAGGAAGTGCTGCTTAGAGAAAGAATGCTACTTTGACCTAGTCAACAGTAGTAGATTGCAACATGAAGAAAGTCAGTGCATGAAAGAAGTGGAGAATGATGGAGATGGAGAGGATGATACGGAGCGAAAAGAGACTATACACAATAGGAAAAATTTCTGAAGAATTAATTTTTTCTTTTTCCATCGACTGTATAAGTATATTTTTTTCATTGACTGTATATAAATATTTTTAAAAACAGGTTGTTGCCGCTTTGTACTCTTTTCTGTTTAGTAAACATGTTATTTTTATAAGATTTTCTTAAAACAAAACTTTTCCTTTTCATTGAAAGTACATGTATACAAATCATTAACAAATTTTATCTGTTTTTTACTTTTATTTGCCTGGATGGTTTTCATGCTACTCATTAGCTTCAGCCAAATTATGGTTGGCCAAGCGGTCAAGCTGCCCAGCCATAATAAGTTATAGCTGAGCAGCCACCCGCTTGGCTTCGGTGACTGCATCTTTAATTTGTTGGGCATTCTCTTTGAAGTGTTTCAGTAAACAAGAGAAAAAAAAACTTAATTTGTTTCCACTTTTCAACACACAATTACATTTATATGGCGATTCACAAAACTAGTTCCGTATAACGACCTCTTCAGTTGATCGTCACAGTATTCAAAATAATGTAAACTACTTAGCAATGCATGAAAAATAACCTCAAGTAGTAATGAGGCTATTGGGTTACAACAGTCCTTCGGATGCAGAAGTAGTTCCATTCACTTTTTGAGTTCAATAGATTAACTTCCCTGATTTTACTAATCAGAACAGACTTCGTGATTTGTCTTAACATCGTGTCAAATCCTCCTGTTCTCTTTGCATCTTACATCTTCTTTCTTCTATTTCCATTGCAGCCAGAGGACCTTTAATTTCTGTTTCATCCTCTGGGGACAACTGTAAAATGCAGGACCCCAACCATTTTATATATCTACTACTATTAACATATCTTGGACTCTAAGATAATAAGATATGATGAGCTCATCAGCGCCTTAAGTTAACAAAATGTTGAAAGCCTTGTCTCATCAGAAGCTCAGAAGGCAATCAAGGAGATAGGCCAAGGGAGGAGAGGTCAAAAGCACAAAATATATAGGAAAAGGGAGAACTGGCGGGCTTCGGAGACAGAGGCCTATTTCCACACGTTTCGACGCCATTATTGTACTATTTGGATGAGCTATACGTGTCATTATGTTGTTTGAAGGTGCTTTTTGCTTACTACAATTATCTGGTATCTTAAACTTTTGGGGCCTTAACGCTTTCTGTCACAGGAGTTCTGTAGGGGCTAGTCATTTTGAATTTCACACTTCAAAGCATTGAGTAAGTACACTTGGACACATGGTTTCCATGAAAATATGGAAATTATATTACATTGCCTTGTATTGGAAGCAGATTTTTTACCTCTTCTTTCCTTTGTTACTTGAACTGCTAACGTTGCAAAGTTGGCAACGCGATTGTTTGATTGCGCTAGATTTTTTTTTAAAAAAGTAACGTTAGGAAAGCGTTCTTTCCACGAGCTTTGCTAACGCAAGTCAGCATTGAGTGACTAACGGCCAAAATGGCTTTTCGGCCCTACACAAATGTGGCTGGAAAAAGTGTACCGAAAACGATTGATTACCTCTACCTTAAGAAAGTATTTATTACAGAGAGATGGACTATATGCTAGGATATCTAAGTTAAGATATGAATTGTACGATTTGAAAAAAGAGGACTGGTTTGAATTATGTGGCACTTGTGTGGCCTGCAAGGATGAAGGGCAGAGGTTGGAGTTAAAGGAGAAAGAAAAATGGTATGTGGATGAGGTGAAGACGGTAAAAGCGATAGTAGGAACTGTTGTTGGGACTAGGACAAGATTATTAATCGTGGAATACAAGCACTGGAAGGGTCCCCGAGGAAGAGATTATTTATCGAAGCAAAGAATGAAGAGGCAGGTGGGAGGCGGCCTGTTGATTGTGTCTGAGATTAGAGATACTTTGAGGCTTTTCACGAGGCTTGTGACGGAACGGGATATGTTGCACGAAAAGGTCTAAATAGCAAAAATAACCAAGGCAAGGGAGGATGAAGATAGTATTGCGTTCCAGAGGGAGTGCCGTGGGGACTCGACTAATCTACATAATTTCACATCAAGAGAGGTTTCTTTGGAAGAAACCAAGATACTAAATTGCGGGGATGGCCTTGCACCTAGAAGATATGGTATTACTGGTGCAAGAGAGAGACAAAGAGAACTTGCTTTATTGCAATATTGTCATTGAATAATTAATTAACGCATCGTGAAGCGACCGGTAAAATACTCCGCCATGCTTAAGGAAGGTATGTGCACTGCAGGCTTTCCTTATAATTAGAATACACCACCTGGTTTTAATTTCACTGTGTTAGAACCCGACCGCCGAGACGACTTATCCGCGTTCGCTTGTAACGGCTTGTCAACCAAAACCCGCCCACCTTCGATTCCGTTCACTTTCAGCTAACGCCAAACCATCTTTTCTCCAGTACATGGTGTAAACAGCGGGAGAGTTACCACCTTTGCTACCGGTTTCGGCACAACCGCCTGCTAACCCAGACCCTCAAGCAGAACCTCTCGCAGAACCGGCGCACAACCCGCGGCTGCTAATCAGTTAATTTCTAGGTTCTGGTGCATTTTGCTCGTTCTAAGCTTTAGTTAACCGTTGTACAATGCGTTTCGTGTCTTTTCTCCAACGTTTGGGTTATTTTGTTTTCTTGCAAATTTTGCTACTAACTTGTTTAGCATATTCAACGTTCCACGTGTCCCTAGGGCATAATTTTCTTTTTTATTTCCCTCCATTTGTTACTGTTGCTCTTACACGTATTTCATTTTAGTTGGTCCTTTTTGTTTTGCCTTGTTTGTGTTCCATTCGGCTCCGGGAGCCGATTTTGTCTGGAACGAAATATTTTTGTTCGTGTCTGCGGTCCGGGACCGCTTGTCTCCGGGAGCCGGTTTTGTTTCCGAGAAAATAGTTTGGGGTATACGGTCCAAGACCGTTCGGCTCTGGGACCCGGGTTTTTGTTAAAAACCAAGTATTAGTGTATACGTCCGGGACCGTTTGGCTCTGTGGGCCTATTCTTTGTTTGGGACGAATTTTTGTTGGTTCGCCTCCAGGAGCCGGTTTTCTTTTCTTTGGAACGAAATATTATTGTGTTTGCGGTATGAGACCGTTCGTCTCCGGGAGCCGGTTTTGGTCATGTACGGTTCGGGACCGTTTAGCTTTGAAGGAGAAACAAGGCGTTGACGTTGTCACCGCTGCTCTTACTTTGTTCGCAACGCTCTTCAGAAGCCGCAAACTGTGTATGACCTAAGGAGGCTTCTGCTTACGTCGACGCCCTGGGTCGAGCAGCCAGGTCATCTACCCACGAAAAGGCGGACTATTACGCAGCCATTCAAGGCCTTCAAGGTCGTAACAGTACGCGCCAGTATAGGCGCCAACGCCATTATGTTTACAGTCCGGTTAATTGCTATAGATGTGGCCTACCAGGACATTTCGACAGGGCTTGTGGCCGCGAATGCGGCCGCGGAAACTCTAGGCGTTAACAAATGATGTAAGTGTTGTAAGGCCATGGGACGCGTTTTTTCTTTGTCCGTTTTTTGTACCTCTGGAATTTATGTAACATTTTTTTACACTCTCGCTCGTTTCTCATAAGGACGATGTCGTTAGACGTGCCTTTTTCTATGAGCTTTGTAAAGGGCGGTATTTGTTTCTAAGATTAGTTTTTTTTTTCTTAATTATCGTTATTTAATGGTTAGAATCAAGACTTCCCCAGTTATTAGCGTCTCAATCTTTTTCAGGTTATTGCCTCATTTCTTCGTTGACGCTAGGGGGCCTTTTCAGCGCCTTTATTCTGGTCATTGGTCAGAGCTGGGGTCAACGAAGGATAAGGGGATCCCACCTTCTTTTTCATTATTTTCTTATTCTTATAGTTTTGTTCTCTGTTTTCCCAGGATTTCGCGGTTGCACTGCGGGCATTCTTTGCGTTCCCGAGCTCTGACGTCAAATGGTGTGACAAAAAGAAAGGAACCCTTATCCTTCGTTGGCCTCACTGTATAGGCGGCGCTTGTGAGTAAAAGATCCATCCCACGCTGACCTGGCCCAATTGCGTTTTAGACACCCAGATTATTTCCAAGCGGGCAGTTTACATAATCATGTTGATTTCTGGGAGGATCTCATTTTTTCAACTGGTTGCACTTGTCCCTCAAGTTAATTTGCTACAGACAATCCGAGGGAGTGAGAGTTGATAGTTTCTTCCGTCATTTCAAGGGCAACTTCAAAGGAAAACGTTCTGACTCCGCTTTTCCGCCAATTTCTTTTTTCCTGAAATCTCCTTGTTGCCATCAGTTAAGGTAACTCGACCCAGTTATTTTGTGGGCGTACCTTTACTTTGATCCTAAGTCTAAGATATAGATCGATTTACAATACAGCATAAAATTTTGGGCCATCGGAGTAAATGTCACGTGGTTATAGTACCACGCCTCTTCGGGGACTGAGTCGAAATTCTGCCGTTGCCGGCATTTTTTTCGTGAAAATCTATCGGCTACGTATAGTGTGCATCAGTGCCTTGCGTTGAACAGAGTTTCACCAAAATCGCAAAGACCCAATGCGAGAAATTCAGCGGTTTCAGTTTTAAATGTAGGTCATAATTTATGTGAAAATGATAAGCGAACTTTACACGATTATATCTAATAAACTATGAGATTTTTCCGTTTGTTTTTGGGATCTTCATAACAGATGGGTCCTTGCAAGTTAGCAAAAAGCTTTTTGTAAATGCGAGCGATTTGGAGCAATGCAAACATATAGGAATTATATTTTTAGCTATTTGTTGACGTTTGCCAGCGTTTAAGAGTCCTTCTCACGAAAAAAGCATTTTCCTAAAAATTTGCAGTTTTTTCCCTTCAAATTGGGTCTTTGCGATTTTGGTGAAACTCTGTCCAACGCAAGGCACTAATGTGCATTACATGTAGCCGAGAGATTTTCACGAAAAAATGCCGGCAACAGCAGAGTTTCGACTCAGTCCCCAACGAGGCGTGGCAGTGCAGCGTTTTCGAAATTTTCTTGCAGTTCTCCCTCCCGCCACCCTATACAAAGTTGAAACTCGGAAAAAAATTCGGGATACATACATCCAACATTGTTTGTGGTGTGAGGGGAGGGGTTGGACCTGTGTGAATTGCAAAACACCCAGAAATGCAAAAGTGTGCCAAGACTTTTGTCCATGATTGTCTGAAAAGAGATAGGAAGAATAACGGCAATTTTGAGGGGTTTTCAGGCCTGTAAAAATGTTTTAAAGATTGAACGGCCGTGAAAAAATATTAAGCCATCGGAATATCTGTCCCTGTTATTCATAAAAAAAATACGACATGCAATTGTGATGTAAGAAAAAAGCGGTTGTTTCATAATACGTTTCAGGTTCGTTGCAAAACAGTTTTTCGCTGTCTTCTAGAGAATTGTACAGGATCATTTATGGTTTGAAAGTGTTGCTAATATGTATATGTGTTTATTTGCTATCAAAAATTACGTTGCGTGATATCTGTCACGAACTAAGTAAACAACCAAGCGAGTTTACTTTGAACTGATTTCCATAGCTGGAGAGTACGCACCAACAGTACTCACTCTAAAAACTTAAGAAAGTGTGCTTTTCCTATACAATCTTAACATCTTGGGGATGGTGAAAGAAAATTTATCTGTACATTTGACCTTGACCAAATTTGACCTATACAAAGTTGAAACTCAGAAAAAAATTCTAAATACACGCGTCCGAACATTGTTTGTCGGGTGAGGGGAGGGGTTGGACCTGTGTGAATTGGAAAACGCCCCAGAAATGCAAAAGTGTCCCAAGACTTTTGTCCATGATTGTAGGCCTTACTATGGGATCTGTCCGCTTTTCGTTGTATCTGCTCCTGTTAAGCCGTGTATATAGATCGAACGCACATGGGAGCCTGCCTACAGATGTCCCGCCTGCTCTTATTTAAACGACAGTGACGCGAACTTTTGCCAAGCCTGCGGTAAACCTAAGTCGCCTGAGCCAACGCAAGGGGCCCGTTCAAATGCAGACATGCCTATGATCAACTTTTAAGCGCTTTACAGAATTCTAAGAATCGCTCAGAAACAAACCTTATGAACGGCAAAATGATTCATTAGAAGTTTAGCTATCGAGTTTCTTACGCTGTCTTGTACCCCCAAAAGAAATTTTCTGCTGCGATCGCGGAAGACATCATAAAGTTTTTGCATGGATGCCGCGGGAAAACAAAAACTCCACATACGCTCATGCTCTAGTAAGAACTGTAGTTGCCCCAAGCGTCTAGCGGCCCGAACTGTCGATTCATATATAGGGAAGCTTAGATCGATTTTCAACAGGTTAGGCCGTACAGGGTTTTCTAACCCGTTAGCACATCCTTGTGTTAAAGAATATATTATGTTTGTAAGAGAGGAGCAAGCTCAGCGACCTTTGTAACCTCGTCAGGCTGTCCCTTTGTTCTATGACAAATTCACCCGTTTAATTGCCTATCTTCGCGGGCTTGTTGGCGAACGTTCTGTGCTTACTCCTCTCAATAGATAGCTCCTGGTCGGAGATATAACATTCTTTGTTACAGACCTTTACACCGGTGATAGAGCATCCGATTTGGGCCGTTTAAAGGTAGATGAGCTTTTTCGCCTTAAGGATAGGGAGGGGTTCCTTCTTAACTTAACGTTTAGTAAAATGAGGTGTGCAGGTCAGTTAAGCCCCTTCTGCTCTGTTACGCGGTATACCAAATGCATCTGTCTGCCTGGTTTTTTGGCTGAACTATTATATTGCCGCATGTGGGGCGTTAGGTGTCCCTCTTCTGAGTGAGAAACTCTTTAGATCATCGGAACATAAAAAGTTTGTGTCACATCGTCCATTTAGAGGGTCAGCCGTATCTGCAAGACTCAAAAAGTATCTTAAGGCTGCGAGCATTAATGACGGAGAGACCCTTCACAGCTTTCGTGTAAGGATTTCATACACCCTTAAGGGTTTGGGTTGTACTCCGGAGCAGATTGCCAAGTACGTGGTTTGGCGGAGCACAGAAATTGCCTATTACACGAAATTGCGTATTACACGCGCCGCCCCAGTGCTTCTACTTCTTTGCAGTTGATAGAACGGGTTACACTCAATCTCACTTCTGCGGGCTCTCCGCCCGCCCTGCAACTCTCCGACCAAGAGAATTTGCAGAGAATTTCGTATAGTTGAATTGTATCTTTCATGACTTAGGGACATTCATTCTAGTACACTACGGTGGTTATTTATGTCATTCTATTGGATATTAACTTGTTGTTAGTTAATAACTGAATCTTTATTGAGTTATGGAGTATCGGGTGTTGAGTGTTGGGTATTTAAATTATAAGGTCGATGTGCTTTTTGGGGAAGGACGGAGACCTAGGTTATAGCAGACTGCCTCAGGGAATGGCAAGGGGTGGATCTCTCTCCCATAACTTAGTTTCACGATGTGTTAAGTGTTAAGTTTTCAATTTTACATTTGTCCTCAACTTAGTCTTTCTCTGGTCTCTTCCTGCCTGCTAAAAGCTCTACATCGTACTACATCCTCACTGTTTACCATTTAACACATCGTAAAACTAAGTTATGAGAGAGAGATCCGCGGATTGTTGCGGAAAGAGGTAGGCGGCAAGAATAGATCGCGAGATGTGAGGAGTTATCAACCAACACCAGGAGAGGAGGGTGGGGCGAATCTTGATAAGTCGTCTCGGCGGTCGGAGCTGTGACACAGTGAAATCAAAGCCACGTGGTGTATTATATTTCTAAGGGGAGCCTGCAGTGCAGTGACGCGTCCCTAAGCAAGGAGAGGTATTTTACTAGTTGTTTCACGATGCGTCAATTAATTATTAAGTGAAAATAGTCTAGGGATGACAATTATGTGTTACGAGAGAGCGAGATAAAAAGCCTGGTTGGTCTTTGAATACAAAGTCGGAACACAAGCAGGGGTATTACAGACACTTAACCACTGATTTTTATCAAAGGTTTGAAACTTTAGAGGATGTAAATTTAGTAAAGGAGAACATGCCGGCTTTCTTTTTTTGTTAATACTTAGAAAGTTCAAGCGGCATTTAACAAGAGAAGATTTCCTTAGCTTTAATTTAGGGGCCAATCTGGATGATTATATATTGCCTGGTTTGAATCTGATACCTAAAGTGCATAAATTGACAGAAAAAGCTGGTGTGGCAATGGAACCGTTGCTGGTCACGCTTTTCCTTTCCAAAGCTACGAAATGATTTAGATGGTCTTTTCGTATTTCCTGTGGTTTACATTACGGATGATAATGAAGTTTACATTGTCCAGAAAGTATTAAGGACAGCAGGGGTAGGGTTGCCTTTATTAATCTCCTTTTTTTATTTCATGGAAAGTAAACACAAAATTCAAGAATTTGCTTTGTACAAGGAGGCTTTCACAAGGAAAATGGGAAGATATTATAATTGATTAATTGTAGTTTGGTAAAATAAAT
The DNA here is from genome assembly GCF_958299795.1 of Porites lutea. Taxonomy (NCBI): domain Eukaryota; kingdom Metazoa; phylum Cnidaria; class Anthozoa; order Scleractinia; family Poritidae; genus Porites; species Porites lutea. The sequence continues at coordinate 22,256,630 of NC_133201.1, read as the reverse complement.
CCAAAGTGCCCGGCGGCTGCCGGTCACAGTTTGAACAAATTGCGCGTGATGTGTAATGTCGTAAGCCCTCAAGTAAAGACGACATAATGCGGTCGTCCTGATTCTGTTGTTATTCAAACTGCAATAAGCTTGACCAATTTGTAACTTTTTAAATTCGTTTCGAAAAAAAAAACTGTTGATACCGCTCCAAAGCATCTCCTTTGTTGTTTTAATCTGTTACGTGTAGACCTTATCCTTTGTTAAAACCTTTCCGATATGGACAGAAAACAGGGCAGCTGACTTTCACGTTAAAACAGGTGGGGCTGTTGGAAGTTTTTGGACTTATGAGGTACAATTATCTATTCATTAAACATGGACTGGTGTTAGTCGATTTAGGCACGAAGGGTCATTTCGCAAAATTCTCACATGTATCCCATTTTCTTGGTAATTTTTACTGTAAATTAACATTACAGTCACTAATATTTTCTCTGGTTTTGTTGTAGCCAGTAGAAGGAATCAGACGAGCGACATATACGTTTGCATCGGCTAAAATTAAGTCATCATCCCTTAGGTTGAAACGCCATCAAAATACTTGTTAAAATTCATCTCGAATGATATTTTTCTGTTAGTCTTAATCTGTTTTATCGGTGTGGAATGTAAAAGACGTTTATACTTGTTTTCAAACTATAATAGGCAAAATCCGTTTACCACTAACAGGATTCATGAGCACTTTCTAGTCTCCTGCTCCAATATTCTAATAGGCTGATTTAGCAACAGAACGGGAACGTCAATTGACGACTGCGCGCGCAAATCAAACAACTAGCTTGACCAACGGCAGAGCTGCAAATTGCGCACCGGAAGTCGAATTTAGTCCTTTCCCCGCGCTTTCCCGTCGTCAAATGACGTTCCCGTTCTGTTGCTAAATCAGCCTAATATTTCAACAGCAACGAAGAAGGGTATTTTACATGTGGCCGAGTAGAAGGAACTAAAAGCAACTAAAAGTTTAACTGTGCTATTTCGCTTAATTTGAGGCTTAGCAAGATTACCCGTACGGAAACTTATATACGTAGCTGCTTGCGCATACTAGTGTTGTAGTCTTGATAATGGACAACAGAAATTACAAAAAAACACAAACTTACAAGTATTGTAGCTCAGATAGATTGGAAAATATCCCAGGTGGAAGCTGTTTAATTTTGTTGCCGGACAGAACTCTGCAAGAATAAGGTTAATTATTTTAACTGCGTATCTCATGACAACAACAATCAGTCAACCAGTTTAGTGGCAGCTAGTGTAGTCATCATCATCATCATCACTTTTATTTATACACGGTAAGAACAATCAGGCTAAATATACAATATGCAATATCCCAAAAATGTTTACAAACTATAGAATTAACGGTAATAGCAATTACAAAGATGAATGTTGAAATAACTAACTAAATAAAATTAATTTACAAAATTAAAGCTTGTTTTCCATGCATTAATGCCATGTTCGAGCTAGAAGTTAATAGTTTCCGAAAGACAGTCAAAGATTTTGCTTGTCTTACATCAGTGGACAAATTGTTCCACAGAACAGCCCCGCTGTAGCAAAAGCTATATCTATAGTAATTGGTTCGTGGCAAGGGAACTGCAAGCTTGTTTTCAGAATCTCTAAGGTTATAAGAATGAAATAAATCGTTGCGTAGTATGAATTTTGAAGACATGAAATCAAGTCCAAGGCAATTCAAAGATTTATACACCATCACAGCCTCTCTTGACGACCATGAACAAAGTTTCTTCTGAATTTTCCTCGTTAAAAGGTAATTTTTAAGTGCACAAATTGTTCATGCGCGGTCCATATTTGAAACAGTACATTAAGCCTAGAGTTTTGTACGTTAATTGTTATTTCCACAATTGTGTCCTTGTCTTTTAGCAATTATTTAAGCACGATGAGGGGACCCTTTTTGGGGTTAATGCAGAGGCACCTTAAAACGACAACACCAGTAGCATAATACACGGGATGGTGACTTTTTAAAAGTAGACTATGCACGATCAAAGAAAGATTTCCAAGACTAAATAACGTAATAAGTAGAGTGGTACGGACCCAGAAAAACAAAGTCAGTTGTGTTTTGTAAGGGTTAGATGAGGAAGGGAGGGATTCAGCGAACATAGGTAAGTTGACACTTACACGAATTGCTTGGTTCCATTATATCCCTTCCATAATTATAGTGTTAAAAGTTTGGCGAGCTTATTTTTTCGTTGTGCGACAAAAACAGCGAGAAGACCTCAGTTTTTGTTCCATGTCGTTCCTACGCTTAAAGGTCAGTAAGGCATAAATTCTTTTCTCGAAAAGATATACCTTTACATGTTACATAGCAAAAAATATAGTTCAAGATCTGAAATGATAGCATTTGCTTATGGATGCATTATAGAAACTGCGCTGAAAAGACCTGAAGCACGTGCATTAGAGCATTTCCTCTTTCATTTCGAAAAGTTTACTTCTTCCTGGAAGTTGGAAGCTCTTAGTGTAGTTGAAAGAAGACACCATAGTTCAAGGATAACTATATGAGTTCAGAAAACAACAGTATCGGCGCCCATATTTATTAGGTTTATGTACTAAGTGAGTGGAGAGTAGGAGTGAAAGGAGGTGTCTGCCCAAATCATCTCCATCTCTGTATTCTATTTTACTTACACCCTGTCTCTATGTTACAGTTAGTCATATTAAGTATCACTGTTCAAATCCATCATGCTTCGCGGCCCGCTAGTCCCGTTTCATTTTCCTTTTGCTGCGGTTCTGTGGTAATTTTTCGGTAGGTGCAGCTCAGTGAGGAAATATGCTTCTGCTTTTCTATGCTTATGGTTGGTCTTGTTTCTTTAAGTCCTGTTGTTCAAATGTCTTCATCCATCCACTGTTTACAGCCTTGTAATTGTTATAATATGTTTAAAAATAGGCAAGGGGTGCCCTTCAGCCTTAGATTTTAAGGTTAACAATGCATTGTGTGATTTAGTTTGAAAGAGTGCTCCGATTCCATTTTCTTTCTTTTAGGAATTATTTCTTATCTTATTTTAAGGATAATGGAAAAGGGATATTTAATACATTTATTTATATTATTGATTGATTTAAATCCTTATTTAGAAATCCATAGAAGATGATGTGAGAAATTATACAGTATATGATGCAGGAAGTGCTGCTTAGAGAAAGAATGCTACTTTGACCTAGTCAACAGTAGTAGATTGCAACATGAAGAAAGTCAGTGCATGAAAGAAGTGGAGAATGATGGAGATGGAGAGGATGATACGGAGCGAAAAGAGACTATCATCCGCACAATAGGAAAAATTTCTGAAGAATTAATTTTTTCTTTTTTCATCGACTGTATAAGTATATTTTTTTCATGACTGTATATAAATATTTTTAAAAAACAGGTTGTTGCCGCTTTGTACTCTTTTCTGTTTAGTAAACATGTTATTTTTATAAGATTTTCTTAAAACAAAACTTTTCCTTTTCATTGAAAGTACATGTATACAAATCATTAACAAATTTTATCTGTTTTTTACTTTTATTTGCCTGGATGGTTTTCATGCTACTCATTAGCTTCAGCCAAATTATGGTTGGCCAAGCGGTCAAGCTGCCCAGTCATAATAAGTTATAGCTGAGCAGCCACCCGCTTGGCTTCGGTGACTGCATCTTTAATTTGTTGGGCCTTTTCTTTGAAGTGTTTCAGTAAACAAGAGAAAAAAAAACTTAATTTGTTTCCACTTTTCAACACACAATTACATTTATATGGCGATTCACAAAACTAGTTCCGTATAACGACCTCTTCGGTTGATCGTCACAGTATTCAAAATAACATAAACTACTTAGCAATGCATGAAAAATAACCTCAAGTAGTAATGAGGCTATTGGGTTACAACAGTCCTTCGGATGCAGAAGTAGTTCCATTCACTTTTTGAGTTCATTAGATTAACTTCCCTGATTTTACTAATCAGAACAGACTTCGTGATTTGTCTTAACATCGTGTCAAATCCTGCTGTTCTCTTTGTATCTTACATCTTCTTTCTTCTATTTCCATTGCAGCCAGAGGACCTTTAATTTCTGTTTCATCCTCTGGGGACAACTGTAAAATGCAGGACCCCAACCATTTTATATATCTACTACTATTAACATATCTTGGACTCTAAGATAATAAGATATGATGAGCTCATCAGCGCCTTAAGTTAACAAAATGTTGAAAGCCTTGTCTCATCAGAAGCTCAGAAGGCAATCAAGGAGATAGGCCAAGGGAGGAGAGGTCAAAAGCACAAAATATATAGCAAAAGGGAGAACTGGCGGGCTTCGGAGACAGAGGCCTATTTCCACACGTTTCGACGCCATTATTGTACTATTTGGATGAGCTATACGTGTCATTATGTTGTTTGAAGGTGCTTTTTGCTTACTACAATTATCTGGTATCTTAAACTTTTGGGGCCTTAACGCTTTCTGTCACAGGAGTTCTGTAGGGGCTAGTCATTTTGAATTTCACACTTCAAAGCATTGAGTAAGTACACTTGGACACATGGTTTCCATGAAAATATGGAAATTATATTACATTGCCTTGTATTGGAAGCAGATTTTTTACCTCTTCTTTCCTTTGTTACTTGAACTGCTAACGTTGCAAAGTTGGCAACGCGATTGTTTGATTGCGCTAGATTTTTTTTTAAAAAAGTAACGTTAGGAAAGCGTTCTTTCCACGAGCTTTGCTAACGCAAGTCAGCATTGAGTGACTAACGGCCAAAATGGCTTTTCGGCCCTACACAAATGTGGCTGGAAAAAGTGTACCGAAAACGATTGATTACCTCTATCTTAAGAAAGGATTTGTTACAGATAGATGGACTATATGCTAGGATATCTAAGTTAAGATATGAATTGTACGATTTGAAAAAAGAGGACTGGTTTGAATTATGTGGCACTTGAGTGGCCTGCAAGGATGAAGGGCAGAGGTTGGAGTTAAAGGAGAAAGAAAAGTGGTAAGTGGATGAGCTGAAGACGGTAAAAGCGATAGTAGGAACTGTTGTTTGGACTAGGACAAGATTATTAAAAGTGGAATACAAGCAATGGAAGAGTCTTCGAGGTAGAGATTATTTATAGAAGCAAAGAATTCGGTAGACTTATGAGGTACAATTATTTATTCATTAAACATGGACTAGTGTTAGTCGATTTAGGCGCGTAGGGGCAGTTCGCAAAACTCTCAAATGTATCCCCTTCTCTTGGTCATTTTTATTGTAAATTAACTTGCTGTCACTAATATTTTCTCTGGTTTTGTTGTAGCCAGTAAAAGGAATCACACGGGTGACATGTACGTTTGCATAGGTCAAAATTAAGTAATCATAACTTAGGTTGAAATATGCCATCAAAATATTTGTTAAAATTCATCTCGAATGATATTTCTCGGTTAGTCTCTATCTCTTTTATTCGTCTGGAGTATAAAAGACGTGCATACTAGTTTTCAAACCATGTACGTTTGCATAGGTCAAAATTAAGTAATCATAACTTAGGTTGAAATATGCCATCAAAATATTTGTTAAAATTCATCTCGAATGATATTTCTCGGTTAGTCTCTATCTCTTTTATTCGTCTGGAGTATAAAAGACGTGCATACTAGTTTTCAAACCATGATAGGTCAAATCTTTACCACTAACGGCCGGGATTCATGAGCACTTTCTAGTCTCCTGCTCCAATATCATAATATTTCACGTGACTAAAGTGCTATTTCGCTTAATTTGAGGCTTAGCAAAGTAATATTTCTACTCTTGTTATTCGTAATTGGTAAATAATAGAAGAAAACACTTTGTAATGGGTACTATCCACATCTGTTCGTGTTGCACAGCTGGTATAACCATCTTGCGTTATGTACCTTGTATGCTAGCCGCGAAGTAAAGGTTACCCGTATGGAAACTTATATACGTGGCTGCTTGTGCATACTAGTGTTCTAGTCTTGATAATAAACAGCAGACAATACAAAAAAAAAAGAAACTTACAAGGAGTTTAGCTTAGATAGATTGGAAAATATCCCAGGTGGAAGCTGTTCAATTTTGTTGTCGGACAGAGCCCTGCAAGAGTAAGGTTAATTATTTTAACTGCGTATCTCATGACAACAACAATCAGTCAAAAAACCCTCATCATTGTCTATTTTAGTTCTTATCGTACTTGCTTATTGTTATAGTACTGACCTCTGTATGTACTGGTAACTTTACATGCGTGCATGGAAAACTAGAAAAATGGACCTATGCTTTAGACACTATTTTGCACCCACCTACTCCCATTAGTTTCACGCACCCTCCGGCAAGCTAACGTTTAATTTTAGATTTACATAACGATCAACAAGGTTCATTTTTGTAATTAGCACAAGTACATGGTTTGTACTATTTTGCTGATTAATTAAAACTAGGAAATGCTTTTAAAGTACAGATTTAAAAAAATCCCGTTTCATGAAACCAAATAATAAAGAAAGGTTTAAGAAGAGGACGATCCAACTAAATTGAGTTGTCAAATGAATTTGTCTTTTGCAACCATTACCTAATCGCTCAATCTAGACAGTAATTTGTGATTGTTTTTCCAGTTTGTTTTTCAGCTTTAGCTAGAAAGCAATAGTAACTAACTGTAATACTTAGGTTTCAAAATTCTCAGAGCTACAATAGTTCAATGACTATATGGTGGTTCAATAGGCATAACAATAGTTCAAAAAACCGCATAGTTGCCTTTTATTATGGGTAATTTTTATTATTATTATTATTATTATTATTATTATTATTATTGTTATTATTATTACAAGTGATACCGGTAAAAGTAAATTATAATTATTTTACAGTACATAAAGTTTATAAAAAGTTTAAACCTTAAAATAATTAGATCAAAAAAAGTTAAAATTTCGTCCTTCTTCGGTGCAAGGATGAAGGGCAGAGGTTGGAGTTAAAGGAGAAAGAAAAATGGTATGTGGATGAGGTGAAGACGGTAAAAGCGATAGTAGGAACTGTTGTTGGGACTAGGACAAGATTATTAACAGTGGAATACAAGCAATGGAAGGGTCTCCGAGGAAGAGATTATTTATCGAAGCAAAGAATGAAGAGGCAGGTGAGAGGCGGCCTGTTGATTGTGTCTGAGATTAGAGATACTTTGACGCTTTTCACGAGGCTTGTGACGGAACGGGATATGTTGCACGAAAAGGTCTAAATAGCAAAAATAACCAAGGCAAGGGAGGATGAAGATAGTATTGCGTTCCAGAGGGAGTGCCGTGGGGACTCGACTAATCTACATAATTTCACATCAAGAGAGGTTTCTTTGGAAGAACGCAAGATACTAAATTGCGGGGATGGCCTTGCACCTAGAAGATATGGTATTACTGGTGCAAGAGAGAGACAAAGAGAGGTGCAACAACAAACAGAACTTGCTTTATTGCAATATTGTCATTGAATAATTAATTAACGCATCGTGAAGCGACCGGTAAAATACTCCGCCATGCTTAAGGACGCATCAGTGCACTGCAGGCTTTCCTTATAATTAGAATACACCACCTGGCTTTAATTTCACTGTGTCAGAACCCGACCGCCGAGACGACTTATCCGCGTTCGCTTGTAACGGCTTGTCAACCAAAACCCGCCCACCTTCGATTCCGTTCACTTTCAGCTAACGCCAAACCATCTTTTCTCCAGTACATGGTGTAAACAGCGAGAGAGTTACCACCTTTGCCACCGGTTTCGGCAGAACCGCCTGCTAACCCAGACCCTCCAGCAGAACCTCTCGCAGAACCGGCGCACAACCCGCGGCTGCTAATCAGTTAATTTCTAGGTTCTGGTGCATTTTGCTCGTTCTAAGCTTTAGTTAACCGTTGTACAATGTGTTTCGTGTCTTTTCTCCAACGTTTGGGTTATTTTGTTTTCTTGCAAATTTTGCTACTAACTTGTTTAGCATATTCAACGTTCCACGTGTCCCTAGGGCATAATTTTCTTTTTTATTTCCCTCCTTTTGTTACTGTTGCTCTTACACGTATTTCATTTTAGTTGGTCCTTTTTGTTTTGCCTTGTTTGTGTTCTTTTCGGCTCCGGGAGCCGATTTTGTCTGGAACGAAATATTTTTGTTCGTGTCTGCGGTCCGGGACCGCTCGTCTCCGGGAGCCGGTTTTGTTTCCGAGAAAATAGTTTGGGGTGGGTATACGGTCCAAGACCGTTCGGCTCTGGGACCCGGGTTTTTGTTTAAAATGAAGTATTAGTGTATACATCCGGGACCGTTTGGCTCTGTGGGCCTGTTCTTCGTTTGGGACGAATTTTTGTTGGTTCTCCTCCAGGAGCCGGTTTTCTTTTCTTTGGAACGAAATATTATTGTGTTTGCGGTATGAGACCGTTCGGCTCCGGGAGCCGGTTTTGGTCATGTACGGTTCGGGACCGTTTAGCTTTGAAGGAGAAACAAGGCGTTGACGTTGTCACCGCTGCTCTTACTTTGTTCGCAACGCTCTTCAGAAGCCGCAAACTGTGTATGACCTAAGGAGGCTTCTGCTTACGTCGACGCCCTGGGTCGAGCAGCCAGGTCATCTACCCACGAAAAGGCGGACTATTACGCAGCCATTCAAGGCCTTCAAGGTCGTAACAATACGCGCCAGTTTAGGCGCCAACGCCATTATGTTTACAGTCCGGTTAATTGCTATAGATGTGGCCTACCAGGACATTTCGACAGGGCTTGTGGCCGCGAATGCGGCCGCGGAAACTCTAGGCGTTACCAAATGATGTAAGTGTTGTAAGGCCATGGGACGCGTTTTTTCTTTGTCCGTTTTTTGTACCTCTGGAATTTATGTAACATTTTTTTACACTCTCGCTCGTTTCTCATAAGGACAGTGTCGTTAGACGTGCCTTTTTCTATGAGCTTTGTAAAGGGCGGTATTTGTTTCTAAGATTAGTTTTTTTTTTCTTAATTATCGTTATTTAATGGTTAGAATCAAGACTTCCCCAGTTATTAGCGTCTCAATCTTTTTGCAGGTTATTGCCTCATTTCTTCGTTGACGCTAGGGGGCCTTTTCAGCGCCTTTATTCTGGTCATTGGTCAGAGCTGGGGTCAACGAAGGATAAGGGGATCCCACCTTCTTTTTCATTATTTTCTTATTCTTATAGTTTTTTTCTCTGTTTTCCCAGGATTTCGTGGTTGCACTGCAGGCATTCTTTACGTTCCCGAGCTCTGACGTCAAATGGTGTGACAAAAAGAAAGGAACCCTTATCCTTCGTTGGCCCCACTGTATAGGCGGCGCTTGTGAGTAAAAGATCCATCCCTCGCTGACCTGGCCCAATTGCGTTTTAGACACCCAGATTATTTCCAAGCGGGCAGTTTACATAATCATGTTGATTTCTGGGAGGATCTCATTTTTTCAACTGATTGCACTTGTCCCTCAAGTTAATTTGCTACAGACAATCCGATAGGGAGTGAGAGTTGATAGTTTCTTCCGTCATTTCAAGGGCAACTTCAAAGGAAAACGTTATGACTCCGCTGTTCCGCCAATTTCTTTTTTCCTGAAATCTCCATGTTGCCATCAGTTAAGGTAACTCGACCCAGTTATTTTGTGGGCGTACCTTTACTTTGATCCTAAGTCTAAGATATAGATCGATTTACAATACAGCATAAAATTTTGGGCCATCGGAGTAAATGTCACGTGGTTATAGTACCACGCCTCTTTGGGGACTGAGTCGAAATTCTGCCGTTGCCGGCATTTTTTTCGTGAAAATCTATCGGCTACGTATAGTGTGCATCAGTGCCTTGCGTTGAACAGAGTTTCACCAAAATCGCAAAGACCCAATGCGAGAAATTCAGCGGTTTCAGTTTTAAATGTAGGTCATAATTTATGTGAAAATGATAAGCGAACTTTACACGATTATATTTAATAAACTATGAGATTTTTCCGTTTGTTTTTGGGATCTTCATAACAGATGGGTCCTTGCAAGTTAGCAAAAAGCTTTTTGTAAATGCGAGCGATTTGGAGCAATGCAAACATATAGGAATTATATTTTTAGCTATTTGTTGACGTTTGCCAGCGTTTAAGAGTCCTTCTCACGAAAAAAGCATTTTCCTAAAAATTTGCAGTTTTTTCCCTTCAAATTGGGTCTTTGCGATTTTGGTGAAACTCTGTCCAACGCAAGGCACTAATGTGCATTATATGTAGCCGAGAGATTTTCACGAAAAAATGCCGGCAACAGCAGAGTTTCGACTCAGTCCCCAACGAGGCGTGGCAGTGCAGCGTTTTCGAAATTTTCTTGCAGTTCTCCCTCCCGCCACCCTATACAAAGTTGAAACTCGGAAAAAAATTCGGGATACATACATCCAACATTGTTTGTGGTGTAAGGGGAGGGGTTGGACCTGTGTGAATTGCAAAACACCCAGAAATGCAAAAGTGTGCCAAGATTTTTGTCCATGATTGTCTGAAAAAAAGATAGGAAGAATAACGGCAATTTTGAGGGGTTTTCAGGCCTGTGTTTTTTCGGGATCCTGATGAAAGATCGTAATTGAACAAATCTTTTCTTAGCTTTTCGGAGTTTTCTGAACGTGATTTAAGAATTCGCTCTATAGGAATGATATACACCAGAAATTGTGGAATCTCATAACGCGTCCTTTATTTTAAAGGATAACATAACTTTAAACAAGACTCACCTCAGAAAACGGTTAAGGGAAGCAACGAGTTACTAACATTATGGTGTACACAGTAAGAATTTGGGCAGGCCAAGGTGCTAGAGTCGTGGATATACGACAAAGCACGAGGTCATTTACCTGGTACTCAATATGAACACGAACGTCAAAAAATCCAGTAGGCTTGGTAGAGAAAATAACAACGTATTCCAAAAGATTGAACGGCCGTGAAAAAATATTAAGCCATGTGAATATCTGTCCCTGTCATTCATAAAAAAAAATACGACATGCAATTGTGATGTAAGAAAAAAGCGGTTGTTTCATAATACGTTTCAGGTTCGTTGCAAAACAGTTTTTCGCTGTCTTCTAGCGAATTGTACAGGATCATCTGTGGTTTGAAAGTGTTGCTAATATGTATATGTGTTTATTTGCTATCAAAAAATTACGTTGCGTGATATCTGTCACGAACTAAGTAAACAACCAAGCGAGTTTACTTTGAACTGATTTCCATAGCTGGAGAGTACGCACCAACAGTACTCACTCTAAAAACTTAATAAAGTATGCTTTTCCTATACAATCTTAACATCTTGGGGATGGTGAAAGAAAATTTATCTGTACATTTGACCTTGACCAAATTTGACCTATACAAAGTTGAAACTCAGAAAAAAATTCTGGATACACGCGTCCGAACATTGTTTGTCGGGTGAGGGGAGGGGTTGGACCTGTGTGAATTGGAAAACGCCCCAGAAATGCAAAAGTGTCCCAAGACTTTTGTCCATGATTGTAGGCCTTACTATGGGATCTGTCCGCTTTTCGTTGTATCTGCTCCTGTTAAGCTGTGTATATAGATCGAACGCACGTGGGAGCCTGCCTACAGATGTCCCGCCTGCTCTTATTTAAACGACAGTGACGCGAACTTTTGCCAAGACTGCGGTAAAGCTAAGTCGCTGAGCCAACGCAAGGGGCCCGTTCAAATGCAGACATGCCTATGATCAACTTTGAAGCGCTTTACAGAATTCTAAGAATCGCTCAGAGACAAACCTTATGAACGGCAAAAGGATTCATTAGAAGTTTAGCTATCGAGTTTCTTACGCTCTCTTGTACCCCCAAAGAAATTTTCTGCTGCGATCGCGGAAGACATCGTAAAGTTTTTTATTAGCATGGATGCCGCGGGAAAACAAAATCTCCATATACGCTCATGCTTTAGTAAGACCTGTAGTTGCCCTAAGCGTCTAGCGGCCGAAACTGTCGATTCATATATAGGGAAGCTTAGATCGACTTTCAACAGGTTAGGCCGTACATGGTTTTCTAACCCGTTAGCACATCCTTGTGTTAAAGAATATATTATGTTTGTAAGAGAGGAGCAAGCTCAGCGACCTTTGTAACCTCATCAGGCTGTCCCTTTGTTCTATGAAAAATTCACCCGTTTAATTGCCTATCTTCGCGAGCTTATTGCCGAAGGTTCTGCGCTTTCTCCCCTCAATAGATAGCTCCTTGTCGGAGATATAACATTCTTTGTTATAGACTTTTACACCGGTGATAGAGCATCCGATTTGGGCCGTTTAAAGGCAGATAAGCTTTTTCGCCTTAAGGATTGGGAGGGGATCCTTCTTAACTTAACGTTTAGTAAAATGAAGTGTGCAGGTCAGTTACGCTCCTTTGCTCTGTTACGCGGTATACCAAATGTACCTGTCTGCCTGGTTTTTTGGTTGAACTATTATATTGCCGCATGTGGGGCGTTGGGTGTCCCTCTTTTGGGTGAGAAACTCTTTAGATCCTCGGAACATAAAAGGTTTGTGTCACATCGTCCGTTTAGAGGGTCAGCCGTATCTGCACGACTCTAAAAGTATCTCACGGAGAGACCCCTCACAGCTTTCGTGGGTTGGCGGAGCACAGAAATTGCCTTTTCCTACACGCGCCGCTCCAGTGCTTCTACTTCTTTGCAGTTGATAGAACGGGTTACACTCAATCTCACTTCTGCGGGCTCTCCACCCGCCCTGCAACTCTCCGACCAAGAGAATTTGCAGAGAATTTCGTATAGTTGAATTGTATCTTTCATGACTTAGGGACATTCATTCTAGTACACTAGCTAGGGTGGTTATTTATGTCATTTCTATTGGATATTAACTTGTTGGATTATTGGGTGTTGAGTGTTGGGTATTGAAATTATAAGGTCTTTATGCTTTTTGGGGAAGGACGGAGACCTAGGTTATAGCAGACTACCTCAGGGAATGGTAAGGAGCGGATCTCTCTCCCATAACTTAGTTCCACGATGTGTTAAGTGTTAAGATTTCAATTTTACATTTGTCCTCAACTTAGTCTTTTTCGGTCTCTTCCTGCCTGCTAAATGCTCAACATAGTACTACATCCTCACTGTTTACCACTTAACACATCGTAAAACTAAGTTATGGGAGAGAGATCCGCGGATTGTTGCGGAAAGAGGTAGGCCACAATTGCAAGATGTGAGGAGTTGTCAACCAACACCAGGGGAGGAGGGTGGGGCGAACCTTGATAAGTCGTCTCGGCGGTCGGAACTGTGACACAGTGAAATCAAAGCCACGTGGTGTATTATATTTCTAAGGGGAGCCTGCAGTGCAGTGATGCGTCCCTAAGCACGGAGAGGTATTTTACTAGTCGTTTCACGATGCGTCAATTACTTATTAAGTGAAAATAGTCTAGGGATGACAATTATGTGTTACGAGAGAACGATAAAAAGCCTGGCTGGTCTTTGAATAAAAAGTCAGGGCACAAGCAGGAGTATTACAGACACTTAACCACTGATTTTTATCAAAGGTTTGAAACTGTGGAGGATGTAAATTAAGTGAAGGAGAACATGCCGGCTTTCTTTTTTGTTAATACTTAGAAAGTTCATGCGGCATTTAACAAGAGAAGATTTCCTTAGCTTTAATTTAGGGGCCAATCTGGATGATTATATATTGCCTGGTTGGAATCTGATACCTAAAGTGCATAAATTGACAGAAAAAGCAGGTGTGGCGATGGAACCGTTGCTGGGCACGCTTTTCCTTTCCAAAGCTACGAAATGATTGAGGTGGTCTTTTCGTATTTCCTATAGTTTACAGTAAGGATGATAATGAAGTTTACATTGTACAGAAAGTTTTAAGGACAGCAGGGGCAGGGTTGCCTTTATTAATCTCCTTTTTTTATTTTATGGAAAGTAAACACAAAGTTCAAGAATTTGCTTTGTACAAGGAGGCTGTCACAAGAAAAATGGCAAGATATTATAATTGATGAATTGTAGTTTGGTAAAATAAATCCAAAGTGCCCGGCGGCTGCCGGTTACAGTTTGAAAAAATTGCGCGTGATGTGTAATGTCGTAAAGCCTCAATTAAAGACGACATAATGCGGTCGTCCTGATTCTGCTGTTATTCAAACTGCAATAAGCTCGACCAATTTGTAACTTTTTTAATTCGTTTCGAAAAAAGAACTGTTGATACCGCTCCAAAGCATCTCCTTTGTTGTTTTAATCTGTTACGTGTAGACCTTATCCTTTGTTAAAACCTTTCCGATATGGACAGGAAACAGGGCAGCTGACTTTCAAGTTAAAACAGGTGGGGATGTTGGAAGTTTTTGGACTTATGAGGTACAATTATCTATTCATTAAACATGGACTGGTGTTAGTCGATTTAGGCACGAAGGGTCATTTCGCAAAAGTCTCACATGTATCCCATTTTCTTGGTAATTTTTATTGTAAATTAGCATTGCAGTCACTAATATTTTCTCTGGTTTTTTTGTAGCCAGTAGAAGGAATCAACCGAGCGACATATACGTTTGCATCGGCTAAAATTAAGTCATCACATCATCCCTTAGGTTGAAACGCCATCAAAATACTTGTTAAAATTCATCTCGAATGATATTTTTCTGTTAGTCTTAATCTGTTTTATCGGTGTGGAATGTAAAAGACGTTTATACTTGTTTTCAAACTATAATAGGCAAAATCCGTTTACCACTAACAGGATTCATGAGCACTTTCTAGTCTCCTGCTCCAATATTCTAATAGGCTGATTTAGCAACAGAACGGGAACGTCAATTGACGACTGCGCGCGCAAATCAAACAACTAGCTTGACCAACGGCAGAGCTGCAAATTGCGCACCGGAAGTCGAATTTAGTCCTTTCCCCGCGCTTTCCCGTCGTCAAATGACGTTCCCGTTCTGTTGCTAAATCAGCCTAATATTTCAACAGCAACGAAGAAGGGTATTTTACATGTGGCCGAGTAGAAGGAACTAAAAGCAACTAAAAGTTTAACTATGCTATTTCGCTTAATTTGAGGCTTAGCAAGATTACCCGTACGGAAACTTATATACGTAGCTGCTTGCGCATACTAGTGTTGTAGTCTTGATAATGGACAGCAGACAATACAAAAAAACATAAACTTACAAGCTTTGTAGCTCAGATAGATTGGAAAATATCCCAGGTGGAAGCTGTTTAATTCTGTTGCCGGACAGACCTCTGCAAGAATAAGGTTAATTATTTTAACTGCGTATCTCATGACAACAACAATCAATCAACCAGTTTAGTGGCAGCTAGTGTAGTCATCATCATCATCATCACTTTTATTTATACACGGTAAGAACAATCAGGCTAAATATACAATATGCAATATCCCAAAAATGTTTACAAACTATAGAATTAACGGTAATAGCATTTACAAAGATGAATGTTGAAATAACTAACTAAATAAAATTAATTTACAAAATTAAAGCCTGTTTTCCATTAATGCCATGTTCGAGCTAGAAGTTAATAGTTTCCGAAAGACAGTCAAAGATTTTGCTTGTCTTACATCAGTGGACAAATTGTTCCACAGAACAGCCCCGCTGTAGCAAAAGCTATATCTATAGTAATTGGTTCGTGGCAAGGGAACTGCAAGCTTGTTTTCAGAATCTCTAAGGTTATAAGAATTAAATAAATCGTTGCGTAGTATGAATTTTGAAGACATGAAATCAGGTGCAAGGCAATTCAAAGATTTATACACCATCACAGCCTCTCTTGACGACCATGAACAAAGTTTCTTCTGAATTTTCCTCGTTAAAAAGTAATTTTTAAGTGTACAAATTGTTCACGCGCGGTCCATATTTGTAACAGTACATTAAGCCTAGAGTTTTGTACGTTAATTGTTATTTCCACCATTGTGTCCTTGTCTTTTAGCAATTATTTAAGCACGATGAGGGGACCCTTTTAGGGTTAATGCAGAGGCACCTTAAAACTACAACACCAGTAGCATAATACACGGGATGGTGACTTTTTAAAAGTAGACTATGCACGATCAAGGAAAGATTTCCAACACTAAATAACGTAATAAGTAGAGTGGTACGGAACCAGAAAAACAAAGTCAGTTGTGTTTTGTAAGGGTTAGTGGAGGAAGGGAGGGATTCAGCGAACATAGGTAAGTTGACACTTACACGAATTGCTTGGTTCCATTATATCCCCTCCATAATTATAGTGTAAAAAGTTTGGCGTTCTGTAAAACGTCTTTGCGAGCTTATTTTTTCGTTGTGCGAGAAAAACTGCGAGAAGACCTCAGTTTTTGTTTCATATCGTTCCTACGCTTAAAGGTCAGTAAGGCATAAATTCTTTTCTCATTTGGAAAAGATATGCCTTTACATGTTATATAGCAAAAAAATATAGTTCAAGATCTGAAATGATAGCATTTGCTTATGGATGCATTATAGAAACCGCTCTGAAAAGACCTGAAGCACGTACATTAGAGCATTTCCTCTTTCATTTCGAACAATTCGCTTCTTCCTGGAAGTCAGAAGCTCTTAGTGTAGTTGAAAGAAGACACCATAGTTCAAGGATAACTATGATATGAGTTCAGAAAACAACCGTATCGGTGCCCATGTTTATTAGGTTTATGTACTAAGGGACTGGAGAGAAGGAGTGAAGGGAGGTGTCTGCCCAAACCATCTCCATCTCTGCATTCTATTTTATCTCTATTTTTTATCTCTGTATTCTATTTTGTATCTCTATGTTACAGTTAATCATATTAAGTATCACTGTTCAAATCCATCATGCTTCGCAGCCCGCTAGTCCCGTTTCATTTTCCTTTTGGTGCGGTTCTGTGGTAATTTTACGGTAGGTGCAGGTCAGTGAGGAAATATGCTTCTGCTTTTCTATGCTTATGGTTGGTCTTGTTTCTTTAAGTCCTGTTATTGAAATGTCTTCATCCATCCACTGTTTACAGCCTTGTAATTGTTATAATATGTTTAAAAATAGGCAAGTGGTTGCCCTTCAGCCTTAGATTTTAAGGTTAACAGTGTATTGTGTGATTTGATTTGAAAAAGTGCTCCGACTCCATTTTCTTTCTTTTAGGAATTATTTTTATTTTATATTTAAGGGTAATGGGAAAGGGATATTTAATACATTTATTTATATTATTGACTGATTTAAATGTAGGTGCTTCCTTATTTAGAAATCCATAGAAGATGATGTGAAAAATTATACAGTGCATTATGCAGGAAGTGCTGCTTAGAGAAAGAATGCTGCTTTGACCTAGTCAAGAGTAATAGATTGCAACATGAAGAAAATCAGTTAAAGAAGTGGAGCGTGATGGAGATGGAGAGGATGATATGGAGCGACAAGAGACTATACACAATAGGAAAAATTTCTGAAGAATTAATTTTTTCTTTTTCCATCGACTGTATAAGTATATTTTTTTCATTGACTGTATATAAATATTTCTTTAAAAACAGGTTGTAGCTGCTTTGTACTCTTTACTGTTTAGTAAACATGTTATTTTTATAACATTTTCTTAAAACAAACTTTTCCTTTTCATTGAAAGTACATGTATACAAATCATTAACAAATTTTATCTGTTTTTTACTTTTATTTGCCTGGATGGTTTTCATGCTACTCATTAGCTTCAGCCAAATTATGGTTGGCCAAGCGGTCAAGCTGCCCAGCCATAATAAGTTATAGCTGAGCTGCCACCCGCTTGGCTTCGGTGACTGCATCTTTAATTTGTTGGACATTCTCTTTGAAGTGTTTCAGTAAACAAGAGAAAAAAAACTTAATTTGTTTCCACTTTTCAACACACAATTACATTTATATGGCGATTCACAAAAACTAGTTTCGTATAACGACCTCTTCAGTTGATCGTCACAGTATTCAAAATAACATAAACTACTTAGCAATTCATGAAAAATAACCTCAAGTAGTAATGAGGCTATTGGGTCACAACAGTCCTTCGGATGCAGAAGTAGTTCCATTCACTTTTTGAGTTCATTAGATTAACTTCCCTGATTTTACTAGTCAGAACAGACTTCGTGATTTGTCTTAACATCGTGTCAAATCCTGCGGTTCTCTTTGTATCTTACATCTTCTTTCTTCTATTTCTATTGCAGCCAGAGCACCTTTAATTTCTGTTTCATCCTCTGGGGACAACTGTAAATTGCAGGACCCCAACCATTTTATATATCTACTACTATTAACATATCTTGGACTCTAAGATAATAAGATATGATGAGCTCATCAGCGCCTTATGTTAACAAAATGTTGAAAGCCTTGTCTCATCAGGAGCTCAGAAGGCAATCAAGGAGATAGGCCAAGGGAGGAGAGGTCAAAAGCACAAAATATATAGCTAAAGGGAGAACTGGCGGGCTTCGGAGACAGAGGCCTATTTCCACACGTTTCGACGCCATTATTGTACTATTTGGATGAGCTATACGTGTCATTATGTTGTTTGAAGGTGCTTTTTGCTTACTACAATAATCTGGTTCCTTACACTTTGGGGCCATAACGCTTTCTGTCACAGGAGTTCACAGGAGCGCCTTTATTCTGGTCATTGGTCAGAGCTGGGGTCAACGAAGGATAAGGGGATCCCACCTTCTTTTTCATTATTTTCTTATTCTTATAGTTTTGTTCTCTGTTTTCCCAGGATTTCGTGGTTGCACTGCAGGCATTCTTTGCGTTCCCGAGCTCTGACGTCAAATGGTGTGACAAAAAGAAAGGAACCCTTATCCTTCGTTGGCCCCACTGTATAGGCGGCGCTTGTGAGTAAAAGATCCATCCCTCGCTGACCTGGCCCAATTGCGTTTTAGACACCCAGATTATTTCCAAGCGGGCAGTTTACATAATCATGTTGATTTCTGGGAGGATCTCATTTTTTCAACTGATTGCACTTGTCCCTCAAGTTAATTTGCTACAGACAATCCGATAGGGAGTGAGAGTTGATAGTTTCTTCCGTCATTTCAAGGGCAACTTCAAAGGAAAACGTTATGACTCCGCTGTTCCGCCAATTTCTTTTTTCCTGAAATCTCCATGTTGCCATCAGTTAAGGTAACTCGACCCAGTTATTTTGTGGGCGTACCTTTACTTTGATCCTAAGTCTAAGATATAGATCGATTTACAATACAGCATAAAATTTTGGGCCATCGGAGTAAATGTCACGTGGTTATAGTACCACGCCTCTTTGGGGACTGAGTCGAAATTCTGCCGTTGCCGGCATTTTTTTCGTGAAAATCTATCGGCTACGTATAGTGTGCATCAGTGCCTTGCGTTGAACAGAGTTTCACCAAAATCGCAAAGACCCAATGCGAGAAATTCAGCGGTTTCAGTTTTAAATGTAGGTCATAATTTATGTGAAAATGATAAGCGAACTTTACACGATTATATTTAATAAACTATGAGATTTTTCCGTTTGTTTTTGGGATCTTCATAACAGATGGGTCCTTGCAAGTTAGCAAAAAGCTTTTTGTAAATGCGAGCGATTTGGAGCAATGCAAACATATAGGAATTATATTTTTAGCTATTTGTTGACGTTTGCCAGCGTTTAAGAGTCCTTCTCACGAAAAAAGCATTTTCCTAAAAATTTGCAGTTTTTTCCCTTCAAATTGGGTCTTTGCGATTTTGGTGAAACTCTGTCCAACGCAAGGCACTAATGTGCATTATATGTAGCCGAGAGATTTTCACGAAAAAATGCCGGCAACAGCAGAGTTTCGACTCAGTCCCCAACGAGGCGTGGCAGTGCAGCGTTTTCGAAATTTTCTTGCAGTTCTCCCTCCCGCCACCCTATACAAAGTTGAAACTCGGAAAAAAATTCGGGATACATACATCCAACATTGTTTGTGGTGTAAGGGGAGGGGCTGGACCTGTGTGAATTGCAAAACACCCAGAAATGCAAAAGTGTGCCAAGATTTTTGTCCTTGATTGTCTGAAAAAAAGATAGGAAGAATAACGGCAATTTTGAGGGGTTTTCAGGCCTGTGTTTTTTCGGGATCCTGATGAAAGATCGTAATTGAACAAATCTTTTCTTAGCTTTTCGGAGTTTTCTGAACGTGATTTAAGAATTCGCTCTATAGGAATGATATACACCAGAAATTGTGGAATCTCATAACGCGTCCTTTATTTTAAAGGATAACATAACTTTAAACAAGACTCACCTCAGAAAACGGTTAAGGGAAGCAACGAGTTACTAACATTATGGTGTACACAGTAAGAATTTGGGCAGGCCAAGGTGCTAGAGTCGTGGATATACGACAAAGCACGAGGTCATTTACCTGGTACTCAATATGAACACGAACGTCAAAAAATCCAGTAGGCTTGGTAGAGAAAATAACAACGTATTCCAAAAGATTGAACGGCCGTGAAAAAATATTAAGCCATGTGAATATCTGTCCCTGTCATTCATAAAAAAAAATACGACATGCAATTGTGATGTAAGAAAAAAGCGGTTGTTTCATAATACGTTTCAGGTTCGTTGCAAAACAGTTTTTCGCTGTCTTCTAGCGAATTGTACAGGATCATCTGTGGTTTGAAAGTGTTGCTAATATGTATATGTGTTTATTTGCTATCAAAAAATTACGTTGCGTGATATCTGTCACGAACTAAGTAAACAACCAAGCGAGTTTACTTTGAACTGATTTCCATAGCTGGAGAGTACGCACCAACAGTACTCACTCTAAAAACTTAATAAAGTATGCTTTTCCTATACAATCTTAACATCTTGGGGATGGTGAAAGAAAATTTATCTGTACATTTGACCTTGACCAAATTTGACCTATACAAAGTTGAAACTCAGAAAAAAATTCTGGATACACGCGTCCGAACATTGTTTGTCGGGTGAGGGGAGGGGTTGGACCTGTGTGAATTGGAAAACGCCCCAGAAATGCAAAAGTGTCCCAAGACTTTTGTCCATGATTGTAGGCCTTACTATGGGATCTGTCCGCTTTTCGTTGTATCTGCTCCTGTTAAGCTGTGTATATAGATCGAACGCACGTGGGAGCCTGCCTACAGATGTCCCGCCTGCTCTTATTTAAACGACAGTGACGCGAACTTTTGCCAAGACTGCGGTAAAGCTAAGTCGCTGAGCCAACGCAAGGGGCCCGTTCAAATGCAGACATGCCTATGATCAACTTTGAAGCGCTTTACAGAATTCTAAGAATCGCTCAGAGACAAACCTTATGAACGGCAAAAGGATTCATTAGAAGTTTAGCTATCGAGTTTCTTACGCTCTCTTGTACCCCCAAAGAAATTTTCTGCTGCGATCGCGGAAGACATCGTAAAGTTTTTTATTAGCATGGATGCCGCGGGAAAACAAAATCTCCATATACGCTCATGCTTTAGTAAGACCTGTAGTTGCCCTAAGCGTCTAGCGGCCGAAACTGTCGATTCATATATAGGGAAGCTTAGATCGACTTTCAACAGGTTAGGCCGTACATGGTTTTCTAACCCGTTAGCACATCCTTGTGTTAAAGAATATATTATGTTTGTAAGAGAGGAGCAAGCTCAGCGACCTTTGTAACCTCATCAGGCTGTCCCTTTGTTCTATGAAAAATTCACCCGTTTAATTGCCTATCTTCGCGAGCTTATTGCCGAAGGTTCTGCGCTTTCTCCCCTCAATAGATAGCTCCTTGTCGGAGATATAACATTCTTTGTTATAGACTTTTACACCGGTGATAGAGCATCCGATTTGGGCCGTTTAAAGGCAGATAAGCTTTTTCGCCTTAAGGATTGGGAGGGGATCCTTCTTAACTTAACGTTTAGTAAAATGAGGTGTGCAGGTCAGTTACGCTCCTTTGCTCTGTTACGCGGTATACCAAATGTACCTATCTGCCTGGTTTTTTGGTTGAACTATTATATTGCCGCATGTGGGGCGTTGGGTGTCCCTCTTTTGGGTGAGAAACTCTTTAGATCCTCGGAACATAAAAGGTTTGTGTCACATCGTCCGTTTAGAGGGTCAGCCGTATCTGCACGACTCTAAAAGTATCTCACGGAGAGACCCCTCACAGCTTTCGTGGGTTGGCGGAGCACAGAAATTGCCTTTTCCTACACGCGCCGCTCCAGTGCTTCTACTTCTTTGCAGTTGATAGAACGGGTTACACTCAATCTCACTTCTGCGGGCTCTCCACCCGCCCTGCAACTCTCCGACCAAGAGAATTTGCAGAGAATTTCGTATAGTTGAATTGTATCTTTCATGACTTAGGGACATTCATTCTAGTACACTAGCTAGGGTGGTTATTTATGTCATTTCTATTGGATATTAACTTGTTGGATTATTGGGTGTTGAGTGTTGGGTATTAAAATTATAAGGTCTTTATGCTTTTTGGGGAGGGACGGAGACCTAGGTTATAGCAGACTACCTTAGGGAATGGTAAGGAGCGGATCTCTCTCCCATAACTTAGTTCCACGATGTGTTAAGTGTTAAGATTTCAATTTTACATTTGTCCTCAACTTAGTCTTTTTCGGTCTCTTCCTGCCTGCTAAATGCTCAACATAGTACTACATCCTCACTGTTTACCACTTAACACATCGTAAAACTAAGTTATGGGAGAGAGATCCGCGGATTGTTGCGGAAAGAGGTAGGCCACAATTGCAAGATGTGAGGAGTTGTCAACCAACACCAGGGGAGGAGGGTGGGGCGAACCTTGATAAGTCGTCTCGGCGGTCGGAACTGTGACACAGTGAAATCAAAGCCACGTGGTGTATTATATTTCTAAGGGGAGCCTGCAGTGCAGTGATGCGTCCCTAAGCACGGAGAGGTATTTTACTAGTCGTTTCACGATGCGTCAATTACTTATTAAGTGAAAATAGTCTAGGGATGACAATTATGTGTTACGAGAGAACGATAAAAAGCCTGGCTGGTCTTTGAATAAAAAGTCAGGGCACAAGCAGGAGTATTACAGACACTTAACCACTGATTTTTATCAAAGGTTTGAAACTGTGGAGGATGTAAATTAAGTGAAGGAGAACATGCCGGCTTTCTTTTTTGTTAATACTTAGAAAGTTCATGCGGCATTTAACAAGAGAAGATTTCCTTAGCTTTAATTTAGGGGCCAATCTGGATGATTATATATTGCCTGGTTGGAATCTGATACCTAAAGTGCATAAATTGACAGAAAAAGCAGGTGTGGCGATGGAACCGTTGCTGGGCACGCTTTTCCTTTCCAAAGCTACGAAATGATTGAGGTGGTCTTTTCGTATTTCCTATAGTTTACAGTAAGGATGATAATGAAGTTTACATTGTACAGAAAGTTTTAAGGACAGCAGGGGCAGGGTTGCCTTTATTAATCTCCTTTTTTTATTTTATGGAAAGTAAACACAAAGTTCAAGAATTTGCTTTGTACAAGGAGGCTGTCACAAGAAAAATGGCAAGATATTATAATTGATGAATTGTAGTTTGGTAAAATAAATCCAAAGTGCCCGGCGGCTGCCGGTTACAGTTTGAAAAAATTGCGCGTGATGTGTAATGTCGTAAAGCCTCAATTAAAGACGACATAATGCGGTCGTCCTGATTCTGCTGTTATTCAAACTGCAATAAGCTCGACCAATTTGTAACTTTTTTAATTCGTTTCGAAAAAAGAACTGTTGATACCGCTCCAAAGCATCTCCTTTGTTGTTTTAATCTGTTACGTGTAGACCTTATCCTTTGTTAAAACCTTTCCGATATGGACAGGAAACAGGGCAGCTGACTTTCAAGTTAAAACAGGTGGGGATGTTGGAAGTTTTTGGACTTATGAGGTACAATTATCTATTCATTAAACATGGACTGGTGTTAGTCGATTTAGGCACGAAGGGTCATTTCGCAAAAGTCTCACATGTATCCCATTTTCTTGGTAATTTTTATTGTAAATTAGCATTGCAGTCACTAATATTTTCTCTGGTTTTTTTGTAGCCAGTAGAAGGAATCAACCGAGCGACATATACGTTTGCATCGGCTAAAATTAAGTCATCACATCATCCCTTAGGTTGAAACGCCATCAAAATACTTGTTAAAATTCATCTCGAATGATATTTTTCTGTTAGTCTTAATCTGTTTTATCGGTGTGGAATGTAAAAGACGTTTATACTTGTTTTCAAACTATAATAGGCAAAATCCGTTTACCACTAACAGGATTCATGAGCACTTTCTAGTCTCCTGCTCCAATATTCTAATAGGCTGATTTAGCAACAGAACGGGAACGTCAATTGACGACTGCGCGCGCAAATCAAACAACTAGCTTGACCAACGGCAGAGCTGCAAATTGCGCACCGGAAGTCGAATTTAGTCCTTTCCCCGCGCTTTCCCGTCGTCAAATGACGTTCCCGTTCTGTTGCTAAATCAGCCTAATATTTCAACAGCAACGAAGAAGGGTATTTTACATGTGGCCGAGTAGAAGGAACTAAAAGCAACTAAAAGTTTAACTATGCTATTTCGCTTAATTTGAGGCTTAGCAAGATTACCCGTACGGAAACTTATATACGTAGCTGCTTGCGCATACTAGTGTTGTAGTCTTGATAATGGACAGCAGACAATACAAAAAAACACAAACTTACAAGCTTTGTAGCTCAGATAGATTGGAAAATATCCCAGGTGGAAGCTGTTTAATTCTGTTGCCGGACAGACCTCTGCAAGAATAAGGTTAATTATTTTAACTGCGTATCTCATGACAACAACAATCAATCAACCAGTTTAGTGGCAGCTAGTGTAGTCATCATCATCATCATCACTTTTATTTATACACGGTAAGAACAATCAGGCTAAATATACAATATGCAATATCCCAAAAATGTTTACAAACTATAGAATTAACGGTAATAGCATTTACAAAGATGAATGTTGAAATAACTAACTAAATAAAATTAATTTACAAAATTAAAGCCTGTTTTCCATTAATGCCATGTTCGAGCTAGAAGTTAATAGTTTCCGAAAGACAGTCAAAGATTTTGCTTGTCTTACATCAGTGGACAAATTGTTCCACAGAACAGCCCCGCTGTAGCAAAAGCTATATCTATAGTAATTGGTTCGTGGCAAGGGAACTGCAAGCTTGTTTTCAGAATCTCTAAGGTTATAAGAATTAAATAAATCGTTGCGTAGTATGAATTTTGAAGACATGAAATCAGGTGCAAGGCAATTCAAAGATTTATACACCATCACAGCCTCTCTTGACGACCATGAACAAAGTTTCTTCCGAATTTTCCTCGTTAAAAGGTAATTTTTAAGTGCACAAATTGTTCATGCGCGGTCCATATTTGTAACAGTACATTAAGCCTAGAGTTTTGTACGTTAATTGTTATTTCCACCATTGTGTCCTTGTCTTTTAGCAATTATTTAAGCACGATGAGGGGACCCTTTTAGGGTTAATGCAGAGGCACCTTAAAACTACAACACCAGTAGCATAATACACGGGATGGTGACTTTTTAAAAGTAGACTATGCACGATCAAGGAAAGATTTCCAACACTAAATAACGTAATAAGTAGAGTGGTACGGAACCAGAAAAACAAAGTCAGTTGTGTTTTGTAAGGGTTAGTGGAGGAAGGGAGGGATTCAGCGAACATAGGTAAGTTGACACTTACACGAATTGCTTGGTTCCATTATATCCCCTCCATAATTATAGTGTAAATAGTTTGGCGTTCTGTAAAACGTCTTTGCGAGCTTATTTTTTCGTTGTGCGAGAAAAACTGCGAGAAGACCTCAGTTTTTGTTTCATATCGTTCCTACGCTTAAAGGTCAGTAAGGCATAAATTCTTTTCTCATTTGGAAAAGATATGCCTTTACATGTTATATAGCAAAAAAATATAGTTCAAGATCTGAAATGATAGCATTTGCTTATGGATGCATTATAGAAACCGCTCTGAAAAGACCTGAAGCACGTACATTAGAGCATTTCCTCTTTCATTTCGAACAATTCGCTTCTTCCTGGAAGTCAGAAGCTCTTAGTGTAGTTGAAAGAAGACACCATAGTTCAAGGATAACTATGATATGAGTTCAGAAAACAACCGTATCGGTGCCCATGTTTATTAGGTTTATGTACTAAGGGACTGGAGAGAAGGAGTGAAGGGAGGTGTCTGCCCAAACCATCTCCATCTCTGCATTCTATTTTATCTCTATTTTTTATCTCTGTATTCTATTTTGTATCTCTATGTTACAGTTAATCATATTAAGTATCACTGTTCAAATCCATCATGCTTCGCAGCCCGCTAGTCCCGTTTCATTTTCCTTTTGGTGCGGTTCTGTGGTAATTTTACGGTAGGTGCAGGTCAGTGAGGAAATATGCTTCTGCTTTTCTATGCTTATGGTTGGTCTTGTTTCTTTAAGTCCTGTTATTGAAATGTCTTCATCCATCCACTGTTTACAGCCTTGTAATTGTTATAATATGTTTAAAAATAGGCAAGTGGTTGCCCTTCAGCCTTAGATTTTAAGGTTAACAGTGTATTGTGTGATTTGATTTGAAAAAGTGCTCCGACTCCATTTTCTTTCTTTTAGGAATTATTTTTATTTTATATTTAAGGGTAATGGGAAAGGGATATTTAATACATTTATTTATATTATTGACTGATTTAAATGTAGGTGCTTCCTTATTTAGAAATCCATAGAAGATGATGTGAAAAATTATACAGTGCATTATGCAGGAAGTGCTGCTTAGAGAAAGAATGCTGCTTTGACCTAGTCAAGAGTAATAGATTGCAACATGAAGAAAATCAGTTAAAGAAGTGGAGCGTGATGGAGATGGAGAGGATGATATGGAGCGACAAGAGACTATACACAATAGGAAAAATTTCTGAAGAATTAATTTTTTCTTTTTCCATCGACTGTATAAGTATATTTTTTTCATTGACTGTATATAAATATTTTTTTAAAAACAGGTTGTAGCTGCTTTGTACTCTTTTCTGTTTAGTAAACATGTTATTTTTATAACATTTTCTTAAAACAAAACTTTTCCTTTTTATTGAAAGTACATGTATACAAATTATTAACAAATTTTATCTGTGTTTTACTTTTATTTGCCTGGATGGTTTTCATGCTACTCATTAGCTTCAGCCAAATTATGGTTGGCCAAGCGGTCAAGCTGCCCAGCCATAATAAGTTATAGCTGAGCTGCCACCCGCTTGGCTTCGGTGACTGCATCTTTAATTTGTTGGACATTCTCTTTGAAGTGTTTCAGTAAACAAGAGAAAAAAAACTTAATTTGTTTCCACTTTTCAACACACAATTACATTTATATGGCGATTCACAAAAACTAGTTTCGTATAACGACCTCTTCAGTTGATCGTCACAGTATTCAAAATAACATAAACTACTTAGCAATGCATGAAAAATAACCTCAAGTAGTAATGAGGCTATTGGGTTACAACAGTCCTTCGGATGCAGAAGTAGTTCCATTCACTTTTTGAGTTCATTAGATTAACTTCCCTGATTTTACTAATCAGAACAGACTTCGTGATTTGTCTTAACATCGTGTCAAATCCTGCTGTTCTCTTTATATCTTACATCTTCTTTCTTCTATTTCTATTGCAGCCAGAGCACCTTTAATTTCTATTTCATCCTCTGGGGACAACTGTAAATTGCAGGACCCCAACCATTTTATATATCTAATACTATTAACATATCTTGGACTCTAAGATAATAAGATATGATGAGCTCATCAGCGCCTTATGTTAACAAAATGTTGAAAGCCTTGTCTCATCAGGAGCTCAGAAGGCAATCAAGGAGATAGGCCAAGGGAGGGGAGGTCAAAAGCACAAAATATATAGCAAAAGGGAGAACTGGCGGGCTTCGGAGACAGAGGTCTATTTCCACACGTTTCGACGCCATTATTGTACTATTTGGATGAGCTATACGTGTCATTATGTTGTTTGAAGGTGCTTTTTGCTTACTACAATAATCTGGTTCCTTACACTTTGGGGCCATAACGCTTTCTGTCACAGGAGTTCTGTAGGGGCTAGTCATTTTGAATTTCACTCTTCAAAGCATTGATTAAGTACACTTGCATACATGGTTTCCATGAAAATATGGAAATTATATTACATTGACTTGTATTGGAAGCAGATTTTTTACCTCTTCTCTCCTTTGTTACTTGAACTGCTAACGCTACAAAGTTGGCAACGCGATTGTTTGATTGCGCTAGAAAAAAGTAACGTTAGGAAAGCGTTCTTTCCACGAGCTTTGCTAACGCAAGTCAGCATTGAGTGACTAACGGCCAAAATGCCTTTTCGGCTCTACACAAATGTGGCTGGAAAAAGTGTACCGAAAACGATTGATTACCTCTGCCTTAAGGAAGGATTTATTACAGATAGATGGACTATATATATGCTAGGATATCTAAGTTAAGATATGCATTGTACGATTTGAAAAAAGGAGGACTGTTTTGAATTATGTGGCACTTGTGTGGCCTGCAAGGATGAAGGGCAGAGGTTGGAGTTAAAGGAGAAAGAAAAATGGTATGTGGATGAGGTGAAGAGGGTAAAAGCGATAGTAGGAACTGTTGTTTGGACTAGGACAAGATTATTAAAAGTGGAATACAAGCAATGGAAGAGTCTTTGAGGTCTTCGTTCTTTGCTTCTATAAATAATCTCTAGACAGGTGAGAGGCGGTTTGTTGATTGTGTCTGAGATTAGAGAGGCTTTGAGGCTTTTCACGGGGCTTGTGGCGGAACAGGATATGTTGCACGAAAAGGACTATATAGCAAAAATACCCGAGGCAAGGGAGGATGAAGATAGTATTGCGTTCCAGAGGAAGTGCCATGGGGACTCGACTAATCCACATAATTTCACATCAAGAGAGGTTTCTTTGGAAGAAGGCGAGATACTAAATTGCGGGGATAAGTTTAAGTTTAAGTTTAATAATTCTTTTTACCAATGTACAAAATAAAAATATATATACATATATAAAAGTACAATAGGTAAAGGAAAGCAATAGGGGGGAACTGAATTCCCATATAAAAACTGCCCTCCAAAACGAAAAGATAAAACAATTAAGAATAGAAAACTAATACATAACTATACATCACGTGATACTAAGAGAAAGAAAAAAAACAACAACAACAACAACAACAACTAAATAAACTACTTAGATATTAAATAAAAAGGAAAATCCAAATTCAGGAGGAAATAATAAACATATGACTATTTACAAAGATAATTAAGTAATAAAGTTTTAAAAGACTTCAAGCTGGAAGCAGACATAACGAAGTTTGGTAAAGAGTTCCAGTCATTAACGTAACGTTTAAAAAAAATAAATTTAAAATAGTTTGACCTTGCTGCTCTAGGCCTGAGTTTAAAGTCATGGTTTCTTCTAGTTCTTGTCGGGCCAGTCAGATCTATATGTGTGGTATAATCAATATCAGAATAGGCATGAATTATCTTGTAAAGTTGAACCAGGCAAAGGTATTTTCTTCTAAGCTCCAATGTTGACCAGTTTAGTTCGGTGAGCCTTTCAGTGTAAGAATTATGAGATCCACATATCAATCGAGTAGCACGACGCTGAATGGCCTTCAATACTGTGTATGTGTTTAACCAAATATGGTTTCCACACTGGGCAGGCATATTCCAGAATAGGACGAACTAAAGCGATAAAAGCTGTTTTGATTGGCACAGGATCTTTAGACCCAAACGTTCTCCTTATTAGTCCCAATACTCGATTTGCCTTACCAACAATGTAATTGTGATAATTGATATGAGCGTCCCACCTAAAGAAGATTCAATCCAAATGCCCAAGTGCTTATGTTTATCAACAGCCGACAGATTGTTCTCATTTATCACATACTGATGAACTAAAGGACAATTGGACTTGGTAACATATAGAGCCTTACACTTTTCCGACTTCAGCGTGACCTTCCACAAGTCACACCAGGAGGCGGCAGACAAGAGGTCATCTTGAAACTCGACACAATCATCTGCAGATGCGATCTTACGATAGAGTACACTGTCATCAGCAAAAAGCTCTGTGCTACAGCTTACACTAAGGGGAAGTCATTTATATACAGGCCTCGTACCTAGAAGATGGTATAACTGGTGCAAGAGAGAGACAAAGAGGGGTGCAACAACAAACAGAACTTGCTTTATTGCAATATTCTCACTAAATAATTAATTAACGCATGGTAAAACGACAGGTAAAATACTCCGCCGTGCTTAGGGACGCATCAGTGCACTGCAGGCTTTCCTTATCATTAGAATACACCAAGTGGCTTTGATTTCATTGTGTCACAGCTCCGACCGCCGAGACGACTTATCCAGGTTCGCTTGTATCGGCTTGTCAACCAAAACCCGCCCACCTTCGATTCCTCGCACTTTCGGCAAACGTCAAACCGTCTTTCCTCGACTACATGGTGAAAACAGCGGGAGAATTACCACCTTTGCCACCGGTTTTGGCAGAACCGCCTGCTAACCCAGACCCTCCAGCAGAACCTCTCGCAGGACCGGCGGCACAACCCGCGGCTGCTAATCAGTTAACTTCTAGGTTCTGGTGCATTTTGCTCGTTCTAAGCTTTAGTTACCCGTTCAACCACGCGTTTCGTGTCTTTTCTCCAACGTTTGGGTTATTTGGTTTTCTTACAAGTTTTGCTACTACCTTAAGCTTGTTTAGCATATTCAACGTTCCACGTGTCCCTAGGGCATAATTTTCGTTTTTCATTTGCCTCCTTTTGCTACTGTTGTTCGTACACGTAGTTCATTTTAGTTCGTGCTTTTTGTTTTGCCGTGTTTGTGTTCCATTCGGCTCCGGGAGCCGATTTTGTTTGGAACGAAATATTTTTGTCTGTGTCTGCGGTCCGGGACCGCTCGTCTCCGGGAGGCGGTTTTCTTTCGGAAAAAATTGTATACGGTCCAAGACCGTTCGGCTCTGGGACCCGGGCTTTTGTTTTAAACCAAGTATTAGTGTATAGGTCCGGGACCGTTTGGCTCTGGGGGCCTTTTCTTTGTTTGGGACGAATTTTTGTTGGTTCGCCTCCAGGAGTCGGTTTTCTTTTTTTTGGAACGAAATATTATTGTGTTTGCGGACGGAGACTGTTCGGCTCCGGGAGCCGGTTTTGGTCATATACGGTCCGGAGCCGTTTAGATTTGAAGGAGAAACAAGGGGTTGACGTTGTCACCGCTGCTCTTACTTCTGTTCGCAACGCTCTTCAGAAGCCGGAAACTGTGTTTAACCTTAGGAGGCTTGTGCTTACGTCGAGGCCCTGGTTCGAGCATCAAGGTCATCTACCCACGAAAAGGCGGACTATTACGCAGCCATTTTGGATGAATTGAAAGGAGGATCTAATGCCCTCTCCCCCTCTGCTCATAAAAGACCGCTCATATTAGGCGATTCGGTTAGAGCAAAATTGCAAAGGAGTTCTCTGCGCTTCTCAAGACTATCCAACGTGAAGAGCCTGGGCTTCAAGGTCGTAACAGTACCCGCCAGTTTAGGCGCCAACGCCCTTATGTTTACAGTCCGGTTAATTGCTATAGATGTGGCCTACCAGGGCTTGTGGCCGCGGATGTGGCCGCCGAAACTCTAGGCGTTAGCAAGTGATGAGGGCGAAAACCTACCCTGCGAGCAGAGGCTAAGTGTTGTAAGAGCATGGGACGCGTTTTTTCTTTGTCCATTTTTTGTATCTCTGTAATTTATGTAACATTATTTTACATCTCTCGCTCGTTTCTCATAAGGACGGAGTCGTTATTCATGCCTTTCCCTATAAGCTTTGTAAAGGGCGGTATTTGTTCCTACCATCAGTATTTTTTCTTAATTATCCTTATTTAACGTTTGGAATAAAGATTTCCCGAGTTATTAGCGTCTCAATCTTTTTCAGGTTATTGCCTCATTTCTTCGTTGACCCCGGGAGGAATTCTCAGCGCCTTTATTCTGGTCATTGGTCAGAGCTGGGGACAACGAAGGATAAGGGGATCCCACCTTCTTTTTCTTCATTTTCTTATTTTTATAGTTTTGTTCTGTGTTTTCCCAGGATTTCTCGGTTGCCCTACGGGCAGTCCTTGGGCTCGCGAGCCCTGACGTCAAATGGTGTGACAAAAACAAGGAACCCTTATCCTTCGTTGGCCCCACCGAATAGGCGGCGCTTGTGAGTAAAAGATCCATCCCTCGCTGACCTGGCCCAATTGCGTTTTAAACACCCAGATTATTTCCAAGCGGGCAGTTTACATAATCATGTTGATTTCTGGGAGGATCTCATTTTTTCAACTGGTTACACTTGTATTCAAGTTAATTTGCTACAGACAATCCGAGAGGGAGTGAGGCTTGATTGTTTCTTACGTCATTTCAAGGGCAACTTCAAAGGAAAACGTTATGACTCGGTTGTTCCGCCAATTTCTTTTTTCGAGAAATCTCCTTGTTGCCATCAGTTAAGGTGATTCGACCCAGTTATTTTGTGGGGGTACCATCCTACTTTGAAGCTCCCTAGTATCCCCACCTTTACTCTGATCTTAAGTCTAACATATAACTTGGATAACATATACATCAATCTACGATACAGCATAAAATTTTTGGCGATCGGAGTAAATGTCACGTGGTTATAGTGCCACGCCTCTTTGGGATCTGAGTCGAAATTCTGCTGTTGCCGGCATTTTAGTCGTCAAAATCTATCGGCTACATATAGTGCGCATTAGTGCCTTGCGTTGAACAGAGTTTCACCAAAATCGCAAAGACCCAATGCGAGAAATTCAGCGGTTTTTAAATTTAGATCATAATTTATCTGAAAATTGTAAGCGAACTTTACACGATTATATCTAATAAACTATGAGATTTATCCCTTTTTTTTGGACATCTTCATAACAGATGGGTCCTTGCAAGTCAGCAAAAAGCTTTAAAGCCGTGTAAATGCGCGTGATTTCGAGCCATGCAAACATATAGGAATTATATTTTTAGCTATTTGTTGACGTTTGTTAGCGTTTCAGAGTCCTTCTGCATTTGAAATATTTCCCATCGAATGAAAACATTGTTGATGCGCCCTCCCATTGATTGTTTCTTGTCCAAGGAGGCGTGGGCCCGAGTTTCAAGCGAGGTTTGGACCACAGACTTTTAACTTATGTCTTTGGA
>NC_133201.1:22196297-22218797 GCF_958299795.1 Porites lutea | reverse complement strand
TATGCTGCGTTAGTACAGACAAAGATTCTAAAAATGACGAGGGAGAAAGTCCTCAAGAATCGAAAGGGGAGAAATTATCTTTAGAAAGCAGCTTTCCGGGAAGCCCGCCAAAATGCTCCACTCCACGAAGACAAAGCCCGCCAAAATTTGAAACCCCCCTTGACCACTGATGTTGACACGTCTTCTTCAAGTTCCTGTGATGACTCTCGGATCTGTATCGTCAACTTCTTCGTTATTAAATGGAAATTTGGTTCTGCGTATAAGAAAGAGAAAGATCAGACAAAAGGTGGAAGCTGTAATGAGAAGCGTCGAATCTGTATGTTTACAGCGGGGAGAAACCTTAGGGGACGTTGTTGCACAAAGCTGCCTGTTTCAGCGTAAGAAAACTTTCAATGGGATCAATGTGCAGGAGCTCATTTGGCATGTGTTTATTAAAGTAGCGAACGAGCTGGGGGTTCGGAAGGCATTCTGCGAGCTCGTATGTGAGGAGCTGTGGAACCAGCGTGTACAAATGTTATCTGTGCCAGATTGGATGTTGCTTCTTTGTAAGCTGGAATCAACAATATCTGACGATTCCTGGCAGATGATCTTAAATCGGACTCGAGTTGGAAAAAGCGGGGTGAGTTAGGCACCGACCAGCATTGTTTGTGTTGTTGTTGTTGTTGCTGTTGTTTTCTTTAAGCTTGCTAGAACTACCAAGTAATCCCCCTAACCATAAATGAATTGTGGTCTATTCCATTCAAATATCCACTCCCAGTCCCCCCACTATCGACAAGATTTTCTGTTGGGTGGGGGGGGCTTTGAAAGTCCTTTCCAAGGGGATTGACTGTTACGGCACCTTTGATCTTTGCAAAATTTCTGAGGGGTGTAAGAAAAATTGGCCATTTCTGTGGGAGAGGCAGGGGTACTGTGTCAGTACGTTTGATCTTTTTTTCTTTTCTTTTAGTAACTCATCAGACACTCTGATCTTGTTGTCCAAAAGCAACATAAAGGCACTTCGGTCTATGGTGTTTGATAAAGTTCGAAGCCTCTTTTACATCACCCAAATACAAGATTTTTTCTCTTGAAAGTGCCCTAACATGGATTATCAGGGATCTGAGATTACATGGTGTGCAGAAAGAAATAGTTGACCTAAGCCTCAAACTTGATGGTAGGTCATTTGCAGGTGAGAACACAATCTTTAGTAAATACAGTGTACCTTATTTCCAGATTCCTTTATTGTATTTTGCAACAACTGCATGTGTTGCACTTAAGACAGAAAAACATAGAAACAAAATCAACAGTGAAACTGGGTTAAAAATTATGACACCAAGGGAAATACAATAGTGTCCAAATTATTTCTTAACTGTAACTGAAACAAGTTCATCCTAACGAAACCCTGTGATCTTTTATCATGGGTGTAGTCTTGGACTGAAATAACCTTTTTCGTCAGTATTCTTAAACATTTACCGTTCCTTATCCATAATTTTCACTTGAAAGATGTTCAGTCATAGACAGTGTAGACTGATAAAATAATGTAAAGCAGGGTATATAATATATGGGAGTTTAAAGCTTGTTGTCCATAATTATTTGTATTAGGGAGTAAATTTTGAGAAAATACATGAGCTTTGAATACTGGTGTCTGCATTAAGTTTGAGGGGGGGTAACATCAAAGTGGCAGGGTAAACATAACCAAACACTTTGAACTCTAGTTCATGAAGTGGTGCTTAAATTTTTGAAATGCCTTTTTTTTTGTTTCCTTTCATTTGTAGAGCGCAGTCAGGTCCTAATGGGTGTAGTCCCCAAAGACACACCATTCCTGTCTAATCAGAGCTGCAAATCACAGTGCCCTTTAACTATTGCTAATTGTAAGGAAGACAGGTATGTTGTATTTAAATTTGATTCATTAGTCAAATAGTTATTTGTTTCCAAAATAACTAGTTTCGTTAGTGAAAATTTTTATTGTACCTTTTTGACTGTGTAATTTTTGGTTGTTGACCAGTTATACATTGCAAGC
Source organism: Porites lutea (assembly GCF_958299795.1). Lineage (NCBI taxonomy): Eukaryota > Metazoa > Cnidaria > Anthozoa > Scleractinia > Poritidae > Porites > Porites lutea. Next base: position 22,216,801 of record NC_133201.1, on the reverse strand, counting down.
TGAAATAATTTGCGGATTTACAACAAATTTATTGTATGAGGCCTAAAGGCCCCGCAGTTAAAACAATAATTTTTGAAAATTTTACCACAAAGGTCTTAATTTGATTAGTGGTCCACTCAAACCCGACCTTATGTTTTCAAGTCTTAAGAACTATCTGCCGCAGACTAGACTAGCAGTATGGTTTCTCTTTTTCCTTTTTTTTTTCATTTTAGTAATAACTTAGTTTCCCTGTAACTTTACTTTTTATTATTATTAGGGAAAAACTAAAAAAGCTGTTTGTTAATGTCAACAAACAAATGGATGCACTAAAGAAGAATGGAATCACAGTGGATGGAGTGCATTTATATGCTGTGAGATTTAAAGGTAAGTTTCACATAATAAATAATAAGGTACTTTTTAGAACCATAAATTTTTCAATCCATTAATGCCTGCATGTACATTGACCTCTTTTTAAAGATATATATCTACAGTTATACTTGACCTGAAGGCCCTCTATCTTTTGCTGGAACAAATAGGGAAAGCAAACTTTCAGCTTGGGAAACGAGGAACTGAAGTAGAGTGTTGCTTTATCTGCAAAGCATTGAGGGTATGTGGATATATTCAAAATCTCTTAGTCAACAAATTTTTACCTTACCAATGACCAACTTACCTATATAGTACTATTAGATTTTCAGTTTTGCTGGGTAAAATTTCTTAGTAAAAACTAGCTATGAATAATTGCTATTTTTATCTTGGTCCCCATACAGTTTGTTTGGAACACTTTAGCATGTCCAAGGCCAATATTGGAGGGTAATTTAGTTATTGTTTTGGTTTACTAAGAATTCTCCGATGATACTTGTTGAGGCATGCGCGCAGCCCTTGATTATTCATGAATTTCAGCATTTGTACTGTAGTTGTCATTTTGAATTCACAGTAACTTAATTATAAAAGGCATTCAAAACAAGGTTATCTCAATACAGTTAACCTCTATTCAAAAAAATAAATTCCCTGGTATAGTGAGTGAATCTCGTCATCCCAGCATTTATAGCTTAATAAGTATGTTTTCTATAAAAGACTAACTTTTTATATAGACCTCATTTTAGCAATAATATTTTGTAAATTAAGCCTTGCCTTTTGTAAAAAGGGAAGTTCCACTGCATGGAAAAGCAACCTGCAAATAGCTTTTTTTGGACAAACATGGTGTTTATATGCCCCTGTCTGTAAAATGTTGGCAATTATCCTTGCCTTGTTTTCCTAGAGAGCACATATTATTTTCCCATTATAATATATCATAGTCTTCCTTTACTGTAGGTGTGTCAATGTTGTAGGGGCACTGTCATAAAAGACTGAAAACCTGTTGAGTAAAATACTTGAGTTTGAAATCTATAAAACTGTAAAGTACCACTTTAGGGGAGATATCCCCCACAACTAACAAAATAATAAATCTTCTTTTTTATGGTTTCAAAGGCATCCGTGATGACTTAGAGTTCCTTCTTGATAAATCTCTGCGCCCTTCACTGCGAACTTAGAAATACTGAACAGCTGTTGTCATCATTGGGTTTGTTTTCTTACAAAGTGGGTTCTCTTGATGAATGTAACGACGAATTGGTAAATTATGGCCCTGAGAATTTTAGCAGCAGAATAACGGTGAAGTTGAAAGGGGGCCAAGAAACTGCTGTTGAAAAGCACAACATCCAGGTGTCTTCATTTTCAGGTACTTTCTATCTTGTTTCATCTTTGTCATGATTGCTTTCATTCGCTTTATCCACTTCAGGGCTTTTACTTCTGTGCTGTAGCAGCTGCGCGAGTTTCATTTGTACAATACCTTGATCCTTGATATGAAAACTGTAACACTGGTTTGTAAATGTAGATGTCATGTAAGCATTAAGTTCTGAATTAAAATCCTGTTTGTTTCTTTCTACATACTATTTTTCCTGAAGGTTCTACTGAACGTGAGTTCCTCACAAACATTGAAACGATTGTCCGGCCTGGTCCTTGCCTCATGACAAATTGAAGTCATATTTTGCTGATCCAGAAAGTGCTAAAGAGGCGCTCCTGAATAAAGTCACATTTTGTAATGATAGAATCAAGGTATGGCTCAGGATATTACAACTGATTTGAATGTTTCACTTAAACCAGTGCAACACACAATAATATTTTTTTGTGTAGTATGTAGAAACATACATGTGTAGTATGTAGAAACATATACACTGAAAAAAATGGTTTCTGTTTATTAAAATTCAATGAAATTTTAGTAATTTGTTCTAGTACTATCAGGACATGGCTATTTCAGACACATTCACCAGAGACTTTGGTTTAAAGCAGGAGACTATTACCCTCACAGGTTCAGGTACATGTTACAGTCATTATACTGTCATGTACAACCTTTCCTTCCGTTTGACAGTGATAAACCAGGCAGTTTGAATTAATGACTGCATTTACATCCATCTACACTGGAAGTTGTGATAGGCTTAGCTAGCACTGTTAGTATTAATACAACCCCATGACGTGACCATTGTGTATCAAGGGTACATCATTATTGCATCAGATTACTGCATCCCAACTGAGTGAATGTTCCTTAGCATGTATTGCGTTCTTGCATAATAGTCTTCCCTTACAAAGAATACGACCCCTTACACTTCGTGATGTGACTACCTAACCTGTTTTCCTTAGAAACTGGAAAAGAAGTTCAAAGAAGACTGGAATTCTGGCAGGGCAGGCTACGTGAAATCGAAAGATATGTGGAGCTGTCAGAGAAGTGTGTTGGTGGGTCGGTTGCTAAAGGGAAACGAGGAAAGAAAAGGCAGAAGGTGGACAATGCTGATCTTTCTCAGCTATCTGATTATGCAGCAGAAGTGTTTTACCAATTTTTTTTTTAAAGGTAATCCAATAATCAAGTCTTTTTTTCCCTAATTGGAAAACACATTGGACAGTTTTATGAGAATTAATAAGATTAATGGGGCAAAATCCAGACACGTTAAGTTAAAAGTAGTCAAGCTGATTTTTCTTTTTTGAACAAAATTCTTAACTTTAACAAGGTGGCAGTTACAAAACACAGGTCACAAGGGAAGGTCACTGCATGCTCTTATAAAAAAACTGAGATGGGCAGTTTCCCCTTAATTTAAAACACCTCATTTCAGATTGTAATTTGGGCTTTTCATATAATTATTCATTTTGGTTCAGGTTTACACTGACTGGAAAGACATTTCTGAAGTTATTAGAAGTAGTGTCTTTGAGGAAGATTAGCAAGATTTAATTGACATTTTTGACATACAGGTATGTGTCAAGTAATTCACTTTTAGTAAGAGTGTAAAGTACCATAATTGAAAATGAAGTCCTCTTAATGTAAAATATGCATAATGTCTAAAACTATTACAATAATAAATTTAGACAAGAAGGTTAATACAGCTGTAGTGGAGTTTCTTGTAAATCTTTCACCAGAGACCAGCAATTAAAAGCCATTGCATGAGGAGAAACGAATTCAAAAATAATTTCTAGTCACTTTAACTGACATTCAAAAACTCATTAATAATCCATAAAGAAAAAACAAAAGAAAGAAATGCTTAATGAGTGTCTATCTGACAAAGGTATGGCTAAACTTTACATCCAGTTTTTTAGATTAAAAAAAAACAGATCTAAATATTAGTACAAGATCTATATCAGAGATTTTGAAGCCATTCAAAAAATTTGCATTCATTTATAATCAGAACCTGGAAATACACTCATGCTGGTCTTTTAAACAATACTTAAAGTTTGATTATAGAATGAGGCACATACATTATCATTAATTTTACAAGTAAAATGTTTATCTCTCGTAAAATGTTTAAGATATTCACAAAGTACACGTCACATTCCACAGGTAAGAAGTACATGTCACTGCTCCATATAGATGAATTGCCAAACCACACAGATTCCCCTCTATCTAATAGAGCATTTTGTTAAGTGTAAGGGCTTGCAAACACTTTTAATGCTATTCATTTGTCTGTATCATGGTGAACTGTACTCTGACCGGTGGAAAAGTTACCTGTATTTTAGAACCCCCATCAGTTACTGCACAGTCTTCAATGTTGATTTTGGCAGTTTAACACCCATGGAAGTATGCCTCTTTTTTCTTTTAGTGCAAAAAATGGGGATTCCTTTTACGGGAAGTGTTTGACTGCAACCTGGGCACTGGTGATTATGGCCACATCACCATTGAACATACCAGCATGCTGTTTAGAAACCACCTCAGCTTGAGGGGGTATTCAAATCAAGGCTTTGAGGCAGCACACTCATTACAGCGTCAGTTATATTCAAAGGCTACTTCCTGTGACAGGCATGGTCATGCTACATCAAGTTAGTTTTATATTTTACTTTTTTAGTACTTTATTTTTTATATTATCAAACATCTCAACACTACAGTACTTGAAACTAATATTGTCACCTACTTAAATATTGTTAGAACTGAACTAACAACTCTTTTTGTAGAAAGGCTAGGAAGCTCATCATATGTCATTTTCACATTGTTTTGTGATACCACAGATGATGCACAGTTCATAAAGATATGAAAAGCTCTTGAATTTTAGCTTCAGTCAATTGAAAATCCTTGAACTTTAAATCTCGTTTTGAATATCCTTTAATCTTAAGATCTTTCATCGTTAGCAAAATAATTTCCTGTTGGAGAATATCCATAGGTATTAAAGATACCTTTAGCATCAGTTTTTCATGGGATACTGCAAACTGTAAACTGCAGTCTGCAGTCACCCATTTACAGTTTCACTTTGCCTGGATTTTGAAATTTAGGCAGACATTCATTGTTTATCACCAGCTCTAACTAGTACATCAGAGGGTGGTGTAGAAAGCTGCTTTTTAAATGTAAGGCTGAACAATAATATTATTGTTAGTGGCAAAAACATTGCTGTAAGTCACCTACTGCTGTAAGCCCTTCCTGCCATTAAAACTTAAATTGCGAACTGCGAACTGCAAACGCGACCAGAAGACCACTTGTTCTCATATTTGAGACCTGTTTGCAGTGTCCCATGCATGAAAAACCTGATGCTAAAGGTCTTTATTGAAATTTTAAATGCCAATTTACAGTTAGTATTGAAGTCATTGTTCAAGGCATACCATATTAGTAAAATATCAGTTTTTGGGAGCTAAACTGTACATGTTCTTGAATATTATGTATCTTATTGTGTGAAAACTAGAATCCATTGGGGAAAAAGGCAAAGTCTGGTTTAATCACATGTTTTTGTTGGTATTGAAGTTTGGCACTTTTGAATAATCAACTTTATTTCATATATTAAGTCCAACAGATTTTGCAACATTTCTTTTCTGAAGAGTTGCTGTTCCTGTGGCTTTGCTTCAGAATGGCTATAGAGAGCATGGAAAATGGTGATTATCTTCTAAAATGTTTGCCTGCTAGAAACATTATATAATGGAACTTCTTTTTATGTCAGTCCCTTAGATGTGTAGTCAAATGTATTCTCCCTGGTTGAGACAACGTTATGTAAAAAACTGAGAGTTGTGTATTCCTATAAAGAGCATACACTATATTCAATGACAACATTACTATGCACTTTAACTTTTTCTACCTGGAATCAGGTGAGATAACATTAATATGTTGTCATTCTTCCTCTTGAGCAGTAGAAAACTAACCACATAAAAACTTAGAGCTTATTGAACACAGTCTGTTAAAATCTTTTTTGTTGTTGTTGTTTTAACTGTGACTGGTTCCATTATTCTGCCAATGCCAATGTTTTTTTTTTGTATGTCAGGTAAACCATTCCATTCTAGAGGCTGCGGTTGGTCCAGAAAAAAAGATGATCAAAGGATGACATGGCCTGAAGTTTCACCATGAATGACTTGTTCAACAAAATGTTTGGCGGGGATGCTCTTTCTTATGAATTTGACAAAGGTTTAAAAAGTGGTAATATCACCCGACTGTTTACCTATCTATCAATATGATCATGCACTGTGGGAGCAGCTCTTTCCTACAGTTTTGACCAGTTTTACTTCCTTGCCGGAACAGCCACAAAGTCCACAAGCCATTCCAGCTAGCAGCCCAGCTTCTAGCAACACTAGCCCAGTCTGCAGCTCTTCCACAAGCCTCTCATCAAGCCCCGCCACTAGTTGCAGCCCTTCGTCCAGTGTCACAGTGGATACTAAAACTGCCTTTGTTCCTCAACCATCAGAACCTTTGTTTATTTATGATTTACGAATTTGTGCTGCAAATGATTGTTCCACTAGAGGCCAACTTGCTACCCTTAATCTTCCGCCTGTAATTCAAATTCCAGATGATGACATCGAGCTGGTTGTTGATCCTGGGTGTCTTAAAAATCTTCTGCAGTCCCCAGTCAGGCCCTTAGAATCAGCAATCACTAAGGGTTATAGACTGATGGATGCGGTTACTGGAGAAGACAGTGATGATGAGGATTTCGACACTGCAGTCAAGTTTGCAGATGCAGAGCTCTAGACATTTGGATGAAAGCATCCAAAAGCTTCCTCCATTAAGTTTAGAGTCCAAGAAGAGGAATATTGGATGAAAACTACAAGCACCACATTAACCCCTCAGCAGATTAATGAAATTAGGGATTTGCTTTTTGACAGTGAACCTCAAGACGAAATCCTTAGAATTGGTGATGTGATGGTTGATGCTGAAGACCTTTCAACCTTAGCTGCTGAGAGGTACATAAGTGGCTTTTTGATTGATGCTGCATGTTTGAGGTACAGTGAGGAACCCATGCCAAAAAATTCCGATTCCTTGTATCTACCGGTACCGTTATTTACACAAACCTGGGCTTTAACCAGAAATGTGCAATTTCTACAAACAAAGCTGAAGCCCTACCTTTCAAGAATGGATCTTAATGATGTTGTGTGGACCCTTACTCCAATCCACGTAAATGGCGACCAGTGGGGTCTCCTTTGCCTAAATATGGCACAGAAGCAAGCATTCTATGATGATGGCTTAAAACAGAGTCCTCCTACCAACATCATTGAATTGGCTGACAATCTGCTGAAGGCTGTATCAGAAACCCAATGGAATATCACCTTTCCAATTTAGCGGTTTGGAATGCCCAAACAGCCATTATTTGGGGATGTTGTGCTAGTTGTGGCATTGGTGTGATCTTGGCAGTCTTTGATTTCATAGACAACCCTGCAGACAATGGAATTCCTCACTTTTATTGGAGTTTTCATGACATGGGGAGTCATCGCCAGAGACCTCTTTATCGTTTTACACAATGGAAATAAGTAATCCGTATAAATATCACCATTGTAAATTGTCTGCCTATTTTAAGTGAATTTTTCAGAAATACTGTTCTTGAACTGTGAATGAAACTGCTTTCAACAATATTATTGTTCTGAATTAATTTTCTCAAATCTTTCAATAAGATACTTGTTATTAGAATATTAATGGAAATGCTGTTTACAATATTATTGTAAGGGTTTCCACTCCCTCTTAAGGTTTACACGTGGCACGCTCAAACTGCGGAGGTGATGCAACCCAGTTTTCACTGAATTAATTGTTTCAAAGCTTTGCTCTTTTTTAAGTTTTCAGGAACAAGACATGGCATTGATGTCCAGCTAAAATTCCAATGAAGAACCGAATGAAAAAAAAAATCCTGCAGGTCAAACCAGGGAGTTTGACATTGCACTGACTAGAGGTGACAAAAAACAAACGGCTCTTTTAGGAGCCACCAAATGTATTAAAGATAATGACCAATCACGAGTAGAACAGTAAGTGTTCATTAAACTTTATCATTTTAATCTTTGTGCCCTACTTTCAGCAAAGATTGAACTGCAGATTTAAAAGCTGTGTTGTTGAGCACAAACTGATTTTTTGCTGGTAAAAGCAGCTACTGATTTGTTAACTAACATTAACTTGCTACAAATTAAGCACAAAATCACTGAAATACATATGAAATTCATATCGGCTTTTCAATTTCCTCTAACAGGCAAAAACATTATTTAGTAGATTTAAATAGCATGTCTGTTTAGTTAGTGTCTATATAAGGTAAAATTTGTTTTTGTGGTCTTACTAAAGTTGTATGAAGAAGTTTCATTGTTTTGGTATAAAAAATTGATGTTCTATTTTCAACAATGACTACACCTTCCCATAGATACTATTGTCTCCCAAGGTTAGTGTTTTATGCTCTTTTCAACTTACACTTTAGTGAATAATATGATATCTATATCAAGCATACATTTCAAAGAGGCAGAGAAGAATAAAAAGGCAAAATAAACCTCTGTACAGGTCAAACAAGGAAGTTTGACAATTAACACTGCTCTTTGCAGGTAAAAAATGGAAGAGAAACAACTTTCCAGATATTTCAGGGAAGTGAAGTCCACCTAAAAAGAAGTTTCAACAGTTACTTTTTTAATATAGAATCTTATTGAAAGTTTTCCATTTCTTTTAGTGGAGTAGAGATCTGCATGGCCACCAGATTACCTCTACCTCCCTAGTGGTCCGTCCTTGTCTTGGACCCGCCTCCAAACTTGCTTTAGCTGTTAGACGTTTGGTTAATAGATCCCCTGACGACTCCTCATTTCTGACAGTGCACCAAAAACTACGGTTCTTGGCAGCCTGGAGCTCCTCCTGAGTGCTAAGGTCAGATCTTTTCTCCACTTCCTGTAGGTCACTGTACCAGGCCATATCATTTAGTTTAAGGAGGGTTTGTTCATGCAATGCATCAGTAAATGAAGTCAGGCTATACATTTTATAGGAAACTCGCCTTGTTGATGGGCAGTAAAATGGAGGCTTCTTATGCTATGCACCCTGTATCCCATTTGACAAGCTAAGTGCCCAAAGTACCTTTCAGGAACTTGTGAGAATTGTAAAGTCACCCAACCACCTAGAAATGAAAGTAGACAAAGCCAGCTACAATTAAATTGGGTATTCAGTACAATTTTTTGACAGGAGAAGTGTAAGTTTAAGCTTTCTGAGATCATCTGACATTCTAAGTAAAAAAAAGATTTTATTCAACGACATTTGATGCTGTCATCAGCTGTCATAATTGACCAACAAAATGTTTGTCCTTCCGAGGAGCGGAAATAAACTTAGAGGCGCGTGGGTGAAACCAAAATAACTTTTTTTGTATTTTGGAACGCGTGGACGGCGTTAATGATGAAATCTCAATGAACCCGAACGATCAATGCAGGTCAAAGCTCATCTAGACAGAACAGCTTACCGTTCTCGCCACTGCGCAGACAACTAGAGTGCTCTTGTAAAAGCATCTAAGAACAAAGCTAACCCGACAACTGATGACGTTCGTGTGGAGGACAAAGCAGCAATTTTAAATCAGTCACAATGCAGTTCTCCATAGTCGATGTAGCTTCAGTTTTTGTTTTATCTGTAAATCACTATACGAGAGAATTTAACATCCCGCCAAAAAAAAAAACACATACGAGCTAGGCCCATTATGACAAAACATTGTAGGAAACCATCCCATTCCCTGACAAAAGAAAATCGTTTTTAGTTATTCAGATCCAGGAGACACTTTGGAGAATAAATTAAACGATTTGAAACCCTTATATAGTCGCAAGAAGAGCTTTGAGTTTCAAGACAAGTTAAAGAAAATGCTCTTGCATTGGAAGGTAAATCTTGCCGACCAGAATAAACAACAACTGCAGGAAGATGCGTGTCACGTACCATACATGACCTCTCAGTATGAAACAAGCCTATCGACACGTTTCAATATTGTTCGACTTGACAAGCCAATCAGGCGCTGCGTTCGCTGGCGAACGTAGGTTTTCAAAATCGAGGGGTTTGTTAGCCTGCGTAGCATGGCGGTTTTGGTTGGGCGCGCTAAGTAATAAAGGCGGGCGAGGGCAGAGAAACCGCGAGGAGATTGAGGCTCGTTCTCGCGCGCTTCGCCGCTCGTGCGGCCTGCTCGACAAAACCGCCATGTTACGCAGGCTAGGGGTTTGTCTGCAAGCGTTTCCTTCCTTCCCCTCCCCCTTTCCCCTCTTTCATTTTTTGGCTCTCTTCATTTCTCGCGCGGTTAAAACCGAAAATCCCGTTCCTTGGTTTTTTTGCTCCGAAACTAAACGGAAACGCCTGCTACGCAGGCTAGCTAATGTCCCGCAAAGTACTCTGCTACTAAACTGAGAAACTAAATGCTAAAGAAAATAGCACAACTGAAAAGATGATTGGGTAGTACCTCAGGTGGCTTTTAACCAGGAATATTCAAGTGCGTAGATCTAAATTAAAAGCGATGCAAAATGGTTAAGTAATATTAGGTTTTGCGCCTTTTAAATTCGCCACTTACCACGTTAACGAGGATTAAGGGAAGCGTTTATCTGCTCCGTAAGGCCTGCCAGCCACGATAAATATCCAGTTTTAAATCTTGCGATCTCCTGTTACCAATGTCGGGCACTGAAGCCTCGTTCTCCTCGTTGTCCAAAAACACCACATTTAAGGCTCGATCACCTTCTACCGTGTGTTTTCTTTCCGCGTATCGTTGCGCTAAAAGTTTTAAACTTTTCAGTACATAAACAACATTTCTGTGAAAACGTAAAGCGCAGATCCATGTCGTTGTCAGCTATAACGGATTCGTTAATATCTCGTCGTCGATTTTCCTGTAGTAAACTAGAAATTTGTCAAGTAACATTCCTTGTCAATCACATAGGTTATGAGAATAAAGGACGTGATCACACAGCGCTTGCAATTGATATAAAATAACTTCTCCTAACCATTTAAGAGGGAAATGTGTGAGGACAGGTAAAAGGAATTTACTTTTGATATGTGGGTTAAGTACGGATGTTCTTGAAACATTGGATTCTGTTTAGAGATAATTCAATTCTCACGTACCATGAGGGTCTCAATGGGGTTAATCGATAGGTGTAAAACGGCCAAAAATTTAGTCGATAGCCGTAAAAATTAAAAAAATTTGAACCGTTAGCCGTAAATAGGGTAAAAAAGAGTTAACCGTTAAAGAAATTGTTCCCTAGATTTGTTAATTTTAAGGAAGGTGCTAAACTCACTTATGGCTGCCTTTTTATTTCCCGTACGCACGTTAGGCCAAGCGCCTTTTAGTTGTTGACCTAGACCTGTGCTCCATTTCCGCCGCTCTCTCCAAGAACCAATTTTTTTTCCAGAGCGAAAATCTGGCCTCTTGCTGGGGATTAATATTGTGATTTTCAGGAGGTCGTGCCCTCGAAATACTAATGAAACAACACGCAGAGATGTCACTGTTTGTAAAACACGTTGCCGATAAAATCTTCCCAAACAATCTCGTTCAAGGCATTTCGGTGGCGTATCTGAGAAAAAAAGGCTCGCTCGGACCGAGTGACCCGAAACGAATTAGGCGCGCGGAATAATGAGGCCAATGGACAAGGCAACGGCAGACAATCGTTCTATATAGTCCTTCGCTATCATTAAAAATACTGGACACGGGAATTTTGTTATTGGCCGTTTTCACACTATAGCAAGAAATGGATTATCCGTCTGAGACTAGCCTGAGTAAAGTCGCCCCCTACACCACAGACACCCCTTTTCCGATTTTTTCTAAGGTGGCCTTAAGTTGAGCGTTCGCGAAACTGCTTTTCCTTTTTACACAGATTATTTTTAAATTGGCTATTGGCATTTCTATGCGTAAAATAATATCAGAAGTGAAATACTTTATAAAAAGTATGATCTATCAAATGTTAAAATTCTTCAAACGAATGCGGCTTATTTCATCCCGAGATGATCCTAAGACCTTTATTTTTCTTTTGAAGAAAGAAAAAAAAATCAGGTCTATTAATATTTAACTCTTTGAAACAAAAGAAATTAATTTTTAACTTTTTTGTTAACTGTAACTGAAATAATTAACCGATAGCGGTAAAAAGCCAAAATTTAGCCGATAACCGTAAAAGCCACAACCCCATTGAGACCCTCCACCATGTGCTACCTTCCGAGCGAGAGGAGTTATGCAAAAAAGGAGAGCGAGTATTCCGAGTAAGAGATGGGAAGTATCGATCAAGAGCGCATTCAAAAAGGGAGAAAAGAAAGCAAAATAATGCATGGCAGAGGAGAAAATGGGAGGAAGGATTGAAGAATGAGAACTTTCGTGTACCAGAAAGAGAGGAGTTGCCACAAGTGGAGAAGAATGATGAGAAGACTCGTGGACCAGAACTACAGAAGATGCCAGAAGAGGGAGAGGAGAATGAAAAGGTTCGAGAATCAGACAGAACCACTGTCCGCAAACAAGAAACGGATCGAGGCGAACAAATTATCTCCAGAGGGGAAATACTTTTTCCAGAGGCAAGGTCATAGTCAGTTTATCACATTCGAATTTAAAACGGAAAGGTCATACCGAAGAGAAATACGTGCTGGCCGCAAAAATTTCACGGAAACAAATCGAAGTTAGCCCCAGAAAAAATAGCATCGGCAAGAACGCAGATGCTCTTGCGTTTAAGGAGATCAGTAGGTCCTTGCTGAAAGTGGATAAAAGCCAAAAAATTGGAAACCAAACCTGCAAGAACTGCTACATCGCCCATACCGCAATGAATACCGCGTTGTTGCTAAAGAAATGAAAATAATTGAATCCCCAAAGAAGGCAAGAGAGGAAGTGTGGCGAGAAGCATCGGCAATCACTGGAATTGGAGACCACTGGGGAATCCGTCTTCTGTTTGGTGTTTTCACAGATCGGGCACCATTTCTGGTTCTCCAGTTCCAAGCTTTGCGTAGTAAAAGCGTAACACTTTTTATGGCCGCTTCGGAAAAAGATATTCAAGATGTTGCCATGTGCGCAAATATCTTAAAGTAAACATACGAAATACTAATATTCATCCATGAAAGAGGTTTCTTGCACAACGATCTGAAGAGCAATAATGTTGTCATTGACGGATCGGAAAACAAGCCCGTAATTATCGATTTTGGAAAAAGCTGCGGCAAGATTGTTAAAGCCAGGTTACGTAAACCCAAGGTGAACATTGAGAAATCGATGAACAAATTTCCTCACATCGCACCGGAAATACATCGCAGTGAAAGGCAGACTATCGCCAGCGACGTGTTTTCGTTTGGCCATCTGGTCACTCGTTTATTTAAGGACGGTAAGCTAGAAATTCCACCGGTCCTGAGGGAAGTGGCTAAGAAATGCCAGAGGTCAATCCCAGAAAAACGTCCTAAACTGGTCGACTTTTTCACCATCCTGACTAAATTATCATAAATGATGTTACTGTGCGCTCGATTGACCGTGTTCAGGAATAAGTTGTCTGATGTCTTTCAACCTTTTGTAATACGACAATTGGAATAAGACTTACTGAAAAAATTATATGGCTTTCATTTACAATCCAGAATATGTTGAGAATTTATACTTGAGGTCAATATTTCACCTAAGTAGTGCATAATTTTCAGTCGAAGAGATTTTTTCAAATTTCTGCCTGTCGTTATCCCGGAATTCGATCAATTGAACGCTTTCTTATTGAGGTGGTCAGACGGGCATCTTTTTTTCTTGCACGAGCCTCATCATGATCACACCAAAAATCTACTTCCTTCAATACGAGGAGACACCACTTTTCAAATCATTGCGGAAACTTAATGAACGTCGAAAATGGGTTACTCGATTAAAATTAAGCCTTGAAAGAAATTTCTTTCTCCGTCTAGTTCGGCCATTTTTCGTAGGTTAGCCTTATAACTTCCCCTGTGCAAGGAGGGAAACTTCTCGTGAATCCTTGTTTTGTACTTTTTAGGAACTGTGTAACTTATGTAAATATGTGATATATTTTTAAACGCCTTTGCTACTGAAATTATGTGCATAACCAGCGAATTTGTTGACTTAACTAGTTTATAGATATATGTGTGATGATATTCACGCAATTCTGCAAGGAGACTGAGCGCTTTTTTAAATTTTGTTACATTTCTCCGGTTTTCGACAGTCAGACGAAACCATTGCATGATACTTATTGTCGATTATGCTTATGCTGCCAACGTGACAGAAGTCGACCAAGGATTATTAATCTCACCTTGTTAACGCTTAGAATTAAAGAGAGGGATGAAAGGAATCTGATTAAAAATTGAAAGTGTCGACAGCTGATAAACATGTTTCAGGGTTTCTTTGTAAACTTGAGCCTTAGTCCAAAACAATAGGAGTTGACAGCTTACCTAATTATAATCCCCACAAATATTCCATGAATGCGCCGTTCAACGGCGCTTTCGCATTAAAATCGACTCTCTAGCTTGTTATGATTTTAGCGAAAACTGCGATTTCTCCAATTTTTCGCAATTTCTGGAGAAATCGGAGAAATTGGAGAAATCGCAGTTTTTGCTGGACACCCTTGTACCTCCTTTACCACTTGAATTTAGTAATTTTAGCAAAAACTGCGATTTCTCCAAATTTTTCACAATTTTTGCTACTGCCTGCAAACTTGGACATATCTCTTATCTGTAACAAATATTTTAGGCATTAGGAGCTTGGTCAACGGCTCCTATATGTACCATTAGGACTAAAAGACGGTTGTGCCTGACGTAGGCCTTGTACAAGGAAGTAACAGTTTAATTCTGTAATTTAACCATATGTCTTTTCCAGCACATGAGGATTAGCACAATAATACTGTTACTTACAAGATTTAAAATTGGCAATGATACAAAAAAGACTTTAAAATACGTATTACCCACAACTGTTTGTTTTTTACTGATTTGTACTGGAGCCATAATCGGATTAGAAATCGCACGCGCCGGGTCCACACGGTTCCATGGCTAGTTGCGCTATTTTTAGGAAGAATTGAGCCACTCTCAACGTTATTAACTCGAGCGGGGACCCGCAAATTTGACAGGCTCCCGCATGGAGTTTCAGGAGATGGGAGATCTTCTTGTAACTTTTCTTAAGTGATCTTTAAATTTTCCAAGTGCTTCATATCTCATATGTAATATACACCTATGTCATATCTATTATTAAATATATATTATCCGTACTTTTCCATCCACATAAGAAGAGAAATCCACAACAACTTTGCTGCGCTTCAAGCGTTGCTTTTCTTATTTAAACAAAAACACTTCTATTTATTTTAACTATCTCCTCGCAGCTCATTTGGGCTGTGTTATCTAAGAATTTCCTTCGCTATTTCTTAAGTTTTTAGTGATCTCGAAAACTAACAAAAAACGGCAATACCATAGATAGAAATATGTACACGTGTACACGATGTATCTCTTGATGTGGCTTAAAAAATCATGAAGAGGAATAAAAGGAATAAAATATTTATGCATGGTATTATACTCAGAAATGGAATGACTGTGTAGTTGTTTGTAGGCTCGTCTCTTTCTTCAGTGCCAGTAATAAAGCAGAAACATCTTCATCAACTAATTGCATTTGCCATTATTTTTTGTCGCTGGTGGCGGTAATTTTCCACCCTCCTTTCCCTGATGTTTTTTTTTCACCCGGACGGGCTCTTTGGACGACATTTCCGACATCTCTTCGTCATTGGATTTATCAAAAGCACTTTTACTACAATGTTTACAATAACCGGAATCACGTCCATAATCATCATTACATTTATAATCACTTTCAAGAAGGGACAATGACGACAAAAGGGAATTTATTCATGTCACTTAAAGGTATTTTCGATGCCAGTTTGTGTATTCTTTGCACGGCGTTCTAACAAAAATTATATTGCGCTCGTGTGTCACACGGGATGGCGCAATTTGTATTAAAAATGGCACATTTGAGTATTTTGATGGAACCAACCCTATTACTGGAAAAGGGGTCAGCTACAGTATCCTACACCGCTTTCGGGTGATGTTGGTATCTTAATGTTGCTTGTATACTAGCCGCGTAGGTTACTCTTACGGAATCGTATCTATACGTGGTTGAACAAGCCTAGTGTTTTAGTCTTGAACATTACCAACAAACAGAGAATAAAACTTACAACTCTCTTAGTTCAGATAGATCGGAGAAGATCCCAGGAGGAAGCTGATCAATTTTGTTGGTGTCCAGCCACCTGCAAGAATGAGTTAGCATATCTTTATGACACAAATAATTCATGAGATAAAACAGCCTCATCAAAATCCATTTTAAATCTGGGTTCAATTTAATAAAACATTTAATTTACAAATGTAGCCATTGTTTTAGAGTTTGAAAACAGTAGCTACACTTGTAAATTACACCATTCGTTTTAGACGTTTTATCAAATTGACCCCTGGTCATCGCTTGCAGCTGACCTCTATTTGTACTGGTAATGGTCACCTACTACTTTCTCGCCCTGCATGCACCTACTACTTTCTCGCCCTCTGGTAAGCTACAATCTCAAACAAAAACCTTGAAACACTTTGGAAAATTCTGCTTCCTTGGTTTCCCCCTCCTCCTCCCTTTTGCAATAATATTGTAGCCACGTAACATTGTAATCACATCTCAACATTGCAGAGGTTTTTGAAGGACTTTTGGCGAGGATTGTAGGTACGTTATAATTTGAGTATAACATAATGCATGACTGACAATTAAAAGATACATAATTATCAAAAACAACAAAAATAGTATCGTTCGTTAACACAATTTATTTAGTGTGAAGTTTTCTTTGCCACAATGCCTGTATAGGATATACTGGCAATAACATGTCATTAATTAACAACAAGAGGTTGATTTTTGTAACAATCTTTTAATAGGGCAAGACGCAAGTGTCCATTGTCCGCATCAACGGTTGTCCGTATTTAGTCTGTTAGGTTAAGAGAAAATGTGAGGTCTTTACCCGCGGGGACAAGGGAAAATGTCAGTAATAATTAACAAGATGTCCGTGTTAAGGAGCTGCCCGTAAAGAGGGGTTCAAGAAACGAACGGTAGCTGGAAAAGATCGAGGCTATCGCATTGTGGGAGCCTTTGTTAAAATTTAAATTCTAACAAACGAGCTAATAATCCACTTTGGCGACCAGAGACTTGCGAATTTAGAAAACAATGTATTTTGTAGTTCACTCAATCTCCTATCGACCCTCTTGGTGGAGCAACCATCGGAGGGACATGTGCCTATGTTCAAACCTATGTTCCTTTATAAGGGTTTCACTGCAAGCGGCTCTCTCGACCCACATAAATAGTGCTATGTACTCACAAAAGAGTTGTGTGGTATAAGACTGGCTGATTTTGCGAAAACGAAGCTATTCTGGATTTCACTCATGAAACTCGGCCCCTCTGTATTGCTATCTAAGCTACGATAGCCTTTTACACAGGAAAATTAGGCATTGACGCAAAGATTACGAGCGTATTTGCCCCATATGTTTGAAAAACGCAAGAAAGAATTACTTAAAAATCCACGCGAAAATTGCTGCTAGCCACGCAAGCTAAGCGAAGCAATGCTTCTAGAAAACATTCACTAATTGACACTTAGTGTCTCTTGTGACTTAAAAGGTGGCATAAAAAGCAAACGAATAATTAAAAAAGCGACCCCTGAAGCTATGTCTGCGACACCTAAAATTGCGAAATGTGTTCTTTAGTTACACGTAATAATTGGCCAAGGGTGATTTGAAATCACCGTAAGCTCACTTGTATAAAGTTTTTTTGTAGCTCTAAGTCAGTCATGTTGGTCCGTCTTCTCCTTCGCGCGCATTTTCATATTTTAGGATCGTATTTTTTACCTCCCCTTGACAGTCGAACGACGAGCGTTTCCTTAATTTACGGATACGAGATCTCCCTTTCAAGTTAGACCACCTCCAAGACCTGTCCTGTTATGTCCTCCCAGGGCATTTCCAGACAAAATTTGATGACAAGAGTGGATACCAACACCTCAAGATTCAACCGGACTCCCAGGAATTCTTCAGTTTTTCCTGGAGAGGCTATTATTTTTCTTTCTGCATCTTACCTTTCGGATGGAGAGCAAGTGTCTATTTATATCATAACGTCGGCCCTGTCGTCACCAGTACCGCGCGATCTTTGGGCTTGCCTGTTTCGCAGTATATTGATGACAGAGATGTGGGCCAGTTATTCCTATCCGGCCTAGCGGTTTGCCAGCCTAGCCGCCAACTCGCACAAGCAGCAGCCTTTATCTTGGTATTCCTTCTGATTTCAGCGGGATACTTTGTTAACCTTGCAAAGAGTTCTCCACAACCATTCACTTTTGTTAAATTCCTGTGTTTCATCTCCGATTCTGTATTGCAAGCCTTTTTAGTCCCACTAGATAAAAAGGGAAAATTTAAAACGTTGCGTGAGGAACTCTTGGGGTCATCTTTTGCGCCTGTACTGGAGCTTGCAGCGTTTCGCAGGAAAAGCACTATCAGTTAGTCTTGCAATCCCGGCTTGTAAGCAGTATGTACGGGAGGTGTTCAAATCTACCAGCGCTGTTGCCAAGAATTCGAAGATTTCTGTTCCAATTCAAGGACCTTTGCGACAGGAACTTCGGGAATGGACTTTCTTTGGACAACTGGTCTGGTCACTTACCTTGGCAGTCGGAACATCATCTCTCTGTCACAATGTTCAGCGACGTCTCCCAGATGGCCTGGAGAGCAGTCTTGGTAAAAGATGGTCTAGGCCAGCAAATACGAGATTATTGGATCAACCTTGAAGGTGATATCAATGCCCTTGAGCCCAGGGCTTTATGTAATTAACACTGATCTCCTTTTTCCCTTCTATCAGAAACGCAAGAATCAATGTGTGGACAAACAACGTGACTCTCCCAGAAGCCTGGGAAAATGGCGGTTGTGGGAGTTCTCTAGTAAAGAAGGAATTAAAAAATATAGAAGAAATGTCTCGAGCTGAAAACTTTGCTTTGCATTTGAAATATGTCCCATCGAATGAAAACAGTGCTGACGCGCCCTCCCGTACCTTGTTTGACATTGATTGTTTCTTGTCCGACGAGGCGTGGGCCCGAGTTTCAAGCGAGGTTTGGACCACAGACATTTAACTTGATATCTTTGGACAGCAACTGTCGCAGAGGAAGGGATAGAAGCCTGTTGCCTCATTACACGCCTTAGCCGACTCCGTATTCTCCGGGAGTTAATGTTTTCGCACAAACGATACAGATGGAATATAACGTCTATGTCTTTCCTCCTGTCGTTCTCGTGGGACCTTTGTTGGGGGTTATTTTTTTTATCAACGCCGGTGTTTCGCTTATACTGTCATTGTCCCTCGTTTACAACGGCATCGTTATTGGTGGGCAATACCCCAAGCTATGGCAGTAGATTCTTTTCTTATTGGGTGGAAAGGTGATACGGCCGTACCGCTTTTCCCTCCTCGCACCTCCCCAGATTTCATTGCTAGGCCTTACCATGGGATCAGTGCGCTTTTCGCTTTATCTGCTCCTGTTAAGCTGTAGGATCGAACGCACATGGAAGCCTGCCTACAGATGTCCCGCCTGCTCTTACCCATACGACAGTGACGCGAACTTTTGCCATGGCTGCGGTAAACCTAAGTCGCGAGGGGCCCGTTCAAATGCAGACACGCCTCTGATCAACTTGTAAACGCTTTACAGAATTCCAAGAATCGCTCAGAAACAAACCTTATGAACGGCAAAGTATTTATTAGAAGTTCAGCTATCGAGTTTCTTACGCTCTCTTGTACCCCCAAAGAAATTTTCTGCTGCGATCGCGGAAGACATCGTTAAGTTTTTGATTAGCATGGATGCCGCGGGAAAACAAAAACTCCATATACGCTCACGCTCAAGTAAGACCTGTAGTTGCCCTAAGCGTCTAGCGGCTGGAACCGTCGATTCATATATAGGTAAGCTTACAGCGATTTTCAATAGGTTAGGCCGTACAGGGTTTTCTAACCCGTTAGCACATCCTTGTGTTAAAGAATATATTATGTTTGTAAGAGAGGAGCAAGCTCAGCGACCTTTGTAACCTTGTCAGGCTGTCCCTTTGTTCTATGACAAATTCACCCGTTTAATTGCCTATCGTCGCGGGCTTATTGCCGAAGGCTCTGTGCTTTCTCCTCTCAATAGATGCCTCCTGATCAGAGATATAACATTCTTTGTTACAGACTTTTACACCGGTGATAGAGCATCCGATCTGGGCCGTTTAAAGGCAGATGAGCTTTTTCACCTTAAGGATAGGGAGGGGTTCCTATTTAACTTAACGTTTAGTAAAACGAGGTGTGCAGGTAAGTTACGCCCCTTTTGCTCTGTTACGCGGTATACCAAATGTATCTGTCTGCCTGGCTTTTTGGCTGAACTATTATATTGCCGCATGTGGGGCGTTAGGTGTCCCTCTTCTGAGTGAGAAACTCTTTAGATCCTCGGAACATAAAAAGATTGTGTCACATCGTCCGTTTAGAGGGTCAGCCGTATCTGCAAGACTCAAAAAGTATCTTAAGGCTGCCAGCATTAATGACGGAGACCCTTCACAGCTTTCGTGTAAGGATTTCATACACCCTTAAGGGTTTGGGTTGTACTCCGGAGCAGATTGCCCAGTACGTGGTTTGGCGGAGCACAGAAATTGCCTCGTATTACACGCGCCGCCCCAATGCTTCTGCTTCTTTGCAGTTGATAGAACGGGTTACACTCAATCTCACTTCTGCGGGCTCTCTGCCCGCCCTGCAACTCTCCGACTAAGAGAATTTGCAGAGAATTTCGTATAGTTGAATTGTATCTTTCATGACTTAGGGACATTCATTCTAGTACACTACGGTGGTTATTTATGTCATTCTATT
>NC_133201.1:22138797-22191297 GCF_958299795.1 Porites lutea | reverse complement strand
ATTAGAGCATTTCCTCTTTCATTTCGAAAAGTTCACTTCTTCCTGGAAGTTGGAAGCTCTTAATGTAGTTGAAAGAAGACACCATAGTTCAAGGATAACTATATGAGTTCAGAAAATAACAGTATCGGCGCCAATGTTTGTTAGGTTTATGTACTAAGAGAGTGGAGAGTAGGAGTGGAGGGAGGTGTTTGCCTAAATCATCTCCCTCTCTGTATTCTATTTTACTTACACCCTGTCTCTGTGTTACAGTTAGTCATATTAAGTATCACTGTTGAAATCCATCATGCTTCGCGGCCCGCTAGTCCCGTTTCATTTTCCTTTTGGTGCGGTTCTGTGGTAATTGTCCGGTAGGTGCAGCTCAGTGATGAAACATGCTTCTGCTTTTCTATGCTTATGGTTGGTCTTGTTTCTTTAAGTCCTGTTATTCAAATGTCTTCATCCATCCACTGTTTACAGCCTTGTAATTGTTATAATATGTTTAAAAATAGGCAAGTGGGTGCCCTTCAGCCTTAGATTTTAAGGTAAACAATGCGTTGTGTTATTTAATTTGAAAGAGTGCTCCGACTCCTTTTTCTTTCTTTAGGAATTATTTTTTATTTTATATTTAAGGATAATGGGAAAGGGATCTTTAATACATTTATTTATATTATTGATTGATTTAAATGTAGGTGCTTCCTTATTTAGAAATCCATAGAAAATGATGTGAAAAATTATACAGTACATGATGCAGGAAGTGCTGCTTGAAGAAAGAATGCTGCTTTGACCTAGCAACATTGAAGAAAGTCAGTTAAAGAAGTGGAGGGTGATGGAGATGGAGAGGATGATACGGAGCGACAAGAGACTATACACAATAGGAAAAATTTCTGAAGAATTAATTTTTTCTTTTCCATCGACTGTATAAGTATATTTTTTTTCATTGACTGTATATAAATATTTTTAAAAAACAGGTTGTTGCCGCTTTGTACTCTTTTCTGTTTAGTAAACATGTTATTTTTATAAGATTTTCTCAAAACAAAACTTTTCCTTTTCATTGAAAGCACATGTATACAAATTATTAACAAATTTTATGTTTTTTATTTTTATTTGCCTGGGTGGTTTTCATTCTACTCATTAGCTTCAGCCAAATTATGGTTGGCCAAGCGGTGAAGCTGCCCAGCCATAATAAGTTATAGCTGAGCAGCCACCCGCTTGGCTTCGGTGACTGCATCTTTAATTTGTTGGGCCTTCTCTTTGAAGTGTTTCAGTAACCAAGAGAAAAAAAAAACTTAATTTGTTTCCACTTTTCAACACACAATTACGTTTATATGGCGATTTACAAAACTAGTTCCGTATAACGACCTCTTCAGTTGATCGTCACAGTATTCAAAATAATGTAAACTACTTAGCAATGCATGAAAAATAACCTCAAGTAGTAATGAGGCTATTGGGTTACAACAGTCCTTCGGATGCAGAAGTAGTTCCATTCACTTTTTGAGTTCAATAGATTAACTTCCCTGATTTTACTAATCAGAACAAACTTCGTGATTTGTCTTAACATCGTGTCAAATCCTGCTGTTCTCTTTGTATCTTACATCTTCTTTCTTCTATTTCCATTGCAGCCAGAGGACCTTTAATTTCTGTTTCATCCTCTGGGGACAACTGTAAAATGCAGGACCCCAACCATTTTATATATCTACTACTATTCTCAGCGGTCCTACCTCGCGCGTATAAAAGGCAGAGTAGACAAAGGAGTTATGCCATTCTCTCGAAGCTGCTGAGCTGTTCAGATTACCATGGCTGACCCGCAGGTCCCTGCAGATGCAGTCCAACAAGCTCAAGTCGTCTTACAAAACCAAGCACAAGAAGGTCAAGCACCGGCGGCGTTAGCAGAACAAGCTCAAGCACCAGTAGCCCCGGAGGGACAAGCTCAACCGCCTGCACAAGCGCCAGTGCAAGCAAACGAAGTTTCTTTGGAGGTTTGTGAAACTTTATTTTATCCGTTCGTTGCCACGTGTTTCGTTCTGGTTCTCTAGTATTTCGCTTCCAAACCTTGTAGGTTGTTTGCCCTACGCGAGCTGTTTTTCATTTCCACTTGGTATATTATTTGCCCTGCTTCTTAACATTTGCCCGCTTTTCTACGGGCTGTGCGGGCTAAATTTTGTTGGATATATTATTCGCCCTGCTTCTTAACGTTTGCCCTCGTTTCGTATGGGCTGTGCGGGCTAAATTTTGTCTGATATATTATATGCCCGGCTTTTAACGTTTGCCCTCGTTTCGTGTGGGCTGTGCGGGCTAAATTTTGTCTGATATATTATTTGCCCTGCTCTTAACTTTTGCCCTCGTTTCGTGTGGGCTGTGCGGGCTACATTTTGTTTGATAAATTATTCGCCCTGCTTTTAACGTTTGCCCTCGTTTTATGTGGGCTGTGCGGGCTAAATTTTTATTTGTATATTCGTTCTGCTTCTAAAGTTTACCTTCGTTTCGTGTGGGCTAGTGCGGCATATAATTTTGTTTTGTTTACCGTATTACACTGTATTTAAATTGCTTTTAAAGTTTACCCTCGTTTTGTGTGAGCTCAGCGGGCTAAATCTTGTTTTGCATATTATTTGCCCTGCTTTTAACGTTTGCCCTCTTTACGAGTGGGCTGTGCGGGCTAAAACTTTGTTTTGTAAAATATTCGCCCTGCTTTTAACGTTTGCCCTCGTTTCGTGTGAGCTGTGCGAGCCGTATTTTGTTTTGTATATTATTTGCCGTTCTAAACTATTTGCCCCTTTATGTGGGCCTCGCGGGCTATAATTTTGTTTGGTTTGTTTTTCGCCCTGATTCTCAACCTTTGCCCTCTTTTCACGTGGGCTTCGCGGGCAATTCTGAATTCGTATGCTTGTTTATTTTCATCTTTAAAACCCCCTTTTGCTTTTACTCCGCCTACAGTTCGTTTAGTTGTTGCGCCTCCTTGTTTGCCCTTTTGTTTTATTCATTTGCGCATTTACCGCTCGATTACACCGGCAGTCCCGCTGGGGCTAGTTTATTTTGCCTGTTGTATTTTTAAAATTTTGTTTGCTTTTCCTCTCCCGATCTTTTATTATAAAAACTGTTTATTTATTATTGCCTTGAATTTATTCTTGGATTTTATTAAATTATTATAAAGCTCTCGAAAGTGCCCAAGGCACCTCAGTCGAGTCATTAGTACAGAGAATTTCATATTATGGTGGCAGAAGAGTTGAGGACTTCGACAAGTACGAAGCGCTTCGTTACGCCGAGGAATTAGCTTCTGTTGCAAAGTCCTCCAGTCACCCCAAGGCCGCCAGCTATGATGTTATCGCTTCGACTTTGAGAGAGAAGCTCCACGTCCCAGCTGAGCAGTTCAAGGCGTATTTCCTTGCTTTGTTAGCTGACAAGGATTTTTCCCGTGTTATCGAAACGATCTCGAAGATTGACAAGTCTTTCCAGCGGTCCACGCCATTTCGCACACAGACGCGTAGAGGAAGTTTGCCATATCGGCAACCGTATTTCAAGCCTATCAGCGGCCACCCTCTCGCGTTATTTGTTACAAATGTGGTGAACCAGGGCATAAGTCACCCCAGTGTTGCAAGCGCCCTCCTTCTCGTCAGCCTTCTTCTGCTGCTCAGCCTCGATTTAACCATCCTTCAACATAATTTTGTTGTATCATCTTATGCAATAAAGATTTTCCTTTAGGCGAATAGTGCATTGTTTTTACTTGCCTTTTGTTTCCTTTATTTTTTGTTATTTCGGGGTTACCGTCTTTAATCCTTCACCCTTTTATCCCCTAATACCGACTTATATTTTTATATACTTTATTTTGCCCACTCGCTATGGTGTTCTCCACTCGCTGTATTGTTGTCCACTCGCTATATTGTTCTCGCTCCTCTTTCTTCTTCCCTCGGGTGGCATTCTCAAGGGGAACGAATGTTCCTTCTCGGATTACCGGGGCTGAGTTTGCCATTCCCTGGGCCTTACCTATTCTTTCTTCTGTTCTAGTTTTTCAAGATGCCTTTTCATGACTGGGAAAAGACTCCCAACTTTGATCCTGCCAAGATTTCTGTTAACTCGCCACGTTGCTCAATTATAAGGGATCTCTTCTTACTGAGGCCCAGGAAATGGCAGACAACGCCCATATTAGTCAAGATTTCATCTCCTCAGTTATCGCGGGAGAAGCGTTTGCCGACGCCTCCCTTTTGGCCTTCCGTGACTCAAGTTCCTTTAGAGCGGGTGAACTCCATCGCCATATAGATCAATGGGACAAGTTATTTCAATCGTCTGATAACAATTTCTCTGAAGTACTGGACTGGATTCATAACTTTATCCACGTTGACAAGTTTTTTACCCATTATAAAGGAAGCTATAAGGGAGTCAATTATAACTGCGAAAGACCGCCTGCTCGCATTTTTGCTAATCATCCTTCTTGTAAGGCGTTTGCCCAGTTTATTTCTGATACTCTTATCGAGAGATTAGCTTCAGGCGCCATCTCCCTCTGGGGCAAGGTAGGGGAATGTCCACCTCCACACCTGGTCATGCCGCTTACAGTAGAACCTACCAAACCACGCCTTTGTAATGACGACAGATTTCTCAACCTTTGGACTCAAGACCGCCCTTTTAAATTGGACAGTGTTCAGCACTTACCCAAGTATGTTCTCCCTGGCTTCTTTCAAACTGTCTGCGATGACAAATCCGGTTACGACCATATCCAACTCTCAGTGGACAGCCGGACATTTTTTGGATTCGAGTGGGGCGGATGGTTTTTTGTCAGTTGTTGTATTCCATTTGGTTGGAAATCGTCCGCCTACATTTATCACTCCACTGGCCTCCTTGCCTCTCATTATCTACGGTCGCTTGGCATTCCATCTTCGCTGTACATCGACGACCGTCACAGTAGTCAGCTTTCTTTCCCTAATGGTTGTCTTCCGGTTGCTTATCAAAATTTGCCCTCCCAGGATAGCATTAATTTGGCTTTAGCCAACGCTGCTATTTTTCTTACGTGTTTTATCCTTTCCTCCCTCGGTTATTTTATTGGTTTGGATAAATCGACTTTGGTACCTTGCAAGCAAGTCCCTTACTTGGGTTTTATTTCCGATTCCGAGAAACAGGCCTTCATTTTATTGCCTCACAAGAAACAAAAGTTTCTTACTCTTCTCAAGCAGGCTCTTAGTTCAGAATCCATCGACCTGGTTACTCTCCAAAGGTTAGGAGGGAAGTGCATTTCGATGGTTCTGGCCGTGCCAGGTGCAAGGCTTTATACAAACGAAATTAACTTGGCCCTTTCTCGTGCTGTGCGCTCATCTCGACCGGTCAAACTATCCGGGCTCTTGAGACAGGAGTTGGAGCATTGGCTCTTTTTGGAAACCTGGAACGGCTTCCTTCCTTGGCGTTCCGAGAAACACTGCCATTTTCGTTTGTTCTCGGATTCTTCCTCTTTTGCTTGGGGAGGTGTATTGAGTCCGGGTGCCGTTACTGTTAGCACTTCCGACTACTGGGATTCTTCTGTTATTGGGGCCGACATTGCTACCAAGGAAACTCTTGCCCTCAACAATGCCTTACAATCCTTTGGGAGTACGGTAAGAAACTCATGGGTGGATGCATTTGTTGACAGTCAGGTTTTGCTTCACTCTTGGAACAGGCGTGGTTCCCGTTCCCACTCTTTGGTGACCGCTCTTAAGTGCTTGTTTCAAACTACCATGCATCTTAACATTGATCTGCATGTCTACTATGTTCCTGGCCCTGAGAACCCTGCGGATTCTCCCTCCCGTCGGCTAAGCTTTCAGGACTCTAGACTTAGTCCAAAAACGTGGGATTTGGTCCAAAGTCTGTATGGCGGTCCTAAAGGTCACTCCGTTGATCTTATGGCACGGGCTTCAAATGTCCAAACTGACCTATCTGGCAAACCTCTACCATTTTTTTCTGAAAGTCCCTTAGTTAATGCTTTGGGGGTTAATGTGTTTGCACAATCCCCTAACTTGTATCGACCTGAGATTTTTTCGAATCCTTACGTTTTCCCGCCCATTTGCCTTATTCCCAAGGTCTTTAAGTATCTTAATAGCCTTAAGTTGCCATACACCCTTGTTGTCCCAGACGTGATCACACGTCGTTTTTGGTGGCCTTTGCTTCTGTCTGCATGCTCTTCCAGCTCCTTGCTAGCCTCTAAAGGGGCTAGTGGCGTTCTTCTCACCCCTTCCAGGGATAGTATCTTGGGTGACAGGCCGATCCCCTGGGACCTTTGGGTTTTCCGGATTTCAAATAATTAGACTCGCAGTATTTCATACTGTTTAAGGATTATCAAGCAAACAAATCCATTTTGCTGTTGCATTTGATGTGTTTCTGTCATAAAGATGTAATTTCAATAAAGTCATCGAGTCTTGTACTTTTCGTCTCTCCTTGATTTTATTTAGTTATTTTCAACTATATTTGGTATTTATTCTCATTTAGTCTTTCATCTGTCTTCCCTATTAGGATCTCCCACAAGTACAGCGGTTTTTTATCCCCGCTGTAGCTTGCCCTTCATGTGCTTATGCCAACGACCATTTGTTTCGTTTTTGCCAAATGTGTGGCTACAAAAGAAACTCAGTCCCACGTCAGCCTGCCTCGAAAATAAAAGTGGATCTCGCAGCCATTGATGCTCGTTTGCAACAGCTTACACAAACGGCCAACACGTCTTCGTATTCAAAGCAAAAATCCTCTTTGCGCGTGGAGTTTGAAACCTTTTTAGCCTCTTTGCCTAATACAAAGTCTATCTATTCCGCCACCCCCGAAGATGTTTCGCGTTTTCTGATTTGGAAAGATCGTCACGGGAAAAGGGTTGTCCATGTAGCTGAATGTGTAAATGCCCCAAACCAAGATGCCTCTGATTGCGGTTGCCCCAAGCGACTGGCGTTTAAAACCATGGATTCCTATATTGGAAAACTTCGTGCAATATTTAACGAGGCCGGCCGTTCTGGCGAATGGAATAGTATGCTAGGTTTTGGTAATCCTGCTGCTTCTTCTCCAGTCCAAGGTTATCTTAAGGCTGTTTCTGAGGAACAATTGCGTGCTCATATCGTCCCCAAGCAAGCAGTTCCGTTTTTTCTACCGAAGCTCTTACTTCTGGCAAGGTTATGGGATAGAAAAATGGCGAATCCGGCAGTCAGCCCTTCCGCTCTCTTTATTCTGGCTCGAGATCAAACATTCTTTAAAACTCTATTCTTCAGCGCGAATAGAGGTTCTGATCTGGGATGTGTGAAAACCGCAGAAATTATGCGTTTCCCTAAAGACGATGACTTTTTATTTAATCATGTTTGGGGTAAAACTTTACGAGACGGCGCCTACAACGTCTTTGGAATTCGTCGCCATTCAAACCCCCAGCTTTGCCCGGTCAAGGCAATTGAAACCTATGTGGCTGTCGCCTCAGAACTACGCATAACTCTCTCCAACGGCTACTTATTTCGCCCCACTAATCACCAGGGTCATATCGTCAAAAAGCCCCTTACAAGTTCTTCCGCAGAAGCCCGCTTGAAATATTATTTAAAGGACGCGAAAATTGATGAAGGCGAGACTCTGGACGGTTTCCGCTCGGGCTCCGCCATTACCCTCGCTTTGTCTGGATCACAGCTCGCTGATGTGATGTCCCACGTGGGTTGGTCCAACAAGGGTACTGCCCTTTACTACATGAAGTTAGCTGAAGTTCTTCGTGAAGGATCTCCTTCTGACTTATTGTCTTCAAACGAGTTGGCGGCCTCCGCCTCCACAACTTTATGTGCGGATCTTAATCGCTTAAAAGACTTCGTTTCTGCGTTTCCTCGTTCCTAATTTCTGTTTTTGTTAGGACGGGGTTTTCAGTTTGGGGTTCTCGTTTTGAGGATGGGCATCCGTTTGTGCGGTTTTTGTGGTCTCCGCCGTGGTATTTTAGGGTTATCTTCAACACGAGACTGTTGGTGCCCATACTCAACAATAGGCGTGAGGGAGACAGGTGAGAATAGACTACTATTCTCAGCGGTCCTACCTCGCGCGTATAAAAGGCAGAGTAGACAAAGGAGTTATGCCATTCTCTCGAAGCTGCT
Source organism: Porites lutea (assembly GCF_958299795.1). Lineage (NCBI taxonomy): Eukaryota > Metazoa > Cnidaria > Anthozoa > Scleractinia > Poritidae > Porites > Porites lutea. Next base: position 22,183,270 of record NC_133201.1, on the reverse strand, counting down.
AAGCAGTTTATATTCAACATGTTGACCGTTCTCATTCGTTTCCTTTTACGCCTATCCTTCTCAGGTCTCGTTTCTGTGGCTTTTTCCCACCCTACCCACCTCAGTTTTATATTAGGATTATATTAGTCAACAGATCAAGACTGTTGGTGCCCATACTCCACAATAGGCGTGAGGGAGACAGGTGAGAATAGACTACTATTAACATATCTTGGACTCTAAGATAATAGGATATGATGAGCTCATCAGCGCCTTAAGTTAACAAAATGTTGAAAGCCTTGTCTCATCAGGAGCTCAGAAGGCAATCAAGGAGATAGGCCAAGGGAGGGGAAGTCAAAAGCACAAAATATATAGCAAAAGGGAGAACTGGCGGGCTTCGGAGACAGAGGCCTATTTCTTCATGTTTCGACGCCATTATTGTACTATTTGGATGAGCTATACGTGTCATTATGTTGTTTGAAGGTGCTTTTTGCTTACTACAATAATCTGGTACCTTACACTTTGGGACCATAACGCTTTCTGTCACAGAAGTTCTGTAGGGGCTAGCCATTTTGAATTTCACACTTCAAAGCATTGAGTAAGTACACTTGGATACATGGTTTCCATGAAAATATGGAAATTATATTACATTGCCTTGTATTGGAAGCAGATTTTTTACCTCTTCTTTCCTTTGTTACTTGAACTGCTAACGTTGCAAAGTTGGCAACGCGATTGTTTGATTGCGCTAGATCTTTTTTTAAAAAAGTAACGTTAGGAAAGCGTTTTTTCCACGAGCTTTGCTAACGCAAGTCAGCATTGAGTGACTAACGGCCAAAATGCCTTTTCGGCCCTACACAAATGTGGCTGGAAAACGTGTACCGAAAACGATTGATTACCTCTGCCTTAAGGAAGGATTTATTACAGATAGATGGACTATATATATGCTAGAATATCTAAGTTAAGAAATGAATTGTACGATTTGAAAAAAATGGACTGTTTTGAATTATGTGGCACTTGTGTGGCCCGCAAGGATGAAGGGCAGAGGTTGGAGTTAAAGGAGAAAGAAAAATGGTATGTGGATGAGGTGAAGAGGGTAAAAGCGATAGTAGGGGCTGTTGTTTGGACTAGGACAAGATTATTAAAAGTGGAATACAAGCAATGGAAGAGTCTTGGAGGTCTTCATTCTTTGCTTCTATAAATAATCTCTAGACAGGTGAGAGGTGGTTTGTTGATTGTGTCTGAGATTAGAGAGACTTTGAGGCTTTTCACGGGGCCTGTGACGGAACGGGATATGTTGCACGAAGAGGACTATATAGCAAAAATACCCAAGGCAAGGGAGGATGAGGATAGTATTTCGTTCCAGAGGACGTGCCATGGGGATTCGACTAATCCACATAATTTCAAATCAGAGAGGTTTCTTTGGAAGAAGGCGAGATACTAAATTGCGGGGATAAGTTTAAGTTTAAGTTTAATAATTCTTTTTACCAATGTACAAACTAAAAGTATATATACATATATAAAAGTACAATAGGTAAAGGAAAGCAATAGGGGGAAACTGAATTCCCATATAAAAACTGCCCTCCAAAACGAAAAGATAAAACAATTAAGAATAGAAAACTAATACATAACTATACACCACGTGATACTAAGAGAAAGAAAAACAACAACAACAACAACAACTAAATAAACTACTTAGATTTTAAATAAAAAGGAAAATCCAAACTCAGTAGGAAATAATAAACATATGACTATTTACAAAGATAATTAAGTAATAAAGTTTTAAAAGACTTCAAGCTGGAAGCAGACGTAACGAAGTTTGGTAAAGAGTTCCAGTCATTAACGTAACGATCAGAAAATGAAAATTTGAAATAGTTTGACCTTGCTGCTCTAGGCCTGAGTTTAAAGTCATGGTTTCTTCTAGTTCTTGTCGAGCCAGTCAGATCTATATATGTGGTATAATCAATATCAGAATAGGCATGAATTATCTTGTAAAGTTGAACCAGGCAAAGGTATTTTCTTCTAAGCTCCAATGTTGACCAGTTTAGTTCGGTGAGCCTTTCAGTGTAAGAATTATGAGATCCACATATCAATCGAGTAGTACGACGCTGAATGGCCTTCAATACTTTGTATGTGTTTAACCAAATATGGATTCCACACTGGGCAGGCATATTCCAGAATAGGACGAACGAAAGCGATAAAAGCTGTTTTGATTGGCACAGGATCTTTAGACCCAAACGTTCTCCTTATTAGACCCAATACTCGATTTGCCTTACCAACAATGTAATTGATATGAGCGTCCCACCTTAAAGAAGATTCAATCCAAATGCCCAAGTGCTTATGTTTATCAACAGCCGACAGATTATTCTCATTTATCACATACTGATGAACTAAAGGACAATTGGACTTGGTAACATGTAGAGCCTTACACTTTTCCGACTTCAGCGTGACCTTCCACAAGTCACACCAGGAGGCGGCAGACAAGAGGTCATCTTGAAACTCGACACAATCATCTGCAGATGCGATCTTACGATAGAGTACACTGTCATCAGCAAAAAGCTCTGTGCTACAGCTTACACTAAGGGGGAAGTCATTTATATACAGGCCTCGTACCTAGAAGATGGCATAACTGGTGTAAGAGAGAGACAAAGAGGGGTGCAACAACAAACCGAACTTCCTTTATTGCAATATTCTCACTAAATAATTAATTAACGCATGGTAAAACGACCAGTAAAATACTCCGCCGTGCTTAGGGACGCATCAGTGCACTGCAGGCTTTCCTTATTATTAGAATACACCAAGTGGCTTTGATTTCATTGTGTCACAGCTCCGACCGCCGAGACGACTTATCCAGGTTCGCTTGTATCAACTTGTCAACCAAAACCCGCCCACCTTCGATTCCTCGCACTTTCAGCTAACGTCAAACCGTCTTTCGTCGACTACATGGTGAAAACAGCGGGAGAATTGCCACCTTTGCCACCGGTTTTGGCAGAACCGCCTGCTAACCCAGACCCTCCAGCAGAACCTCTCGCAGAACCGGCGGCACAACCCGCGGCTCTAATCAGTTAACTTCTAGGTTCTGGTGCATTTTGCTCGTTCTAAGCTTTAGTTACCCGTTCAACCACGCGTTTCGTGTCTTTTCTCCAACGTTTGGGTTATTTGGTTTTCTTGTAAGTTTTGGTACTACCTTAAGCTTGTTTAGCATATTCAACGTTCCACGTGTCCTTAGGGCATAATTTTCGTTTTTCATTTGCCTCCGGCTTTTGTTACTGTTGTTCGTACTCGTGTTTCATTTTAGTTCGTGCTTTTTGTTTTGCCTTGTTTGTGTTCCATTCGGCCCCGGGAGCCGATTTTGTTTGGAACGAAATATTTTTGTCTGTGTCTGCGGTCCGGGACCGCTCGTCTCCGGGAGCCAGTTTTCTTTCGGAAAAAATTGTATACGGTCCAAGACCGTTCGGCTCTGGGACCCGGGCTTTTGTTTAAAACCAAGTATTAGTGTATAGGTCCGGGACCGTTTGGCTCTGGGGGCCTTTTCTTTGTTTGGGACGAATTTTTGTTGGTTCGCCTCCAGGAGTCGGTTTTCTTTTCTTTGGAACAAAATATTATTGTGTTTACGGTCTGAGACTGTTCGGCTCCGGGAGCCGGTTTTGGTCATATACGGTCCGGAGCCGTTTAGATTTGAAGAAGAAACAAGGCGTTGACGTTGTCACCGCTGCTCTTACTTCTGTTCGCAACGCTCTTCAGAAGCCGGAAACTGTGTTTGACCTTAGGAGGCTTCTGCTTACGTCGAGGCCCTGGTTCGAGCATCCAGGTCATCTACCCACGAAAAGGCGGACTATTACGCAACCATTTTGGAAGAATTGAAAGGAGGATCTAATGCCCTCTCCCCCTCTGCTCATAAAAGACCGCTCATATTAGGCGATTCGGTTAGAGCAAAATTGCAAAGGAGTTCTCTGCGCTTCTCAAGACTATCCAACGTGAAGAGCCTGGGCTTCAAGGTCGTAACAGTACCCGCCAGTTTAGGCGCCAACGCCCTTATGTTTACAGTCCGGTTAATTGCTATAGATTTGGCCTACCAGGGCTTGTGGCCGCGGATGTGGCCGCCGAAACTCTACGCGTTAGCAAGTGATGAGGGCGAAAACCTACCCTGCGAGCAGAGGCTAAGTGTTGTAAGACCATGTGACGCGTTTTTTCTTTGTCCATTTTTTGTATCTCTGTAATTTATGTAACATTATTTTACACCTCTCGCTCGTTTCTCATGTAACATTATTTTACACTCTCGCTCGTTTCTCATAAGGACGGAGTCGTTATTCATGCCTTTCCCTATAAGCTTTGTAAGGGGCGGTATTTGTTCCTACGATCAGTATTTTTTCTTAATTATCCTTATTTAATGTTTGGAATAAAGATTTCCCGAGTTATTAGCGTCTCAATCTTTTTCAGGTTATTGCCTCATTTCTTCGTTGACCCCGGGAGGAATTCTCTGCGCCTTTATTCTGGTCATTGGTCAGAGCTGGGGACAACGAAGGATAAAGGCATCCCACCTTCTTTTTCTTCATTTTCTTATTTTTATAGTTTTGTTCTCTGTTTTCCCAGGATTTCTCGGTTGCCCTACGGGCAGTCCTTGGGCTCGCGAGCCCTGACGTCAAATGGTGTGACAAAAACAAGGAACCCTTATCCTTCGTTGGCCCCACCGAATAGGCGGCGCTTGTGAGTAAAAGATCCATCCCTCGCTGACCTGGCCCAATTGCGTTTTAAACACCCAGATTATTTCCAAGCGGGCAGTTTACATAATCATGTTGATTTCTGGAAGGATCTCATTTTTTCAACTAGTTGCACTTGTCCTCAAGTTAATTTGCTACAGACAATCCGAGAGGGAGTGAGGCTTGATAGTTTCTTATGTCATTTCAAGGGCAACTTCAAAGGAAAACGTTATGACTCCGCTGTTCCGCCAATTTCTTTTTTCGAGAAATCTCCTTGTTGCCATCAGTTAAGGTGATTCGACCCAATTATTTTGTGGGGGTACCATCCTACTTTGAAGCTCCCTAGTATCCCCACCTTTACTCTGATCTTAAGTCTAACATATAACTTGGATAACATATACATCAATCTACGATACAGCATAAAATTTTTGGCGATCGGAGTAAATGTCACGTGGTTATAGTGCCACGCCTCTTTGGGATCTGAGTCGAAATTCTGCTGTTGCCGGCATTTTTTTCGTGAAAATCTATCGGCTACATATAGTGCGCATTAGTGCCTTGCGTTGAACAGAGTTTCACCAAAATCGCAAAGACCCAATGCGAGAAATTCAGCGGTTTTTAAATTTAGATCATAATTTATCTGAAAATTGTAAGTGAACTTTACACGATTATATCTAATAAACTGTGAGATTTATTGGTCATCTTCATAACAGATGGGTCCTTGCAAGTCAGCAAAAAGCTTTAGGGCCGTGTAAATGCGCGTGATTTCGAGCCATGCAAACATATAGGAATTATATTTTTAGCTATTTGTTGACGTTTGTTAGCGTTTCAGAGTCCTTTTGCATTTGAAATATTTCCCATCGAATGAAAACATTGTTGACGCGCCCTCCCATTGAATTCTTGTCCAAGGAGGCGTGGGCCCGAGTTTCAAGCGAGGTTTGGACCACAGACTTTTAACTTGATATCTTTGGACAGCAACTATCGCAGAGGAAGGGATAGAAGCCTGTTACCTCATTACTCGCCTTAGCCGACTCCGTATTCTTCAGGAGTTAATATTTTCGCACAAAGGATACAGATGGAACATAACGTCCATGTCTTTCCTCCTTTCGTTTTTGTGAGACCGTTTGTTGCGGTACTTTTTTGATCAACGCCCGAGTCACGAGGAGCCGCAAGCGGTGATATTTTTGCACGGCATCTGGCGGCACATCAAAGAATTTGGAATTGAAGGGCAAATTCCTAGAATATCTTCGCCAGTTAAGCTAGAGAAAAGGTGTTAAAAAACCTCAGGATCCTAAACAACACGTCAATCAAAATATCACTTGGACCTTTTCGCTAATGAAGAGCTATCACGCGGCTAAGCTTGAATTGGACATATATTGAAATAGGAACTCGTGTCAATAAAGTATCAGAAGTGAGTGGGAATCGCTCCAGGTTAAAAAACTGGTTCACAGGGATATGCATCTCTTCTAGTTAAGAGAAAGAAATCAGAGCTGCTTTTCATGCAGGAATAGGTTTTCTTCGGGCTATAACTACAAAACGTCAGCTTATTTTACTCCTTGACATTGTCAAAGCGCATTTTGTAAAGATAACTTTTTCCTCTTTATGAGCTTTTTTTATATTCTATTCCATTAATGTTCAACCTCCCTCAAAAAGCCAAATAATATAAGTGCTGTTGTTAAAAAAAGCGTTTTACCTGTTTTCGTGAATTCGCTACCCAAAGATCACTATGCTCAAAGGACAGAGCAAAATTTCGAGGAGAGAGGCATTAATTTTTTTTCCCACGAGGTTACAAAGAGAAAATGCAATAATTATTATTAATGTAACCATCAAGTATACTCTACCCACGAAGTTACGGACAGCAAATGCAGTAATTATTATTGTTAATGTAACCATCAGGTATGTTCTACCCACGAAGTTACAAAGAGAAAGTGCAATGATAATTATTAACGTAACCTTCAGGTATGTTCTACCCACGAGGTTACAGAGAGCAAATGCAATGATTATTATTAAATGTAACCGTCAGGTATATTCAACCCACGAGGTTACGGAGAGCCAAATGCAGTGATTATTATTAATGTAACCATCAGGTATGTTCTACCCACGAGGTTACAAAGAGAAAGTGCAATGATTATTATTAACGCAACCTTCAGGTATGTTCTACCCACGAGGTTACAGAGAGCAAATGCAGTGATTATTATTAAATGTAACCGTCAGGTATATTCTACCCACGAGGTTACGGAGAGCCAAATGCGGTGATTATTATTAATGTAACCATCAGGTATGTTCTACCCACGAGGTTACAAAGAGAAAGTGTAATGATTATTATTAATGTAACCATCAGGTATGTTCTACCCACGAGGTTACAAAGAGAAAGTGCAATGATTATTATTAACGCAACCTTCAGGTATGTTCTACCCACGAGGTTACAGAGAGCAAATGCAGTGATTATTATTAAATGTAACCGTCAGGTATATTCTACCCACGAGGTTACGGAGAGCCAAATGCGGTGATTATTATTAATGTAACCATCAGGTATGTTCTACCCACGAGGTTACAAAGAGAAAGTGTAATGATTATTATTAACGTAACCTTCAGGTATGTTCTACCCACGAGGTTACAGAGAGCAAATGCAGTGATTATTATTAATGTAACCTTCAGGTATGTTCTACCCACGAGATTACAGAAAGCAAATGCAGTAACAATTATTAGATTTTAGTGCAACTATCAGGTTGAGTTCCTCCATTAAAAGAGTTTTTTGCTAGGGTTAAACAAGTTTGGCTTTCATGAGTTTCAAGGTGCAAGAAATTATCAGTATAATTATAGCACACAAACATTGTCATCTAATTTTTGGCACGTAGCCGGAATAAGCCAACAAATGAAGCATATATAACGAAGAATCGTCCTCAGATGATCTCCATATTAAGTAAATTATACTAAACGTTGCGAAAGAAATTATTGTTTGTATCCGTCTTATCCATCGTAAAAGCGATGAGTCATCGCATGACATTCTGTATATTAAACAGAGGTAATACTCACGGGCTTCACGAGTTGTATGCACTATTTTTCGCCGAGAAACAAATTTAAACTTCAATTTTTACCTTACAGTAGTCCGTTCTTTTACCTTGCATTCGACAACAAATCTGTTAAAGGCGAACAAAGCGATTCCGGCACTCTTCTTTATGATGAGTAGCAAGCCGCAGGAACTGAAGCCGCTTGACTGAAGTAAAATCCACCGATATGCACAGCATTCTCACTACAAATATAAACAAACATCGCGGGGAAACAAAGGCGAGGAGGAAAAAATGCCAGATCTTCGCCTCGGTAATGTATTCCAGCTACCATGCCGGCGTATCTCCAGAAGGTGGACTCGAAGTGGGACCTTGTGATTTTTTGCGCGCAAACTAATTTATTCTGGCGCGAAATGAAGATTAACAATATGTATACTGAAATCTAATCCACGACAAGAAGATTTTCACACTGTGCGCGACATATTAAATGCCTATTTTTACAAGTACGCGGAGAAAGTTGTCCACTAGTTTAACTTTTTTAAGATGAATTTACTCCACAAAAGCAGAATGAAATGTTTTATCTCTATGTTGTTTACGTGCCTGATTAGAAGGCAGAAGTAAATTCATCATACAGACCCCATCAAAATGAAAGTACACGAATGAAACGGAATAAGTCTGGGATGGTTTAGTTTCTACTCAGCAGCTTCTTTGCTTTTAGAGCAAAAATTTAATGTTGTAGTCTGTTTTAAACGTTGGCATATCAACGCGCACAGCCATTGAATGAAAACAACAGTCACGATCACGTTCTTCGAAACCGACCAGACGCGCGCGACCTACCACTGTTATGGTAAGCATTATCCTGAAGGTGTTAATGTTCCCGTGACAGTCTTCGCACTGAAGGTGTAAATGGTAAACCGAACGGTCGCTTTGATCATCAGAAAGACCTGTCAACTTTGATGATTTAACTGGGCCTGTTTTTAATACATGGAGTCGGGGACCCCGGTCTAGTGGGGTAGGTTTCTTTTGTTTTGTGTCCGCCAGAGCGTGAAAACAAAAGAAACCTACCCCACTAGACCGGGGTCCCCCACTCCATGTAAACAGGGTCTAAATTACGGGACAGAAATTTTACTGCTTGCGGCTCCTAGTGTTCGCTTTTACCGTCATTGTCCCTCGTTTACGACGGCATCGTTATCGGTGAGCAATACTCCAAGCTTTGGCAGTAGATTCTTTTCTTCTTGGGAGGAAAGAGTGATCCGGCCGTATTGCTTTTCCCTTCCCGCACTTGCCCGGATTTCATTGCTACAATCCTGGACAAAAGTCCTTGGGACACTACTGCAATATTCATATTTTTCTGCTATTTTTCGGTTCCCTCTTTAAAACAGTGCAACGTTTTCGAAATTTTCTTGCAGTTCTCCCTCCCCCACCCTATACAAAGTTGAAACTCGGAAAAAAATTCTGGATACACGAGTCCAACATTGTTTGCAGGGTGAGGGGAGGGGTTGGACCTGTGTGACTTGGAAAACGCCCCAGAAATGTAAAAGTGTCCCAAGACTTTTGTCCATGATTGTCTGAAAAAGAGGTGGGAAGAAAAAAGGCAATTTTGAGGGGTTTTCAAGCCTGTAAAAGTGTTTATTCGGGATCCTGATAAAAGATCGTAATTGAACAAATCTTTTCCAAACTTTTCGGAGTTTTCTAAACGTGATTTAAGAATTCGCTCGAAACCAATGATATACACCGGAAATTGTGGAATCTCATAACGCGTGCTTTATTCCAAAGGATAACAAAACTTTAAACAAGACCCACAACTTCAACTTCAACTTTATTTAAATTTGAAAATATAGCAAAAGATACATTGGGACTGGCCTGCAGTTAGCGAGGCTATTCGAAGCAGGCCAGGCTACATAATTTACAACAAACTAGACAAATACAAAGAAATTAGGCGTTATATAAGTATATACATTTTATATTAAATAGATACGTTCTACTTAAATGCAAGGACAATAATTAAAGTGAAATTTTAAAAATAAAATAAAATGAAAATAAAGGACAAGAGAATTACTTTTTCATTTTCACGATGATCGTATCCACATCAATATAGGAGTCTTCAGTTTCAAGGAAATCGAGTAGCATTTCTTTTAGTGATCTTTTAAAAGCTTTTTTCGGTCTTTCTTTAAGAATTTGAGGTATCCCATTCCAAATTTTGACCCCAACACGCGAAAAAGCATTTCGTTTGACATTGAGTCGAGATTCTTTAGTATAAAAATGTTCAGAGGTTGAGGCTCGTGTGTTGTAAGTATGAACACTAGAAATTCGAGAGAAGAGTTTCGAAATATTAACCGGAGCAGTGTTTTTATTTACATCATACATAAGACTACAAACGGATTCATAATATAGAGACTGTAAAGGTAGAATTTTTGCATTGACAAAAAAAGGTATTGCGTGGTCGTTTGTTTCAGCAAAATATATTAAACGCAGTGCGCGTTTTTGAAGGACAAGAATTTGGTCAAGGAAAGTTTTACACGCGTTGCCCCAAGAGATAAGACCATAAGTTAGATAAGGTGTAATAAGTGACTGATAAATATTTAAGAGGGTGCAAGTGGGAACAATATGTCTTAATCTCGCAATTAGCCCAATTGTTTTACTTATTTTATTTGCAACAGAGTGAATATGGGTCTTCCAAGATAGATTTTCATCAATTAACAGTCCAAGATATTTAATAAAGTTTTTGCGTTCAAGGGTAACCTTTTTATTGCTTTCATTGTCAAAGATATTGACCTGGGGATCATAGTTGAGTTTTTTTTGGTATGGACGAAAAATTACATAGTTTGACTTTTTAATATTCAGGGAAAGTTTGTTTGAAGTCAGCCAGTTATACAAGTTGTGTAATTCTGCATTTACTGTTAGTTCCAGTGTCTTTAGATCTTTATGAGCATAAAGAGCATTAGTGTCATCAGCAAAAAGGAAAAATTGGAGTTTGCTCGAACAATATTGGATGTCATTTATATAAAGCAAGAAGAGAAGTGGACCTAGGACAGAACCTTGGGGTACGCCGCAATTGATATTTAGTTTACTAGATATATGAGAGCCGATTTCAGTGCTTTGTGTGCGACTTGATAAATAAGAGGAAAACCATTGATTGACAATTCCACGGAAGCCATAATAATTTAGTTTATCAAGTAAAATAGTATGATTCACAGTGTCAAAGGCTTTTTTTAAGTCAATAAAAACACCACATGAAAAGAGTTTTTTGTCCATATTGGTTTGTATAGATTCTACCATATCAAGGATAGCATGTTGGGTTGAGTGAGCTTGACGAAAACCATATTGAGACGAATATAATAGGCTGTGCTTTTCAATAAAGTCTCTCATTCTGTCGTACATAATTTTTTCGAAGATTCTATTGAAATTTGATAATAATGAAATTGGCCTATAATTAGAAGTGTCGGTCTCGTCGTCAGCTTTGAAGATAGGTATAATTTTAGATATTTTAAGTTTTTGGGGGTAAGCCCCAAGAGAGACAGATGTATTGAGAATATCTGAAAGAACTGGAGATATGACTTCGCTTGAGTATTTAAGAAGTTGAGTAGGACAGGAGTATAAGCCATGCGATTTGCTGTTTGGTATAGATAAAATTTGAAATTGAATTTCGGATGGAGTTACAGGTCTGAAGAAAAACGAAACTTCTGGCGAACTGGAGTTTCTTAGGTAGTCTATGAAGGGACGCTCTGCCGGTGGTAGTTTGCTTGCTAAGATGTTGCCAACATTTGAAAAATGTTTATTTAAGATATTAGGTATACGCGAGGAATCATTAGTGAGGTTATTGTTGTTATCTGGGTCTTTTAATTTACTAACAGATTTACACTTTCTTTTGCAGCGATTTAATAATTCATTTATGCCTTGCCATGTCTTTTTCATATTACTTAAATTGTTATTAAAAAAGGCGCAGTAATAGTGTTTCTTACTCAGACGTATAAGACTGCAAATTTTATTTCGATAATATTTATACTTTTCCTGATCGCCAATTTGGTACAGTCTGTTTTTTTCTTTGATTGACGTTCTTATACCTTTTGTAATCCAAGGCTTAGAAAATTGTTGAATCCTACGTCGAGAGAGGGTTTTAATCGGTGCATGTTTATTTATAATTTTATTAAAATTTCTATAGAAAGTTGAAAATAGCTCGTCTACATTATTTGCGTGCGTTTTAATGATGCAACTCCAGTCGATCGTAGCAAGGTCGCTGTTAAGATTATCGGGATTGAAATGCGAAAGATCGCGTTTTTTAATTTGCTTCCGTTTAATCTTATCTCTTGTTGATGTCAAAATACAAAACTGCGAAAAATGATCGCTGACATCAGTAATGAGATTACCGCTGATTAGCACCTGCTCAGGATTGTTTACAAAAATGTTATCGATTAAGCTTGCAGAATTTTTGTGAACACGTGTTGGTTTGTCAATAGTTGGAAGGAGATAACAACTTTGAAGAGCCAGTAAGAAGTCGCGACTGTAATTACAGGTTTCGATTTTTTGAAGACATAAATTAAAATCACCTAAGAGACATAAGTTCTTCCCTGTCGAAGTAAATTTGTCGATAGTCTCTTCCAAGTATTTAAGAAAGCTCTCTGGAGAATTATGTTGACGGTATAAGACTCCACAGATTACGTTTTTCTTCTTAACAAAAGAAATTTCTATCCACAATGCCTGAAAAGATTCGGTGGAAGTTTTTTCTAAAACTGAATAACTAAGTGTTTCATCGACAAAGAGGCCTACACCACCACATGCTAGAGGTGTTGGGACGTGTTCAAAAACGTAACCGGGTATGTTTGAAAGGCCTGTATTCTCATTAGAATTGGTGATTTTAGTTTCCGTGACACCAATTATATTGAAGTGAATACCTATTTCTTGTAAACAATGAGTCACTAGATTTTGGAGGTTACGATTAAGGCTTCTAATATTATTGTGAAAAATTGAGAGACTAGATTCAATTTGATCCTGCGTAAGATTATTAGTAAACTGCTTAAGACTGTGTGGAGAAAAATATCGGCTTCTAATACATTGGCTCATTAAAGCATCGTTATCAATTTCGTTGGTATCAAAGGCCATATTCAAATTAAACAAATCCAGATCATATAAACTATGGAGATTATCTAGATCTCGTTTAGTCGGGAGCTCACTATTAACTGAAACCTCCAAAAACTGTTAAGGAAGCAACGAGTTTCTAACATTATGGTGTACACAGTAAGAATTTCGGTAGGCCAAAGAGCTAGAGTCGTGATATAAGACAAAGCACGAGGTCATTAACCGGGTATATAACTTGCTCAGAGATGTCAACATTACAGTCGCCAGTCAGGCCAGTACTCAATATGAGCACGAACGTCAAAAATCCAGTAGGCTTGGTAGAGAAAATAACAACGTCTTCCAAAAGATAGAACGGCCGTGAAAAATAATTAAGGACATTAAGCCATGTGAATAGCCGTCCCTGTCATTTATACAACACAAAAATGCGACAGGAGCTGTAAATGCAATTGTGATGTAAGATAAAAAGCGGTTGTTTCATAATACGTCTCAGGTTTCGTTGCAAAACAGTTTTTTGCTGACTTCTAGAGAATTGTACCGGGTCATTTTTGGTTTGAAAGTGTTGCTAATATGTATATGTGTTTATTTGCTATCAAAAATTACATTGCGTGGTATCTGTCACTAACTAAGTAAACAACCAAGCGAGTTTACTTTCACCATGAGCTAGAGGCCCGATTTTATTGCTCACACCAGGAGACCCCTTTTCCATGGTAACGAACGAGCTTCGTATTGCGGTCAGGCGCTCAATGTCCGCTCAATGCGTACTCCGGTGAATTAAGGAATGGGGCAGTGCAAATTTCGAGGGGGGTGGTCTGTTTTAGTAGGGATTTTACCTTTCGCATGGACATTTTAAATTCAATATCTACTCCCCATAAGCGTTCATTTTTCATTATCACTAATGTATTATCTTTGTCACGTGACTTGCCACACCCATTTTTGACTTTTTATTTCAATCCAAATTTACACCACTTTATAAATAACACTTGTAATTTAATTCATTTTTTGTCAATGACTATCGACACAAAGTTTATGGAATTGATCGGAGTTTTCTTAAATTATCTATGTTTTGTAAATTATAACGTTTCTTGTTAAGAAGGAGACTGGGACGAGAGAAAAATATCTAATAATTACGAAGGAATGGATCATTTCACAAATCCCCGATTAATTTAGCTTACTTGACTGTAAATGAAATATTATGGAAGGAAAAACAATTGTGGTCACATTCAGTAAAGTGGTGTAATCTAAAAAGTCCAAATCTTGCATAATTATGGGCGTGGCTGGTCACGTGATCTGAAAAAAGTAGTGTTTAAGGTCCAAAGTGGTTCTGGTCTTAAGCACAGCGGTGTAAGGTTAAAATGAAGGAAGATACTGGAAAAAACAAGAACAAATCATAAAACCCCGCATATAACGAGGACCCATGCCTTAATTCACCTGAGTAATTAGTTTTTCACACATTCCTTTGCACACGTGAAGTGTGTACATTGATCCGGATCTGTCAATTCCTTGTCGATGCTGTGGAGAAATATATTTAATTAATTTGTTGCAGAGATAAATTGGATCAGGCTCTTTTTGGTAAAAACTTGAACTGGCGATACGAATTCGTATAAGCTTACTCTCAGGAAGATCGAGTCACTTGCGGAGGCAAGCTTTCACGATGCCCTTCTTGGGAGATCCTCGTAACTACCATTTTATTTCGTGTTTTCTCTCGATCGTTAGATCGAGAAAAGACATGGTACGCATTGAATGATCGTTTGTGTGGTAAGCAGCCAAGAAAATTCAGCGAGGGTTCTTTCTTTCAGCTATTTCCCGATTAATTTCTTCGCGTTAATTTTGCTGATCTGCACGATGAAAATAGCTGCCCTGTCGCAAGCCAGTGGTTCAATAAGCTAAATGGGCAAAAATCTTCTGATCAAGTTTACGTTGGAAGTACATTTGCAGTAGTTGCCTGTAATTTAGTCCTTAGGAACCCGTCAGAATCGGAATTTCTTCGATCAGAAGCCTTCTTGTCGCTGAAGCGGACCATCAACAAGCATGTTTTGAAAGAATCGGACATCGATCACAGGCCCGCTCAGGATTTATGCTGCGTTAGTACAGACAGAGATTCTAAAAGTGATGAAGGAGAAACTCCCCAAGAATTGAAAGAGGAGAAATTATCTTTAGAAAGCAGCTTTCCGGGAAGCCCGCCAAAATGCTCTATTCCACGAAGACAAAGCCACGCGCGCCAAAATTTGAAATCCCCCTTGACCATGTTCACACGTCTTCTTCAAGTTCCTGTGACGACTCCTCGCAATCTGTTAGATCTGTATCGTCAATTTCTTCGTTATTAAGAGCAAATGTTACCAAAAATCAAACATTTTCAAAATTTCGTGGCAACAGCTCAAAAATCGATTCGGCCCATAATCTCATTTTAGGTAGACCTTAATGTAAAACAAAACACTGCATAGTTCATTTTACTAAGTATCGATTAGTTTTCGAGAAAATCGATAATCACTGAATTTTGTGAAAACGCCGCCTTTTCAATGTGAAATTTAGGGCGATTAACGACGCCTCGCGTTACAAAGTAAAACACTCTAGAGCAATAAAATCTACCACATATTGTTGACCGATGTCAAAAAATACCGTTAAAGCAATTTTTATCAATTCTCGGCTATTTACTTTTAAAATCTAATTTAATTTGCCCGACCTATTTTTATCGAGAAGAAAACTTATCTAAAATTAGCCTATTATTTAAGCTCGTGGTACTGCATATAATTCGTTGAAAACCTAGCGTTTAAAAGTCAAAGAGTTGTTCTTTTAGAGTGCCAAAGGATTTTTTGGGGAAATGATTCAGAGCGAAGAAATTGATTTTTAAAGTTGGATAAATTTCGGTGTTTCAACTTGTCCCAAACGTGACATGACACTGCAAGCACACTACACTTGACAGAAGCACCTAAAAAGTTAAGCAGAATACATTAAGTCGAGGTCTATTTTAACGTATAGAATCTAACCTTTTTGTCTTCAAATCAATGATGAAGAAAACTGTATTTCTGCAGGTCTCGTTTGGTTCGTGAACCAATCGTTCAAAATAATTTCCCACGACATGATAGCGGCACGGTGGCATTGTTTGTTTTGCATGCTTTGGACGTTGGTTTTTGTTGTGCGTTTTCACTGCCTCCATTTTCCTCAAAAATGGTATAGGAGTGCCTTTCGTAAGTCTTCTTTGCCGAAACAGTTTTGAAGTGAGCAGTAAACCAAAGCGGAACCAAGAGACCTCAAGTCAAAAACATATGTTATCACGTGGGTGTTGTGAAATACCGCTTCATTCAAGTGAAATCTACAACTGCAGAAAGACAGGACTGGAACATGGAACAAGTGACTAGTGGATCTTAGCGATTTTTTATTAAATATCAGAGTAAAAATAGAAGGAAAACAAATAGGATCGCTATAGAAAATATGATCGCTATAGAAAAATCATTGCCTGAGGAAACAAAAAAAAATTTTCGGCGTTGCCCTGGGGAAAAATCTTGTGAAATGATAAAAACGTCGTCGCTATCACTTTTTTTTCAAATAAATTTAATTAAGAATGTCGGTACTAATTTAAAAACGGGTGTCAGTTTTTTTTTTGTTTTGAGCGAACGGAGAGAATTTGTTTGCAGTCCAAAAGTAGAAATCTTCATTTTGTAACAGCTTTAGTGAGACGTTAGTAAACACAGAGAGTTGCGACGCGTGTCATTGCGTGAATATGGAGGTGTGCTGTTCTTTTAAGTCCATCGCAGGAGGAATGTGTGGATTTGACACGAGAGACAGGAAAAAAGAAACACAAATTATCCCTTTACTGGCCTGTTCAAAAGCAATTTCGAACCACACAGCCAGCCTGGGGTTTTCCGGTCCAATGGACGAAGTTGACCTTATCCTCAGCAGAGCAGCAGTATTTACTCAACCTGCAAACATAAATTCTATGACCATTTGTCCATTACATCGCGAAAAGCTTGGTTTGGGCTGGAGGCGAGGATCCAATGCGAGGTGTAGAGTTCCAGAGGCATTGTCCAATCATGACAGAAGAGGGAAAAAGTGGCCAAAATGTGACCGAGGAATCGGGAAAATTGATTCACAAATAATTTTAAAGAAAACTGGAGTATTTCTTCAAATAGGCTCGGGTAAGTTTGCAGTTTGCAAACTTTGTTTCACTGTAGTGACCTCTCTTCGTTTCCTTAAAAATATTGACTTTAAGTTTAAGCCTTTGACTTTAATTTTCTTAGGTATTTGCGCATCTTGTCGGAAAACCCTCAGGCTGCTTGTAGCAGAAGAAAAAGAGTCGTCAGCCATAGGAAGTTCGACTTCTCGTTCCACTGACGCCAGTGTGTTAATGCAGATGGAAAACTTGAATCTGGTAAGCTTTGATCCACATTACGCTATTTATAGTCAGCCTGTCTTCTGTCATCCTGTTAAGTATCAGGCAAATCACACCATGCAGGTCCTCCCTATTCAATCTGTTTGTCTCCATAATGTGAGAGGGGACTTGTGACTAATCACATCATAATTTTTTTCCTCAAAATGCGTAGAATATTGGGCTGGTTCCCGCGGATTTTCGCTGAGGCTAGATACAAGAAAATTATACTACGAAAAAATCTCTGCTACCGGCTTTCGTCATACAAAAGTCAGTTTTATGTTCATATGGGATTTTGACATGTTTTAATCCGGATACTCTCTCTAAACTATAACTCAGAAAGAAAGATAACCGTGAGGAGACTGGAACGAATGATTGGTTTCTGTAGTTAACCACGCTTCGTTAAATTGTCATAGATGTTTAAATCTATTTGTAATCTCCCCCCCCCCCTTTTCCCTTGCCGTATTTTTTCTCCTTCATTTAAATTTTCCCTCTTATTCTCTTCTTTTTCATTTGTTTTGTGGTTTAGAAAGAGAAGGATGAGGGGGAGGAGTTGGAAGAAGAAGAAGAGGAAAGTGAAATCTCTTTCACCCCAATAACAGGTCCTATATTAGAAAGTAGTCTCTATGAACCATCTTTTGTTGAAGAGAAAACTGTAACGCCAAGGGAGAAGTTGAACAAATTCCTGATTTCAAGAGATATTAGTCCAATTCGCCATTCCCTGGAAACACCATGGGCAGAAGCTTCCGAGCGGACGAAAAGGCTTTATACTAGAAAGGTACGACAAGTTGTTAATGCGTGCTTGGATGAGATTGTACCTGGGGAAACTGAGACTTTATTGTCTTCACTGGTTAAATCAGAGCTTGACGAAAGTGCTATTGACTCCTCTCTGATGGAATGTTTGGCCGAATGTTATAACAACGCAGACCATTGGAGCTCTCGAAGGCAGATTTTGTCCATCATGGCGGATAAGGTGAATTTCAAAGATTTGCAAAGATGGATACCTAATTTGTCCAGGTATCGTTTTAACATAGCTAGACATCATTTATTACTCCACGGTAGAGGTGCGAACGTACAATCTGTTAAAGGCACAAGAATGTACATTGCGCCAGAGAAACTCGATCATTTTTTGTCGTTCATCACCAGTACCCACATAATTCAAGACTTGCCTTTTGGCGAGAAAACTCTGAAACTGTCCACAAATACGGAAATAAAGGTTCCCAATGTTGTTCGAAGTTTGATCCCTGAGCACATTGTCCTTCAGTATCTAAGCTACTGTAGTGATGTGGGCTTCGTACCAATGAGTCGCAGCACGCTATTGAAAGTTCTCAGTGTATGTTCCGCATCTACGAGGAAATCTCTGCAAGGTTTGGACTATGTTTCAGCTGCCGGCGCCAAAGCTTTTGACGAACTAGAAGAAGTGATAGACAAGCTTGGAGATAATTATGGAAAGGGTTTCACGTGGGCTAAGGTGCAGAAAGAGAAACTTCATCTAGCGAAACGCTACCTAAAAGGTGACTATAAGGTAAGATTGCTTCTGTCTAAGATATTTTAGTTTTCTTGTTTTTGCTTCTACGGTTAGTGCACATCAAAGGGATAATAAACCATAAAGAATTTAACAGACTGGTAAAATTGTACAAAGATAGACATATTCGATATATTCGTAATGATGAAACACTGCGTTTCTTGGCACTATGGGTGCTTGAATTCGTGGCCGAAAAAACTGTGATAGATAATGCGTAGAATTACTTTTTATATAGTGTCGTGTCCCGGCAAAGCATGTTAGAAATGAAGCAGAAAAGGATATTGTAGAATCTATGAGCATTTGATGTAGAGCCAAAGTTACCTGTATATACGTTTTTCTTAATGCCAGATTGGTATATTGTGCTTTCATGTTCACTTATTGATATATGCTAAATAGCTTTTTGTGTTTCTAAGGTTCACGTATCTGAAGAATCGAAGGTCGCAGATCATTGTCGGACATATGCCCTCAGCTATCCTCAAGATAACGATTACATCACAGTCTGTAATCATGAGCACGATTCAAAATGCGACAGATGCGAACTTCTCCCAACATTATTGCGTGAAATCAAGTCAGTTATTGGCAGTGTTAACTGTAGCGCTGAAGAACGAGACGAGATGGAGTATGAAATCTCACAGTCAATTCAGAGTATTGAAGCTTGGAAGGCCCATCTCCTTCGCGCTATAAATCAGGATGCCGCAAGACATGAAATTCTGGAAAATCTTAATGCACAAGCAGTGTTAGTGGTGACGGACTGGGCAATGAAGTTTCTGCCGAGAAAATTTCGAGAAAGTCAAAGCGACTGGTTCGGAAAACGTGGCATACCCTGGCATATCAGTGTAGCATTGAGGAAGAATGCAAATGATGAAACTGAATTGTTTACTTTCGTTCATGCCTTCGAAAGCTGTAACCAGGATAGCTCCACTGTACTCGCCATTGTTGATGACGTCTTTCGTCAACTTAAGGAAATCATGCCAGAAGTCAACTCTGTTTATATGCGGAGCGATAACGCAGGATGCTATCATAGCGCGTTTACATTACTTTCAGTCTACCATGTTGCTAGCGAGCATGCAATTGAACTAAAGCGTTTTGACTTTTCCGATCCCCAAGGCGGAAAAGGATCTTGTGACCGTAAGGCCGCGACAATTAAAAGTCACATGCGCACCCATCTCAATTCTGGCCACGACATAGAGACAGCCTCTCAAATGATGACGGCCATTGAGTCATCTGGCGGAATTTCTGGTGTCCTGGTGACGGTAAGCGGGCCACAACCTGCTGCAAAGTCCACTCCAGTAAAATGGGAGGGCGTTAGTTTCATTAACAACATTTCATACACCCAGGAAGGTTTGCATGTTTGGAGAGCTTATGGAATTGGCTCTGGCAAATTTGTACCCTGGAGCAACTTCCGCCAACAAGTTGGGAGTCTTCCTCAGCTAAACAAACAGAAACAGAGTTCTAGTGCTGAAGTATCTTTCCAAACTGCCAAAGCCAGGAGTAAACCAAAGCAAACACCGGTTTTAGAAGAAGCCCCACAGAACAGAAATAACAGCGACGACGATGAAAGCTGTAACGACGAAGGAAGCGATCTTTTTTTCTGTCCAGAAGAGGGATGTGTCAAGTCCTTTCTACAATACTCATCGCTAGAAAAACATCTGGACTGTGGTAAACACAAGTATGCCCTGGAACAGGAAACACTGTACGACAAGGCAATGACCATGTACGCCACCAAACTGGAGCGTGGTGCTGGCGTCCTACCAGAAATAGTTGATGAACGTGCATCTATGTCAGTGGAGGATGATGGCTCCGTGCTACCGATGGGATGGGCTCTTAAGTCAGCAGGAGTACAAAGAAAGAATCTCACGGTGGCGCAGAAAAACTATCTGACTGAAGTCTTTCAAGTTGGAGAACGCACTGGGCAAAAAGCAGATCCAGCGAGCGTCTCAAAGGCAATGCGAAGAGTAAAGCATAGTGATGGCTCTAATATCTTCGACAAGTGCGACTATCTCACACCACTACAAATAGCAGGATTTTTTTCTCGCTTGTCAGCAAAGAAAACTTATAGTGTGGAACAATCCAGTGAGGAGGAAGAACTAGAAAGGAATGCGCTGATAACAGAGAGGGCAATCGAAGAAATGTCCAACGAAGTAACGACAGCATTAGCTCTTCAGCATCCCATCATGTACGAAACATACAACATCTGTGAGATCGTAGGTCAGTCTAGGCTGGCGAAGTTTTCGATACGAACACTGCAGAACATCTGTGCAGCCTTAGAACTGGATGTAACTTCGATGACTGGCAAGCGCAAGCAGCCCTATATGGAAATTATTGAAGGCATTGTGGCCAGGTGTGGCTGTAAAACTAGTAAGGCTGACTAGAATATGTAGAGATTAACCTACGAAATAGTCAGTGATGTCGAGAATGTCTTACTTGAGGTAAACTGAAATTGACGGCTCTGTTTGACGCTATGTGTGTCGTCTATAGAACGTTTTAGAGACACTCCTTTACGAGTGACGACTGGCGGGGGTTGTAAATTGTCCCGTCAAAATTATCCTGGTAGATTTTACGATAGAATTCAGGGAAAAGCCAACAAAAGGAAAAGTGTTATATGAAATGTAACAAGTTGTTATAAATTAGTTAAGTCTGTGGAGAGAAAAGGAATCACAGCCACGCCCACAAACGAAAAATCTTGTACATCTTCAAGTAGATTTAAAGATTACTCAGAATTTTAAAAGGGGGATGGTCTAATGAGAACTTTTTTCAAGCTATCCCATGACTAACAATTTAAGGCCAATCATAAGGAATCTTCCAATTTCATTTTTTAAATAATTTTTAACTGCATCACGTGGTCAACCAAGCCCTATTTTATCGAGAAATCCTTCGAGTTGAACCGCCCACTGGACAGAGAGCAAACCGTTCTCCTTTTGTAGGCCTACAGTGTCTAATAATACTCTTCTTGTAAAAAGAGTTAGAGGAATGGTAAGAAGTGATATGCGTCTCGTCCTGACGAAAACTTTAGTTAGAGCGGGACTGGCACTAGTCAATGAACACCAGTCTCAGCTGCAAATTGTAATGATTCGGGAACCATTCCGAACTGATTTCGCATACACTTTTTAGGGTCAATGTTTTGATACAGAAAAACTAGAGCTACACGTTTAGAAAGTGACGAGGATCGTTAGTTACAATTTTCGAACACTGGAGGCGGGAGGGCGTAGTCGATCACGTGGCCAAGTAATTTGCATTTCTTTTTTCAATTTTTTTTAAAAGTTTACTTTACTTTACTATCTATCATTACTCGTGGATGTCTTTAACAATAGTTTTTGGAAAATGTGCATAAAAACCACCTAGTCTTTGTTAAAATTAGTTTATCGAGGAATTCATTATCCGTGACCGGTCGTGTCCGGGTGATCCCGTTTAACCCACTGAGACAATAATGTTCTTACCCTTTTAATAGCTGGAGACCATTACCGGGCTGAATTGTTGAAAAAAAAAGAAACTTATAGCTGATGGTCAAAGCCAAGTGTTAATTTTTTCCGAACTTGAGATGTGGCAACGTCTTTCTTGTACAAGGCAATGAATTCGTCATGGCACCTGCATTTAATCACGTATACTTTCTAGTTCGATTTGGGGTAAAGCTTTTAGTTAAGCTATGGTTGAAGTGCAAAAACGCGTTGTGTTTCATCTTCGACAGTTTTGAAATTAATTCAGAGGCTAGTAAGAACTTCTTGAAGATGGTTTATGTGGTTTATCGCCGTAGAATATAGCTGAGGGTATAAAATGTAAAAATTGATATTGAAACTAAAAAGACTCGTAAGTCTGAAATGTTTAACAGCAGCATTATATAAAGGGTTCATGATTTTCCAGTCACAAAAAGTCCGTGCACATGAACGTCCGCTCTCACTTCCGGAAATAATAATTGGTCACGCAACCGTTGAGTTGCCATAAATACATGTTCTGCGAATCCAACTTGCTGAGAACGCCCAGCTCCGTTTTGGCTACGTTCGCAAGGAAAATGTAAGTTGTTAGTATACTATGAAAGTGTGGAAGTCTTCATGTGCTGGTAAAGAAGGTTAAACGACCCTTTAATTTCATGATCAAAAGATTTGATTCTTGTGCGAAATTGTCACGGATTTAAGACATGTTTTGAGACAAACGGCTCGTTAAATTGTTTCCCTTTGGTTTGCTTATTAGTTCGAAAATGATTTTGGAGAAAAGACAAACGAAAATGACTTTTTCAATCTGATCTCTGATCTTGAATTCAGAGATAATTGGTCGGGAAAACTTCCCAACAAAACATCTCACGTCTGGTCCTCACCCCGCGCGGTGTAAACAAACATGACAGCTGCGTTATCTTGACAAATTATCTTGTAGTTTGATTAAAATTTGTATCAAACGAAGTGACAGCAGAAGTACAATGTATGTCTGATTTTAAAACATGTTGGTTAAATTTTTACGTCAATCCCGCTTTTGATTGAATGCTATGCTTGGAAAACTTGTATTTCTGTGTGTTTACTACATAAATCGGAAGGTCGGTTAAAACAGGACATTGTATCCAACTTTAAAATTGAATTTCTTCGCGTTAAATCATTTCCCCCAAAAATCCTTTGGATATGTAAAAGAACGATTATTCGGCTTTCGAAATCCAGATTTTTCGACGTATTTCATTTAGTACCACATACTTAGATTAAAGGTTATTTTTTGGCATTTTTTGATCTTGATAAAAGAGTGTTCGCGAAATGTTATTATATTTTCAAAGTGAAAAGAAAAGAATTGCTCAATTTGCTTTTGATACATATTTTGGTATCATTCTATAAGATTTAGTAGATTTTATTTCTCTAGAGTGTGTTATTTCGTTACGCGAAGCATTCTTTTTCGACCTAAATTGTACGCTCAAAACGTGGCAAATTCTCAGGATTCGGTTATTATTGATTTTCTCGAAAACTAATCGATATTTAGCCAAACGAACTATGCAGCGATTTGTTTTACATTAAGGTCTACCTAACCTGAGAATATGGGCCAAATTGAATTTTGAGCTGTTGCCACGAAATGTTTGACCGATGGTAACATTTGCTCTTAAATGGAAAGTTTGGCTCTGCGTATAAGAAGAGAAAGATCAGACAAAAGGTGGAAGCTGTAATGGGAAGCGTCGAATCTGTATGTTTAGAGCAGGGAGAAATCTTGAGTGACGTTGTTGCACAAAGCTGCCTCTTTCGGCGTAAGTAAACTTTCAATGGGATCAATGGGAAGGAGGTCATTTGGGATGTGTTTAGTGAAGTAGCGAACGAGCTGGGAGTTCGAAAGGCATTCTGCGAGCTCGTACCTTAGGAGCTGTGGAACCAGCGTGTACAAATGATGTTTGTGCCAGATTGGATGTTGCTTCTTTGTAAGCTGGAATCAACAATATCTGACGATTCCTGGCAGATGATCTTAAATCGGACTCGACTTGGAAAAAGCGGGGTGAGTTAGCCACTGACTATTTTTTGTGTTGTTGTTGTTGTTGTTGGTGTCGGTTTTCTTTAAGCTTACTAGAACTATAAAGTAATCCCTCTAACCATAAATAAATGGTGGTCTATTCCATTCAAATGTCCACTCCCATTCCCCCCCAAAAAGTCATTTCCGAGGGGATTGACTGTGACGGCACCTTTGATCTTTGGAAAATTTCTGAGGGGTGTAAGAAAAATTGGCTATTTCTGTGGGGGGAGGCAGGGTACTGTGTCAGTACCTTTGATCTTTTTTCTTTTCTTTTAGAACTCATCAGACACTCCGATCTTGCTTTCCAAAAGCAACATAAAGGCACTTTGGTCTTTGGTGTTTGATAAAGTTCGAAGCCTCTTTGGCATCACCCAAATACAAGATTTTCCTGGTTATGAAGTTTCTCTTGAAAGTGCCCTAACATGGATTATCAGGGAGTTGAGATTACATGGTGTGCAGAAAGAAATAATTGACCTAAGCCTCAAACTTGATGGTAGGCCATTTGCAGGTGAGAACACAGTTATCTTTAGTAAATACAGTGTACCTTATAATATATTTCCAGATTCCTTCATTGTATTTTGCAACAACTGTGTTGCACTTAAGAAAGAAAAACATAGAAACAATTTAAATCATCAGTGAAACTGGGTTAAGAATTATGACAGCAAGGGACATACAACAGTGTCCAAATTATTTCTTAACTGTAACTGAAACAAGTTCATCCTAACGAAACCCTGTGATCTTTTATCATGGGTGTAGTCTTGGACTAAAATAACCTTTTTCGTCAGTATTCTTAAATATTTACCGTTCCTTATCCATAATTTTCACTTGAAAGATATTCAGTCATAGACTAAGACAGTGCAGAGATAAAATAATTTAAAGCAGGGTATATAATATAATGGGAGTTTAAAACTTGTTGTCCATATTATTGTTGTCTGTATTAGGGAGTAAATTTTAGAGAAAATACATGAGCTTTTTCTTGCGACAAATCCATTAAATACAGGTGACTGTATTAAGTTTGAGGGGGGGGGGGGGGGTAACATCAAAGTGGCGGGGTAGACATAACCAAACACTTTGAACTCTAGGTCATGAAGTGGTGCTTAAATTTTTGAAATTCCTTTTTTTGTTGTTTCCTCTCATTTGTAGGGCACAGTCAGGTCCTGATGGGTGTAGTGCCCAAAGACCATTCCTGTCTAATCAGAGCTGCAAATCACTGCAGTGCCCTTTACCTATTGCTAATTGTAAGGAAGACAGGTATGTTGTATTTAAATTTGATTCATTAGTCAAATAGTTATTTGTTTCCAAAATAACTAGTTCTGTTAGTGAAAATTTTATTGTACCTTTTAGACCACGTAATTTTTGGTTGTCGACCAGTTATACATGCAAGCTGAAATAATTTGTGGATTTACAACAAATTTATTATATGAGGCCTAAAGGCCCCAGTAAACGATCATTTTTGAACATTTTACGTAACCGCAAAGGTTTTAATTTATTAGTGGGCCACTCAAACCCGACCTTATGTTTTCAAGTCTTAAGAACTATCTGCCGCAGACTAGACTAGCACAGGGCTTCTGATATTTCGCGGAAAAAAAAGCAAAATTTTTCGGGATTTTCAGGGGCAAATTCGCGGAAAAATCGACCGATTTCGCGGGATTTTCGCGGGAAAAAGTCAAAATTTCTGGAAAAATCGGCCGATTTCGCGAGATTTTTCGCAGGAGAAAATTCAAAATTCGCAGAAAAATCGGCCGATTTCACTGGATTTTAGCGGAAAAAAGTCAAATTTCGAAGGATTTTCAGGGGCAAATTCTTAGAAAAATCGGTCGATTTCACGGGAAATTTCGGGGGGAAACTTAGCCAAGAAACAATCAGTAAAAAACAGCCGATTTTGCTGGGTTTTTTTGGCAAATTTCACTAAAATCGATCAATTTTGCGTCGATATGACCAGCGTTGTTTAACGTTTTTTTAACAGGGATAATCATTTGCTCTTTCAACAACAGTTCACTCGAGAAATGAGCGAATGCTAAAGTTATCAACATTATGGTTAGTGGCCAGTTTTTTGCAACGTTCATCTAAAAACGCCTGGTAGTTTTGGGACGTTGTTTACTCATTGCAGTGAGGAAGTTTCAAGATAAATTTGGACGTTTGGGGTGAATAAAACAGGTCTAATAGCCAAGATAAGTATTAAATATGTTTTGCCGACATGTACTTGGAAATATTTCTGGCGGATTTCGCGGCATTTCGCGTTTTTTTGGAAATTTCGCGGGATTTCGCGGAAATACCTGAATTTCGCGGGTCCGCGACCGTGCGAAATATCAGAAGCCCTGACTAGCAGTATGGTATTTCCTTTTCCTTTTTTTTTTCATTTTAGTAATAACTTCAGTTTACTGGTAACTTTACTTTTTATTATTATTAGGGAAAACCTAAAAAAGCTGATTGTTAATGTCAACAAACAAAAGGATGCATTAAAGAAGAATGGAATCACAGTGGATGGAGTGCATTATGCTGTGAGATTTAAAGGTAAGCTACATATAATAATTAATAAGGCATTTTTTAGTACCATATTTTCAATCCAATATATATGCCTGCATGTACATTAATTTTTGACCTCTTTTTAAAAATTATATCTACAATTATACTTGACCTGAAGGCCTTCTATCTTTTGCTGGAACAAATAGGGAAAGCGAACTTTCAGCTTGGGAAACGAGGAACTGAAGTAAGAGTGTTGCATTATCTGCAAAGCATTGAGGGTATGTGGATATATTCAAAATCTCTGAGTCAAAAAATTCTACTATGCACTGGTTTTGACCTTAACAATGACCAACTTACCAATATAGTACTATTAGATTTTCAGTTTCACTAGGTAACATTTCTTAGTAAAAACTAGCTATGAATAATGGCTATTTTTTGATCGTTGCTTTATGAGGGATGTAATTGCGGTCTTGGTCTGCATACAGTTTGTTTGGAACACTTTAGCATGTCCAAGGCCAATATATTGGAGGGTAATTTAGTTATAGTTTTGGTTTACTAAGAATTCTCCGATGATGCTTGTTGAGGCATGCAGCCCTTGATTATTCATGAATTTCAGCATTTGTAGTTGTCATTTTGAATTCACAGTAACTTCTAATTATAAAAGGCGTTCAAAACAAGGTTATCTCAAATTAACCTCTATTCAAAAAATTAAATTCCCTGGTATAGTGAGTGAATCTCTTCATCCCAGCATTTATAGCTTAATAAGTATGTTTTCTATAAAAGACTAACTTTTTATATAGACCTCATTTTAGCAATAATATTTTGTACATTAAGCCTTGCCTTTTGTAAAAGGGGAATTTCCACTGTATGGAAAAGAAAACAAAAAGCTTTTTTTGGACAAACATGGTGTTTAATGCCCCTGTCTATAAAATGTTGGCAATTATCCTTGTCTTGTTTTCCTAGACAGCACATATTATTTTCCCATAATAATATATCACAGTCTTCCTTTACTGTAGGTGTGT
Source organism: Porites lutea (assembly GCF_958299795.1). Classification (NCBI taxonomy): domain Eukaryota; kingdom Metazoa; phylum Cnidaria; class Anthozoa; order Scleractinia; family Poritidae; genus Porites; species Porites lutea. Next base: position 22,155,674 of record NC_133201.1, on the reverse strand, counting down.
CAATGTTGTAGGGGCACTGTCATAAAAGACTGAAAACCTGTCGAGTAAAATACTTGAGTTTGAAATCTATATATCTGTTAAGTACCACTTCAGGGGAGATATCCCCCACAACTAACAAAAATAGTGAATCTTCTTTTTTCTAGTTTCAAAGGCATCCGTGATGACTTAGAGTTCGTTCTTGAAGAGGATTTATCGTCCATCAATCTCTGCGCCCTTCACTGCGAACTTAGAAATACGTACTGAACAGCTGTTGTCATCATTGGGTTTGTTTTCATGCAAAGTGGGTTATCACTTGATGAATGTAATGCCGAATTGGCAAATTATGGCCCTGAGAATTTTGGCAGCAGAATAACGGTGAAGATGAAGGAGGGCCAAGAAACTGCTTTTGAAAAGCACAACATCCAGGTGTCTTCATTTTCAGGTACCTTCTATCTTGTTTCATTTTTCTTATGATTGCTTTCATTCGCTTTATCCACTTCAGGGCTTTTACTTCCGTGCTGTAGCAGCGGCATGAGTTTCATTTGTACAATACCTTGATCCTTAATATGAAAACAGTAGCTGTAACACTGGTTTGTAAATGAAGATGTCATTAAGTAGTGAATTTAAATCCTGTTTGTTTCTTTCTGTACTATTTTTCCTGAAGGTTCTACTGAACGTGAGTTCCTCAAAGGAACTCCTTGCCTCATGACAAATTGAAGTCATATTTTGCTGATCGAGAAAGTGTTAAAGAGGTGCTCCTGAATAAAGTCACATTTTGTAATAATAGAATCAAGGTATGGCTCAGGATATCACATGATTTGAATGTTTCACTTAAACCAGTGCAACACACAATAATATTTTTTGTGTAGTTATATGTAGAAACATGCACTGAAAAAATGGTTTCTGTTTAAAATATTCAATGAATTTTTAATAACTTGTTTTAGTACTATCAGGACATTGCTATTTCAGACATTCACTAGAGACTTTGGTTCAAAGCAGGAGACTATTACCCTCACAGGTTCAGGTACATGTTACAGTCATTACAGAGGCGTAGGGTGACCATTTTGGAAAGTACGCACACTGGTCCATATGGTCTCAAAAACTTCGAACAAAATAACTTTTTTGCTTTCCTTTAATACACATTTTGGCAGTTTACAGGCTTGTTTACAATGGAACGTGACATTAAAAAAGCTTTCAAAACATTCTTCTTTGAGCTCTACTGTCACTTTTAGTTTTTTTGCTTGTCGCTCAAGAAGAGAGACCACTTAAAAGCATCAGTTGGAAGAATTACGGCGTGTGCATGTTTGTGTAGATTTTCCGCACGCTTAGTCCTTTGCTGACATTTGCATTTTTCCCTTATTTCGACCATGAGCACGGGAAAGGAATAAACAGTTACACTCAGCATTGATTTACTTTCAGTTGTGAAGAATACCTCTAACATTTGTCATTGAAAACAATACTACATCTGTTTGCTAGTAGTAAATTTCCTGCAAAATTCCCATTGATACCGCTCACACGTGCACCCAATAGTTTGCTTCTTACCTGGATTATCGTCGGCATGGTTGGGTCCATGATTTTCCAGTTGAGTGACGTTAAAGTAGTCTTTGATAGACTTTCTCGACATTTATAGAGATAGAAAACTAAAAAAAATGAATAGCTTTTGAATAGGAAAACTTTCCAGATAAATCTTGGAAGGGATGATAATTAGTTAGGGTCTATTTTTTGCGGCCTCGCACCTTTGTTGTACACTGATAATTCGCTGACAAATGTGTCGCATGAATTTCCCCAGTCCCCCTCCGTTTTTTTATGAAGAGTTAATGTATTATGGGATCGCCTGAACGCAAACAAATAAAGAATGTTTCGAATTTGTCACATTCCACTACTCAAACGGTTGTATTTTTTCGTGTAAAGAACAAATCTGCAAAATACAAGCTCAACTCATGACACTACAAATAGCTTTCACTTATAACAGAAAATCTTTAAAAAAATCCTTGGACACCAGTTTCCCAAGTACGCACGTGCGTACGTATTTGCGTAAAGGACACTACGCCCCTGCATTATACTGTTATTTAAAACCTTTTTCTTCCCTTTGACTGTGATAAACCAGACAGTTTGAATTAATGACTACATTTACATCCATCTACACTGGAAGTTGTGATAGGGTAGCTAGCACTGTTAGTATTAATACAACCCCATGACGTGACCATGGTGTATTAAGGGTACATCATTATTGCATCAGATTACTGCATCCCAACTGAGTGAATGTTCCTTAGCATGTAAAGCACACACACTGCTTTGTGTTCTTGCATAACAGTCCCCCCTTAAAAAGAATACCCCCTTACACTTAGTGATGTGACTAACTAATCATTTTCCTTAGAAACTAGAAAAGAAGTTCAAAGAACTGGAATTCTGGCAGGGCAGGCTACGTGAAATCAAGGAAAGATATGTGGAGCTGTCAGAGAAGTGTGTTGGTGGGTCGGTTGCTAAAGGCAAACAAGGAAACAAAGGCAGAAGGTGGACAATGCTGATTTTTTTTTTCAGCTATCTGATTATGCAGCAGAAGTGTTCTACTAATTCTTTTTAAAGGTAATCAAATAATCAAGTCTTTTTTTACTTAATTGGAAGACACATTGGACAGTTTTTTGAGAAATAAGATATGGGGCAAAATCCAGACACGTTTTTAAATAGTCAAGCTGATTTTGCTTTTTTGAACAAAATTCTTAACTTTAACAAGTGCATGCAGTTACAAAACACAGGTCACAAGGGAAGGTCACTGCATGCTCTTATAAAAAAACTGAGATAGGCATGCAGTTTCCCCTTAACTTAAAACACCTCATTTCAGATTGTAATTTGGGCTTTTCGTATAATTATTCATTTTGATTTCAGGTTTACACTGACTGGAAAGGCATTTCTGAAGTTATTAGAAGTACCCGTACGAAACGAGCAGCGCTGCTGCAGCGCTGCAGAATGACTTCAAGAAGCGCTACAAAAGAGCTGCAAAAGGGCTGGCTGCAGCAGTAGCAAAAAATGGCTGTTTCGCGCTGCAGGGAAAGCCCTTTGACAGCGATAAACAGCGCTGCTGCAGCGGTGCAGAAAATTCCCGAATCACGATCTGCGCTGCAAAGTGGCTGCAAAGTGGCTTCGAATTTTAAGACAAAGAATGTTGTTCCCGGTAATGTCCTACCACTCGTTAGTACAAAAAAAAAAGAAATGCAGACTTCAAATATAATACAATAATCACGAAACATGGTAGAGAAGTTGACAAGGCCTTAGGAGGAGTAAAAACCACTAGAAAGTCAAAATGCAACTGATACTTTATTAGTATCCACGCGTACACGTTACAAAAGCAAGTGACATAACAAATCTGCAACAGTCTCGCTTTGTAAATATTGAGCAGTCATGGTCACTCATCTAAATGTAAGAACTGCCATTAACATGCAGACATTGAAGTTTATCTTTTTTAAAAAATAAAGAGAATAACAGCGACTGTTCTACATAAAGTTTACACCGGACAACAGCCAAATGATATTTTGATTCGTTGCAACACGTTAAGCCTGACATCGCTCACCTTGACGTTTTGTCCATGATCGATGATCTGCTACACTTTTTCGTGAAAGAAATCAACCAAATCTTCCTTTGGTCGTCGTTAAATTTTACAATGGACTAAGGAACGTACATTATCGTTGAACGTTTGAATCTTGTAAATGCATTCGTGCCCCAGCGAAGATTCTGGCATCTGTGTTGCTTGCTCTGGTTCGATTCGTCGGCACTTCGCGTAGAATTCACCGTACAGTGCCGTTGTTTACAAATACCTTTGAGCTGTTCCATCCAAAACATCAACAGAACTTCCATCTCGAAACAGAACTAGATGCAAAACACTTACAAATTTGTATGAATGTTTGCGCCTTTCATTCAACGGTCACAAATGTTTGTCTAGAGATGTAATGAGATCTTATGCAAAAGTGCCGACCAATTAGATTACAGCCTAGAATGTCTCCAGGGAAATAGCGATAACATTCCCACACTCGCCAGTCACGGAATGAAATTTATTGAAAGCATAGAATTTGAAGGTTTATTCAATAAGTGATCTTCCTTGCGCACAAGCTTACTCACATTTCTTAGAAGTACAGTCAAAGTTTTCTCGTTATAAAAGCCGTAATCTGTGGCAAGGCTTTTCTGGCGATTCATGTTATCTCAAGAACGTTGTGCTATCAGATTGAGCGCAGCTGAATTGTAGCGTTACTGCAGCTACTTCGCAGCTTTTGAAAGTCGGCAACTGCGCTGCAAAACCGCTGCCGAGAGCTTCAAAGGCTGCACAGCGCTTTTGCATCCCGCTGCAACTTGAATTAAGCTGCTGTTTGGCTTCTAGAACGCTGCTAAACAGCCGTAATTTAGCTGTACAGCTATTTTGAAGCAATTTTGTGGCGCTGTACAGCGCTGCCAGTTTCGTACGGGTAGTGTCTTCGAGGAAGATTAGCAAGACTTAATTGACATTTTTGACATACAAGTATGTGTCAGGTAATTCACTTTTTGTAAGAGTGTAAAGTACCATTTGAAAATGAAGTCCTCTTAATGGAAAATATGCATAATGTCTAAAACTATTACAATAACAAATTTAGACAAGAAGTTTAATACAGAGCTCTGTAGTGGTATTTCTTGTAAATCTTTCACCAGACACCAACAATTGAAAGCCATTGCATGACATTGCACTTTAACTGACATTCAAAAACTCTTTAATAATCCATAAAGAAAAAACAAAAGAAAGAAAATGTTAGGGGGAAAATGTAGATTTCATTGGGTTTTCAATTTATTTCATGGCACGTGGACTACAAAATTATAAAACAGGATTTCAACTGTTTTGAATAAGTTTTTGTTCTAGTCTGTGCAAACAGGAATCTTTATTCTCTGTGCAAACATTGTAACCGCGATTGTTTACTCATGTATATAATTACTGGAACAGTGTGCCTTAGGAAATTTCTGTAAGCATATTATATGTACCTCCAAAATTGAATTTTCTAGAAATAGATATACAGCTTAGTCACTGAATAACTAGACCTTTCGTCTGTTCAAATACCAACCGTTCGTAGTTTTTAGTTTTGACATTTTGAGGGATCCTGAGCAAAGGAAACTCGAATTATTTTACACAGCTTTCTTTGTAAACTTCCTAAATTCAGTTGCTTGACTGACATTTAATTTTGAGCTATTTAGTTTAACATATGAAGATTTAAACCGAATTTATCCAGATTTGTTTTCGCTGTTCAGCTGATTTTATTCAGCCTTCTTTCCTTTTGTTTTGTGATGTTGTAGTGGGTTGATCGGTTGGTATAAATAGAGCACTGATTATTCCTGTTTTTCGATTTACATTGCGAAGTTATATGCTCGTCGATTTACATTGCGAAGTTATATGCTCGTCGATTTTACATTGCGGATTTAATTGATTGTACAAGTTACGTTAACGAGCCGAAGATTAAACTGTTGAAGTCCAAGCTTGAGTCCTGTACTGTTTCCAGTTGTAGCAGATCCGGTACCTTGGAATAGTGACGAGTTCCTTTCCCGCTTGCCAAGCGAGTTGCGAGTTAGTTTTCCCCCTTGTTGTCCTTACGCCGAAGTCGCTCGAATTCTCTTTACGCTTAATTTCCCGATTTGTTGCTGGAAGGGGAAAAACTTATCGTCACAGTGCTTAATGAGTGTCTATCTGATTAAGGTACGGCTAAACCTTACATCCGATTTTTTAGATTTTAAAAAAAAACAGATCTAAATATTAGTACAAGATCTATGTCAGAGATTTTGAAGCCGTTCAAAAAATTTGCAGTCATGTATAATCAGAACCTGGAAATACACTCATGCTGGTCTTTTAAACAATACTTAAAGTTTGATTATAGAGTAAGGTACATACATTATTATTTTAGAAGTAAAATGTTTAAGATATTCACAAAGTACAGGTCACATTCCACAGCTGGTAATAAGTACATGTCACTACTCCACAGATGAATTGCCAAACCACACAGATTCCCCTCTATCTAATGGAGCATTTTGTTAAAAGTTTAGGGCCTGCAAACACTTTTAATTCTATTCATTTGTCTGTATCATGGTGAACTGTACTCTGACGTGTGGAAAAGTTACCTGTATTTTAGACCCGCCGTCAGTTACTGCACAGTCTTCAATGTTGATTTTGACAGTTTAACACCCATGGAAATATGCCTTTTTTTTCTTTTAGGGCAAAGAATGGGGATTCCTTTTAAGGGAAGTGTTTATTTGCAACCTGGGCACTAGTGATTATGGCCACATCACCATTGAACATACCAGCATGCTGTTTAGAAACCACCTCAGCTTGAGGGAGTATTCAAATCAAGGCTTTGAGGCAGCACACTCATTAGAGCGTCAGTTACATGTATATTCAAAGGCTACTTCCCATGACAGGCATGCTCAAGTTAGTTTTATATTTTGCTTTTTTTAGTAGTTTATTTTTTTATATTATCAAACATCTCAACACTACAGTACTTGAAACTAATATTGTCACCTACTTAAATATTGTTAGAACTAAACTAACAACTCTTTTTATAGAAAGGTTAGGAAGCTCATCATGTCATTTTCACATTGTTTTGTGATACCACAGATGATGGATAGTTCATTAAGATATGAAAAGCTCTTGAATTTTAGCTACCCTCTTAAAAGCTCTTGAATCTAAGTTGAGTCAATGGAAAATCCTTGAAATTTAAATCTTGTTTTGAATATCCTTTAATCTTGAGGTCTTTCATTGTTAGCAAAATAATTTCCTGTTGGAGAACATCCATAGGTATTAAAAATACCTTTAGCATAAGTTTTTCGTGGGATACTGCAAACTGTAAACTGCAGTCTGCAGTCACCCATTTGCAGTTTCACTTTGCCTGGATTTTAAACTTTAGGCAGACATTCATTGTTTATCACCAGCTCTAACTAGCACATCAGAGGGTGGTGTAGAAAGCTGCTTCGTGCTTTTAAATGTAAGGCAAAACAATAATATTATTGTTAGTGGCAAAAACATTGCAGTAAGTGACCTACTGCTGTAAGCCCTTCCTGCCATTCAAACTTGAACTGCATTTTGCAAACGTGACCAGAAGACCACTTGACGTTCTCATATTTGAGACCTGTTTGCAGTGTCCCATGCATGAAAAACCTGATGCTAAAGGTCTTTATTGAAATTTTAAATGCCATTAATTTACAGGTAGTATTGAAGTCATTGTTCAAGGCATACCATATTAGTAAAGTATCAGTTTTTGGGAGCTACGCTGTACATGTTCTTGAATATTATGTATCTTATTGTGTGAAAACTGGAATCCATTGGGGAAAAAGGCAAAGTCTGGTTTAATCACATGTTCTTGTTGGTATTGAAGTTGTTGGCACTTTTGAATAATCAACTTTATTTCATTATATTAAGTCCAACAGATTTTGCAACATTTCTTTTCTGAAAAGTTGCTGTTCCTGCGGCTTTGCTTCAGAATGGCTATAGAGAGCGTGGAAAATGGTGATTATCTTCTAAATGTTTGCCAGCTAGAAATATTATATAATGGAACTTCTTTTTATGTCACTCCCTTAGATGTGTAGTCAAATGTATTCTCCCTCGTTGAGACAACGTTATGTAAACAACCGAGAGTTGTGTATTCCCATAAAAAGTATATGTTACAGGTCAAATTTATTTTTAGGTTATTTTTTTTTAACCTAGTTTATTTTTTAAACCTAGTTTATTTTTAAAATTTTGCTTATACTAGTTTATTTTTAAACCTAAGTAATTTTTCAAATTTCAATGTTTTTCGAAATAACATTTTAGGTCAAGTCTTTATTTAAAATGTTTACCTTTCATGCAAAGTTAGGGGGTTTGTACACATTTGAGTGAGTATAGGGTTAAGCACTTGGGTTAGTGATTAGGGTTAAGCACACTTGGGTTAGTGATTAGGGTTAAGCACACTTGGGTTAGTGATTAGGGTTAAGCATTTGTTACGCATATTGGTTAGCTTTCATGTAAGGTTAGGGTTACTGCACACATTTTAGTGATTAATAGGGTTAAGCACTTATTTAGGAACACAGCTTGCATCTTCATAGACAATAGCAAAAGTGCTCTGTGTGGGGATTAGGTTTATTGACAGTTCTTTCTCAAAGACATTTGGAAATTTCACTGGATAGACCACTTAGTTTGTAGTTAACATCACTCCTTGCAGTAAGCATTTATTCAAGGTAATCTGTGGACACCAGGAATTTTCACAAACACAGCTAGTTTTTAGTCATTTATTTTTTGGTGAATTTTGCATAGTAATTATATGTCATTACATTATATTACTGTTCTGCAGCCTTTCTGCATGCAGCAGAAAATGTTATTTCTGTACTAAATTCCAGCTGTTTTTTGCTGTACATTTATTTAACCTGTTTGTTGAAATATAAGTTTTCAGAATTCCAAACTTGGTCGCGATTTTGGCGTAGTCATTTTCAACTTCAGTTATTTTGCCAATTAAAACATTAGGAGGGGTGAACTTTTGTCCACTGGATCGATTTTAATTGACACATATTCATCAACATGAAATTTTGGACCTCTTTTTCTAGTCTCTTTCATTTTGCTGTTATAGTTCAACTGTCTCTCATTTATATCTGTTTTGAGTTTCTTCCTCTGAGTGTCATTCTCGTCTCCTTCTTCGGTGAAAAGAACCGAACTGATAAAGACAAACTTCCCATTGCCGTTCGTAAAGAAAAACATAACAATTGGACACATGGATTACTTTGAAGTATTTCCATGCCCGCAAAAGTGCCCGGCGGCTGCCAGTTACAGTTTGAACAAATTGCGCGTGATGTGCAACAAGGTTAATTGTTATAACTGCGTATCTCATGACAACAACAATCAGTCAAAAAAAAACCCTCATCATTGTCTATTTTAGTTCTTATCGTACTTGCTTATTGCTATAGTACTGACCTCTGTATGTACTTGTAACTTTACATGCGTACATGGAAAACGGTCATTTTCTTTAGAAAATGGAACTATGCTTTAGACACTATTTTGCACCCACCTACTCCCATTAGTTTCAGGCACCCTCCGGCAAGCTAACGTTTAATTTTAGATTTACATAACGATCAACAAGGTTCATTTTTGTAATTAGCACAAGTCCATGGTTTGTACTATTTTACTGATTAATTAAAACCAGGAAATGCTTTTAAAGGACAGATTTCTCAAAATCCCGTTTTTTGAAACCAATAATAAAGAAAGTTTTAAGAAGAGGACGATCCAACTCAATTGAGTTGTCAAATGAATTTGTCTTTTGCAACCATTACCTAATCGCTCAATCTAGACAGCAATTTGTGATTGTTTTTCCAGTTTGTTTTTCAGCTTTAGCTAGAAAGCAATAGTAACTAACTGTAATACTTAGGTTCCAAAGTCTCTGAGCTACAATAGTTCAATGACCATATGGTGGTTCAATAAGCATAACAATAGTTCAAAAAACCGCATAGTTGCCTTTTATTATAGGTTATTATTATTATTATTATTATTATTATTATTATGACAAGTGATACCGGTAAAAGTAAATTATAATTATTTTTCACTACATGAAGTTTATATAAAGTTTAAACCTTCAAATAATTTGATCAAAAAGGGTTAAAATTTCGTCTTTCTACGGTGCAAGGATGAAGGGCAGAGGCTGGAGTTAAAGGAGAAAGAAAAATGGTATGTGGATGAGGTGAAGACGGTAAAAGCGATAGTAGGAATTGTTGTTGGGACTAGGACAAGATTATTACCAGTGGAATACAAGCAATGGAAGGGTCTCCGAGGTAGAGATTATTTATCGAAGCAAAGAATGAAGAGGCAGGTGAGCGGGGGCCTGTTGATTGCGTCTGAGATTAGAGATACTTTGAGGCTTTTTATGAGGTTTGTCACGGAACGGGATATGTTGCACGAAAAGGACTATTTAACAAAAATAACCAAGGCAAGGGAGGATGAAGATAGTATGGCGTTCCAGAGGGAGTGCCGTGGGGATTCGACTAATCTACATAAATTCACATCAAGAGAGGCTTTTTTGGAAGAACGCGAGATACTAAATTACGGGGATGGCCTTGTACCTAGAAGATATGATATTACTGGTGAAAGAGAGAGACAAAGAGAGGTGTAGCAACAAACAGAACTTCCTTTATTGCAATATTCTCATTCAATAATTAATTAACGCATCGTGAAGCGACCAGTAAAATACTCCGCCATGCTTAGGGACGCATCAGTGCACTGCAGGCTGTCATTATAATTAGAATACACCACGTGGCTTTAATTTCACTGTTCACAGTCCGACCGCCGAGACGACTTATCCGGGTACGCTTGTAACGGCTTGTCAACCAAAACCGGCCCAACTTCGATTCCTTGCACTTTCAGCTAACGCCAAACCGTCTTTCCTCGACTACATGGTGGAAACAGCGGGAGAATTACCACCTTTGCCACCGGTTTCGGCAGAACCGCCTGCTAACCCAGACCCTCCAGCAGAACCTCTTGCAGAACCGGAGCACAACCATCCTCGGAGACCCAGGGGCAGTCAGTCGGGCCGGGAGAAAAGGCGCGACGAAAGTTTTTAAGCACAGGCGGAAGAGCCCCTGGATACCGACTCTCACCGGACCATTTCCAAACGGTCAAGTGAATGCTGGCTCCTGATTGGGCACAAAAAGTGCTTTGTATTATTGTGCCCAATCGGCGAACAGTTTCTCGTGAGTTCTTTTCGTGAGTTCGTACACGATGGGTATTATGTCGCCACAGTTGCCCGGTTCGTTCACCAAGCTTGTGCGTACAAGGGAAACTTCCATTTTCTACTTTCCTAACCAGAAACGAAGGACCTACCGATGAGTCGAAAAACGTTTCGGATGCTATCAGCAGGAACAATTCATTTTGCACTGAGAAAATTCTGTTTCTGACGGATCACAATGTATCGTAAATAATCAGATAATAGGAAGTTTAAGATGCGGCGGCGAAGAGATAATAAAAAAGCAATAGCTTGACAAGGCAAAACAACAACTTTGCACGTGCATCACGCATTTTGCAGATTTCTTTGCCGTCACTGCACGACTACCACGTGAAGATGCCCAATTTCAGGTTTTGTGAAGGAGGTAAACAAACAATGACAAAATTTTCTTTCTCTTTATGAACTTGGATATGGTTGACAGAAAATCAGCTCCAGAAGAGTTCGCTTGCATTTGACAAAGTAAGCGAGTTGGGATAATCACGATAGAGACTGGAAAAATGTGAATTCACTTTTCATGCGACGTTTTCGTGGCTGTCAGCTGTCGTGGAATCTTAAACTCCTTAAGATTTACGAAGGCATGATCGATGCAAGTGTGAATACCTGTTGTAAGCTCAAGCTTGTATTTTTGGAAAAGCGTCTTTAGTTTTCGGGTAGACAGTGGTAGTCTTTACGCTAGAGCCTAAATAAGCTAAGAAATATTTCAAGATAAGTAAATTTTAATTACTTCAAGTAAAATAAAGCTTCACACACAACCGATTCTTTTTTACTTCAGGTTATTTCCCCACGCAACAAAATTAAGATTGATTGACATGTCTCGCCTTTCTCAAAGCTCAAGAAACCGCAAAACCGCAAGTCAGCTAAGTAGGTCATAAGGATGGTTTTCAAGTCGCTTGAAACTTTCTTGAATCGTTTCAACTTTCCGACTTTAATGAGATGCAAAGCGACGTTACTTGAGATTTTACTTAGGCCTTCACACACGAATTTTTGGTTAAGTAAAACTTAGCGGCTTTTAAGTCTTACTTAACAGCCTAGTGTAAAGACGACCAACCAGTATTTTGAAATAAAGTGTTTATATCAAACTGAAAGTTTCCTGACTGTGTGCATTTGTTTGGTGCATGAGCCAGACAAGCCGTGATCGAGTCAATAGCTGTCGCGTCGTGTACGAACTCACGAAAAGAACTCAGGAGATGCTGTTTCCCGTTTGGGCACAATAATACAAAGCATTTTTTGTGCCCAATCAGGAGCCAGCATTTACTTGACCGTTTGGAAATGGTCCGGTGAGAGTCGGTACCCAGGGGCTCTTCCGCCTGTGCTTGAAAACTGACTGACTGCCCCTGGGTCTCCGAGGATGGAGCACAACCCGCGGCTGCTAATCAGGTTATTTCTAGGTTCTAGTGCATTTTGCTCGTTCTGAGCTTTAGTTAACCGTTGTACAATGCGTTTCGTGTCTTTTCTCCAACGTTTGGGTTATTTGGTTTTCTTGCAAGTTTTGCTACTACCTTGTTTAGCATATTCAACGTTCCACGTGTCCCTAGGGCATAATTTTGGTTTTTCATTTCCCTACTTTTGTTACAGTTGTTCGTACACGTATTTCATTTTAGTTCGTCCTTTTTGTTTTGGCTTGTTTGTTTTCCATTCGGCTCTGGGAGCCGATTTTGTCTGGAAGGAAATATTTTTGTTTGTGTCTGCGGTCCGGGACCGCTCGTCTCCGGGAGCCGGTTTTGTTTCGGAGAAAATAGTTTGGGGTATACGGTCCAAGACCGTTCGGCTCTGGGCCCCGGGTTTTTGTTTAAAACCAAGTATTAGTGTATACGTCCGGGACCGTTTGGGGGCCTCATCTTTGTTTGGGACGAATTTTTGTTGGTTCGGCTTCAGGAGCCGGTTTTCTTTTCTTTGGAACGAAATATTATTGTGTTCGCGGTCTGAGACCGTTCGGCTCCGGGAGCCGGTTTTGGTCATATACGGCCCGGGACCATTTAGCTTTGAAGGAGAAACAAGGCGTTGACGTTGTCACCGCTGCTCTTACTTCTGTTCGCAACGCTCTTCAGAAGCCGGAAACTGTATATGACCTAAGGAGGCTTCTGCTTACGTCGAGGCCCTGGGTCGAGCAGCCAGGTCATCTACCCACGAAAAGGCGGACTAATACGCAGCCATTCAAGGCCTTCAAGGTCGCAACAGTACGCGCTAGTTTAGGCGCCAACGCCTTTTTGTTTACAGTCCGGTTAATTGCTATAGATGTGGCCTAACAGGGAATTTCACCAGGGCTTGTGGCCGCGAATGCGGCCGCGGAAACTCTAGGCGTTAGCAAATGATGTAAGTGTTGTAAGGCCATGGGACGCGTTTTCTCTTTGTCCGTTTTTTGTACCTCTGGAATTTATGTAACATTATTTTACACTCTCGCTCGTTTCTCATAAGGACAGAGTCGTTAGACATACCTTTTTCTATGAGCTTTGTAAAGGGCGGTATTTGTTTCTACGATTTGTATTTTTTTCTTAATTATCCTTATTTAATGGTTAGAATAAAGATTTCCCCAGTTATTAGCGTCTCAATCTTTTTCAGTTTATTTGCCTCATTTCTTCGTTGACCCTGGGGGGCCTTTTCAGCGCCTTTATTCTGGTCATTGGTCAGAGCTGGGGTCAACGAAGGATAAGGGGATCCCACCTTCTTTTCCTTTATTTTCTTATTTTTATACTTTTGTTCTCTGTTTTGCCAGGATTTCGCGGTTGCACTACGGGCAGTCTTTGCGTTCCCGAGCCCTGACGTCAAATGGTGTGACAAAAAGAAAGGAACCCTTATTTTTTGGCCCCACTGTATAGGCGGCGCTTGTGAGTAAGAGATTCATCCCTCGCTGACCTGGCCCAATTGCGTTTTAGACACCCAGATTATTTCCAAGCGGGCAGTTTACATAATCATGTTGATTTCTGGGAGGATCTCATTTTTTCAACTGGTTGCACTTGTCCTCAAGTTTATTTGCTACAGACAATCCGAGAGGGAGTGAGATTTGATAGTTTCTTCCCTCATTTCAAGGGCAACTTCAAAGGAAAACGTTATGACTCGGCTGTTCCGCCAATTTCTTTTTTCCCGAAATCTCCTTTTTGCCATCAGTTAAGGTAACTCGACCCAGTTATTTTGTGGGGGTACCATCCTACTTTGAAGCTCCCTAGTATCCCCACCTTTACTTTGATCTTAAGTCTAACATATAGCTTGGATAACATATAGATCAATTTACAATACAGCATAAAATTCTCGGCGATCGGAGTAAATGTCACGTGGTTATAGTGCCACGCCTCTTTGGGGACTGAGTCGAAACTCTGCTGTTGCCGGCATTTTTTTCGTGAAAATCTATCGGCTACATATAGTGTGCATTAGTGCCTTGCGTTGAACAGAGTTTCATCAAAATCGCAAAGACCCAATGCGAGAAATTCAGCGGTTTCAGTTTTAAATGTAGGTCATAATTAATGTGAAAATGATAGCGAACTTTACACGATTATATCTAATAAACTCTGAGATTTATCCCTTTGTTTTGGGGATCTTCATAACAGATGGGTCCTTGCAAGTCAGCAAAAATCTTTAGGGCCTTGTATATGCGAGCGATTTGGAGCAATGCAAACATATAGGAATTTTATTTTTAGCTATTTGTTGACGTTTGCCAGCGTTTAAGAGTCCTTCTCACGAAAAAAGCATAATCTTAGAAATTTGCAGTTTTTTTCCTTTAAATTGGGTCTTTGCGATTTCGGTGAAACTCTGTCCAACGCAAGGCACTAATATGCATTACATGTAGCCGAGAGATTTTCACGAAAAAATGCTGGCAACAGCAGAGTTTCGACTCAGTCCCCAAAGAGGCGTGGCAGTGCAGCGTTTTCGAAATTTTCTTGCAGTTGTCCCTCCCCCCACCCTATACAAAGTTGAAACTCGGAAAAAAATTCTGGATACATACATCCAACATTGTTTGTGGTGTGAGGGGAGGGGTTGGACCTGTGTGAATTGGAAAACACCCAGAAATGCAAAAGTGTCCCAAGACTTTTGTCCATGATTGTCTGAAAAAGAGATAGGAAGAAGAATAAAGGCAAATTTGAGGGGTTTTCAGGCCTGTAAAAGTGTTTTTTCGGGATCCTGATGAAAGATCGTAATTGAACAAATCTTTTCCCAGCTTTTCGGAGTTTTCTGAACGTGATTTAAGAATTCGCTCGACAGGAATGATATATACCAGAAATTGTGGAATCTCATAACGCGTCCTCTATTTTAAAGGATAACATAACTTTAAACAAGATTCACCTCAGAAAACGGTTAAGGGAAGCAACGAGTTACTTATGGTGTACACAGTAAGAATTTCGGCAGGCCAAGGAGCTAGAGTCGTGGATATACGACAAAGCACGAGGTCATTTACCTCGTACTCAATATGAACACGAACGTCAAAAAATCCAGTAGGCTTGGTAGAGAAAATAACAACGTATTCCAAAAGATTTAACGGCCCGTGAAAAAATATTAAGCCATGTGAATAGCTGTCCCTGTCATTTATACAAAACAAGAATACGACATGCAATTGTCATGTAAGAAAAAAGCGGTTGTTTCATAATACGTCTCAGGTTCGTGACAAAACAATTTTTCGCTGTCTTGTAGAGAATTGTACAGGATCATTTTTGGTTTGAAAGTGTTGCTAATATGTATAGCGTGATATCTGTCACGAAGTAAGTAAACAACAAAGCGAGTTTACTTTGAACTGATTTCCATAGCTGGGGAGTACGCACCAACAGTACTCACTCTAAGAACTTAATAAAGTGTGCTTTTCCTATAGAATCTTAACATCTTGGGGATGGTGACAGAAAATTTATCTGTAGATTCATCCTTGACGCTTTTATTTAGGGCGAAAACACAATTTTTAGCTCTTTAGTCACAGTACTCACTTTGAAATGGAGAGAAAGTAGAACAAGCTAATTTTTCCTTACTGGATCAAGTGAGTACTATTGTATTCACTTTGCGGGGTGGCCTTTTTGACTCAGATTATTTCAAATGCAATTACGTTTTGGTTGAAGTATACCTTAGCCGTGTTTCCTTAATGAATTTGCAGAGAATATTGATAATGCACTGTGCTTTTGCGACCGGGTACTGTGCACGATGCTCGAAACACTGTGCCTGACCAACTTTCGCTGTACTGGGCTCCAGTTTAGGGGAGTGGGCCCGATATGGCTAATCAGGGAATTGCCCTGTATAAACTTGCAATGTTGAGGAAATACTTTCAAAGGTCATTATTATTTCATGTGATCATCTACTTGTCTCCAAAATGCCTAAAAAGCATAGAAAAAGTGAAGAAAACAGACTTTTTCAAAAAACAAGGATTCAGACAATCCTGGACAAACGTCCTTGGGATAGTACTGCAATATTCATATTTTTCTGTTATTTCTCGGTTCCCTCTTTAAACAGTTCAGCGTTTTCGAAATTTTCTTGCAGTTCTTCCTCCCCCCACCCTATACAAAGTTGAAACTCAGAAAAAAATTCTGGATACACGCGTCCAACATTGTTTGTGGAGTGAGGGGAGGGGTTGGACCTGTGTGAATTGCAAAACACCCAGAAATGCAAAAGTGTCCCAAGACTTTTGTCCATGATTGTAGGCCTTACTATGGGATCTGAGCTCTTTTCGTTGTATCTGCTCCTGTTAAGCCGTGTATATAAATCGAACGCACATGGGAGCCTGCCTACAGATGTCCCGCCTGCTCTTATTTAAACGACAGTGACGCGAACTTTTGCCAAGCCTGCTGTAAACCTAAGTCGCCTGAGCCAACGCAAGGGGCCCGTTCAAATGCAGACATGCCTCTGATCAACTTTTAAGCGCTTTACAGAATTCCAAGAATCGTTCAGAAACAAACCTTATGAACGGGAAAAGGATTCATTAGAAGTTCAGCTATCGAGTTTCTTACGCTCTCTTGTACCCCCAAAGAAATTTTCTGCTGCGATCGCGGAAGATATCGTGAAGTTTTTGATTAGTATGGATGCCGCGGGAAAACAAGAACTCCATATAGGCTCATGTTCTAGTAAGACCTGTAGTTGCCCTAAGCATCTAGCGGCCGAAACTGTCGATTCATATATAGGAAAGCTTAGATCGATTTTCAACAGGTTAGGCCGTACAGGGTTTTCTAACCCGTTAGCACATCCTTGTGTTAAAGA
>NC_133201.1:22068797-22133797 GCF_958299795.1 Porites lutea | reverse complement strand
CGAGTTATTTTTAAGACCATAAAATCCCAAGGGGGATTAGACAACAGCCAATCACATAGCGTGAATGTGTTCCGCGTGGATGACCCACACTCAGAGCCACGCGTCCTTCACGAATTGACACAGAAAAAACGGCGGAAGATGCGGAGAGCGATATTCCTATTTGTTTTGTCGACGAAAACGACCAAAGAGAGATTTCTGCTAAAGCTGTGTCAGCGAAACGGAAATTAAAAAAGAATCGCCCTTCCCCTCTTTTATAGAGCTAACAGTACAGCAGGGAAATCCTTAACACACTGAATATTCTCTCAGGATCATTTACAATTTACAGTTTGAAGAGAGCAATTTCTGGTTTGATATTTATTCTTTTATTAGTCATTTATTATTCAACAAAAATAACACTTGGCGTCCTACTTGCTTTATTATACAAACGACCGGTTTCAACACCCGGCGAAATTTCTCATTTTATTAAAGCACTGAGGTTACGACAACTTCGAGTTAAACTGATTTCACGAATTGTCAAAGAGTGCAGTGATTCCCTTTTCCCAGGTGAGCGCCGACTCATTTCGCTTCAATATTCAGAAATGCTCTCGATCTCTTTACGCTTTCATTGCCTTTCGCCCGACATGTTTTGCACGGCGTTTAGTCATGCGAAATCTCCACGAAACATCCACGTAGCGCTCGAGGTAACTTTATCCCGATTCTAAAAATAACTCGAGACGAATTACCTATGGCATAGGGTGTGTATGGGGGATGCCTTCTCTGTCCCCTTTATCCTCTCTTGTTTTAGGGTTAATGCAGAGGCACCTTAAAACTACAACACCAGTAGCATAATACACGGGATGGTGACTTTTTAAAAGTAGACTATGCACGATCAAAGAAAGATTTCCAGGACTAAATTACGTAATAAGTAGAGTGGTACGGAACCAGAAAAACAAAGTCAGTTGTGTTTTGTAAGGGTTAGTGGAGGAAGGGAGGGATTCAGCGAACATAGGTAAGTTGACACTTACACGAATTGCTTGGTTCCATTATATCCCCTCCATAATTATAGTGTCAAAAGTTTGGCGTCCTGTAAAACGTCTTTGCGAGCTTATTTTTTCGTTGTGCGACAAAAACTGCGAGAAGACCTCAGTTTTTGTTTCATATCGTTCCTACGCTTAAAGGTCAGTAAGGCATAAATTATTTTCTCATTTGGAAAAGATATACCTTTACATGTTATATAGCAAAAAAAATATAGTTCAAGATCTGAAATGATAGCATTTGCTTATGGATGCATTATAGAAACCGCTCTGAAAAGACCTGAAGCACGTACATTAGAGCATTTCCTCTTTCATTTCGAAAAATTCGCTTCTTCCTGGAAGTCAGAAGCTCTTAGTGTAGTTGAAAGAAGACACCATAGTTCAAGGACAACTATAATATGAGTTCAGAAAACAACAGTATCGGTGCCCATGTTTATTAGGTTTATGTACTAAGGGACTGGAGAGAAGGAGTGAAGGGAGGTGTCTACCCAAATCATCTCCATCTCTGTATTCTATTTTATCTCTATTTTTTATCTCTGTATTCTATTTTGTATCTCTATGTTACAGTTAGTCATATTAAAGTGCAGCTCAGTGAGCAAATAGGCTTCTGCTTTTCTATGCTTATGGTTGGTCTTGTTTCTTTAAGTCCTGTCATTGAAATGTCTTCATCCATCCACTGTTTACTGCCTTGTAATTGTTATAATATGTTTAAAAATAGGCAAGTGGGTGCCCTTCAGCCTTAGATTTTAAGGTTAACAGTGTATTGTGTGATTTGATTTGAAAAAGTGCTCCGACTCCATTTTCTTTCTTTTAGGAATTATTTTTATTTTATATTTAAGGGTAATGGGAAAGGGATATTTAATACATTTATTTATATTATTGATTGATTTAAATGTAGGTGCTTCCTTATTTAGAAATCCATAGAAGATGATGTGAAAAATTATACAGTGCATGATGCAGGAAGTGCTGCTTAGAGAAAGAATGCTACTTTGAGCTAGTCAAGAGTAATAGATTGCAACATGAAGAAAATCAGTTAAAGAAGTGGAGCGTGATGGAGATGGAGAGGATGATATGGAGCGACAAGAGACTATAAACAACAGGAAAAATTCCTAAAGAATTAATTTTTTCTTTTTCCATCGACTGTATAAGTATATTTTTTCATTGACTGTATATAAATATTTTTTAAAAACAGGTTGTGGCTGCTTTGTACTCTTTTCTGTTTAGTAAACATGTTATTTTTATAACATTTTCTTAAAACAAAACTTTTCCTTTTCATTGAAAGTACATGTATACAAATTATTAACAAATTTTATGTTTTACTTTTATTTGCCTGGATGGTTTTCATTCTACTCATTAGCTTCAGCCAAATTATGGTTGGCCAAGTGGTCTAGCTGCCCAGCCATAATAAGTTATAGCTGAGCAGCCACCCGCTTGGCTTCGATGACTGCATCTTTAATTTTTTGGGCCTTTCTTTGAAGTGTTTCAGTAAACAAGAGGAAAAAACTTAATTTGTTTCCACTTTTCAACACACAATTACATTTATATGGCGATTCACAAAAACTAGTTTCGTATAACGACCTCTTCAGTTGATCCTCACAATATTCAAAATAACATAAACTACTTAGAATTCCATGACAAATAACCTCAAGTAGTAATGAGGCTATTGGGTTACAAAAGTCCTTCGGATGCAGAAGTAGTTCCATTCACTTTTTGAGTTCATTAGATTATCTTCCCTGATTTTACTAATCAGAACAGACTTCGTGATTTGTCTTGACATCGTGTCAAATCCTGCTGTTCTCTTTGTATCTTACATCTTCTTTTTTCTATTTCCATTGCAGCCAGAGCACCTTAATTTCTGTTTCATCCTCTGGGGACAAGTGTAAAATGCAAGACCCCAACCATTCTATATATCTACTACTATTAACATATCTTGGACTCTAAGATAATAAGATATGATGAGCTCATCAGCGCCTTAAGTTAACAAAATGTTGAAAGCCTTGTCTCATCAGGAGCTCAGAAGGCAATCAAGGAGATAGGCCAAGGGAGGAGAGGTCAAAAGCACAAAATATATAGGCAAAGGGAGAACTGGCGGGCTTCGGAGACGGAGGCCTATTTCCACACGTTTCGACGCCATTATTGTACTATTTGGATGAGCTGTACGTGTCATCATGTTTTTTGAGGGTGCTTTTTTCTTACTAGAATAATCTGGTACCTTACACTTTGGGACCATAACGCTTTCTGTCACAGGAGTTCTGTAGGGGCTAGCCATTTTGAATTTCACACTTCAAAGCATTGAGTAAGTACACTTGGATACATGGTTTCCATGAAAAGATGGAAATTATATTACATTGCCTTCTATTGGAAGCAGATTTTTTACCTCTTCTTTCCTTTGTTACTTGAACTGCTAACGTTGCAAAGTTGGCAACGCGATTGTTTGATTGCGCTAGATCTTTTTTTAAAAAAGTAACGTTAGGAAAGCGTTCTTTCCACGAGCTTTGCTAACGCAAGTCAGCATTGAGTGACTAACGGCCAAAATGCCTTTTCGGCTCTACACAAATGTGGCTGGAAAAAGTGTACCGAAAACAATTGATTACCTCTGCCTTAAGAAAGGATTTATTACAGAGAGATGGACTATATGCTAGGATATCTAAGTTAAGATATGAATTGTACGATTTGAAAAAAGAGGACTGGTTTGAATTATGTGGCACTTGTGTGGCCTGCAAGGATGAAGTGCAGAGGTTGGAGTTAAAGGAGAAAGAAACATGGTATGTGGATGAGGTGAAGAGGGTAAAAGCGATAGTAGCAACTGTTGTTTGGACTAGGACAAGATTGTTAAAAGTGGAATACAAGCAATGGAAGAGTCTTCGAGGTAGAGATTATTTATAGAAGCAAAGAATGAAGAGGCAGGTGAGAGGCGGCCTGTTGATTGTGTCTGAGATTAGAGAGACTTTGAGGCTTTTCACGGGGCTTGTGACGGAACGGGATATGTTGCACGAAAAGGACTAGATAGCAAAAATACCCAAGGCAAGGGAGGATGAAGATAGTATGGCGTTCCAGAGGGAGTGCCGTGGGGACTCGACTAATCTACATAGTTTCACATCAAGAGAGGTTTCTTTGGAAGAACGCGAGATACTAAATTGCGGGGATGCAATACAATACAATACAATACAATGTTCTTTATTTTGAGAGGGTAGATACATGATTAACCCAGTAAGGCGTTTTCTAACACATGGTCCTGCACCTAGAAGATATGGTATTACTGGTGCAAGAGAGAGACGAAGAGAGGTGCAACAACAAACAGAACTTGCTTTATTGCAATATTCTCACTAAATAATTAATTAATGCATCGTGAAGCGACCAGTAAAATACTCCGCCATGCTTAGCGACGCATCAGTGCACTGCAGGCTTTCCTTATAATTAGAATACACCAAGGGGGCCGGGACCGCTCCTCTCCGGGAGGCGGTTTTCTTTCGGAAAAAATTGTTTGGGGTATACGGTCCAGGACCTTTCGGCTCTGGGACCCGGGTTTTTGTTTAAAACCAAGTATTAGTGTATGCGTCCGGGACCGTTTGGCTCTGGGGGCCTGTTCTTTGTTTGGGTCGAATTTTTGTTGGTTCGGCTCCAGGAGTCGGTTTTCTTTTCTTTGGAAGGAAATATTATTGTGTTTGCGGTCTGAGACCGTTCGGCTCCGGGAGCCGGTTTTGATCATGTACGGTCCGGGACTGTTTAGCTTTGAAGGAGAAACAAGGCGTTGACGTTGTCACCGCTGCTCTTACTTCTGTTCGCAACGTTCTTCAGAACCCGGAAACTGTGTATGACCTTAGGAGGCTTCTGCTTAGACACCCAGATTATTTCCAAGCGGGCAGTTTACATAATCATGTTGATTTCTGGGAGGATCTCATTTTTTTAACTGGTTACGCCTCTCCTCAAGTTACTTTATTTGCTACAGACAATCCGAGAGGGAGTGAGAGTTGATAGTTTCTTATGTCATTTCAAGGGCAACTTCACAGGAAAACTTTATGACTCGGCTTTTCCGCCAATTTCTTTTTTCGAGAAATCTCCTTGTGGCCATCAGTTAAGGTGATTCGACCCAGTTTTTTTGCTTGGGTACCATCCTACTTTGAAGCTCTCTAGAATCTCCACCTTTACTCTGATCCTAACATATAGCATGGATAACATATACATCAATCTACAATACCGCATAAGTTTTTTGGCGATCGGAGTAAATGTCACGTGGTTATAGTGCCACGCCTCTTTGGGGTCTGAGTCGAAATTCTGCTGTTGCCGGCATTTTTGTCGTCAAAATCTATCGGCTACATATAGTGCGCATTAGTGCCTTGCGTTGAACAGAGTTTCACCAAAATAGCAAAGACCCAATGCGAGAAATTCAGCGGTTTTTAAATTTGTATAGGTAAGAGCATGATTTGTAGTGATATTTGGCATAAATACCACGAGTGATATTTCAAAATTGTTGTACGAAATTTCACGAGCCATTAGGCGAGTGAAATTTGAGACAATTTTGAAATATCACAAGTAGTATTTATGCCTAATATCACGTACAAATCATGCTATTATTTGTTTATACTACTAGCCACAGAAGGTTTGTAATTTCCACATGTAGGTATTTCAAATTAAGCTGAAATACCACTGCTCTAAGCCAATCAAATTGCAGAAATTTCTCATGTAGTAGTATAAAGGTCATAATTTATGTGAAAATGATGAGCGAACTTTACACGAGTATATCTAATAAACTATGAGATTTATCCCCTTTTTTGGAGATCTTCATAACAAATGGGTCCTTGCAAGTCAGCAAAAAGCTTTAGGGCCGTGTAAATGCGCGCGATTTCGAGCAATGCAAACATATAGGAATTATATTTTTAGCTATTTGTTGACGTTTGTCAGCGTTTCGGAGTCCTTCTGCATTTGCAATATGTCCCATCGAATGAAAACATTGCTGACGCGCCCTCCCATTGATTGTTTCTTGTCGAAGGAGGCGTAGGCCCGAGTTTCAAGCGAGGTTTGGACCACAGATTTTTAACTTGATGTCTTTGGACAGCAACTGTCGCAGAGGAATGGATAGAAGCCCGTTGCCTCATTACTCGCCTTAGCCTACTCCGTATTCTTCAGGAGTTAATGTTTTCGCACAAACGATACAGATGGAACATAACGTCTATGTCTTTCCACCTTTCGTTTTTGTGAGACCTTTGTTGCGGTACTTTTTTGATCAACGCCCGAGTGTTTCGCTTTTACCGTCATTGTCCCTCGTTTACAACGGCATCGTTATCGGTGAGCAATACTCCAAGCTTTGGCAGTAGATTCTTTTCTTCTTGGGAGGAAAGGTGATCCGGCCGTATTGCTTTTCCTTTCCCGCACTTGTCCGGTTTTCATTGCTACAATCCTGGAAAAAAGTCCTTGGGACAGTACTGCAATATTCATATTTTTCTGCTATTTTTCGGTTCCCTCTTTAAAACAGTGCAGCGTTTTCCAAATTTTCTTGCAGTTCTCCCTCCCCCACCCGATACAAAGTTGAAACTCGGAAAAAAATTCTGGATACACGAGTCCAACATTGTTTGCAGGGTGAGGGGAGGGGTTGGACCTGTGTGACTCGGAAAACGCCCCAGAAATGCAAAAGTGTCCCGAGACTTTTGTCCATGATTGTCTGAAAAAGAGGTGGGAAGAAAAAAGGCAATTTTGAGGGGTTTTCAAGCTTGTAAAAGTGTTTATTCGGGATCCTGATTAAAGATCGTAATTGAACAAATCTTTTCCAAACTTTTCGAAGTTTTCTAAACGTGATTTAAGAATTCGCTCGAAACGAATGATATACACCGGAAATTGTGGAATCTCATAACGCGTGCTTTATTCCAAAGGATAACATAACTTTAAACAAGACCCACCTCCAAAAACTGTTAAGGAAGCAACGAGTTTCTAACATTATGGTGTACACAGTAAGAATTTCGGTAGGCCAAAGAGCTTGAGTCGTGATATACGACAAAGGACGAGGTAATTAACCGGGTATATAACTTGCTCAGAGATGTCAACATTACAGTCGCCTGTCAGGCCAGTACTCAATATGAGCACGAACGTCAAAAATCCAGTAGGCTTGGTAGAGAAAATAACAACGTCTTCCAAAAGATAGAACGGCCGTGAAAAAGAATTAAGGACAATAAGCCATGTGAATAGCCGTCCCTGTCATTTATACAGCACAAAAATGCGACGGGAGCTGTAAATGCAATTGTGATGTAAGATAAAAAGCGGTTGTTTCATAATACGTCTCAGGTTTCGTTGCAAAACAGTTTTTCGCTGACTTCTAGAGAATTGTACCGGGTCATTTTTGGTTTGAAAGTGTTGCTAATATGTACATGTGTTTATTTGCTATCAAAAATTACGTTGCGTGATATCTGTCACGAACTAAGTAAACACCCAAGCGAGTTTACTTTCACCATGAGCTAGAGGCCCGATTTTATTGCTCACACCAGGAGACCCCTTTTCCATGGTAGCGAACGAGCTTTGTATTGCGGTCAGGCGCTCAATGTCCGCTCAATGCGTAATTAGTTTTTCACACATTTCTTTGCACACGTGAAGTGTGTACATTAATCCGGATCTGTCAATTCCTTGTCGATGCTGTGGAGAAATATATTTAATTAATTTGTTGCAGAGATAAATTGGATCAGGCTCTTTTTGGTAAAAACTTGAACTGGCGATACGAATTCGTATAAGCTTACTGAGAGGTCCTTAGTCTCAGGAAGATCGAGTCACTTGTAGACGCAAGCTTTCACGATGCCCTTCTTGGGGAGATCCTCGTAACTACCATGTTGTTTCGCGTTTTCTCTCGATCGTTAGATCGAGAAAAGACATGGTACGCATTGAATGATCGTTTGTGTGGTAAGCAGCCAAGAAAATTCAGCGATGGTTCTTTCTTTCAGCTATTTCCCGATTAATTTCTTCGTGTTAATTTTGCTGATCTGCACGATGAAAATGGCTGCCCTGTCTCAAGCCAGTGGTTCAATAAGCTAAATGGGCAAAAATCTTCTGATCAAGTTTACGTTGGAAGTACATTTGCAGTAGTTGCCTGTAGTTTAGTCCTTAGGAACCCGTCAGAATCGGAATTTCTTCGATCAGAAGCCTTCTTGTCGCTGAAGCGGACCATCAACAAGCATGTTTTGAAAGAATCGGACATCGATCACAGGCGCGCTCAGGATTTATGCTGCGTTAGTACAGACAAAGATTCTAAAAGTGATGAAGGAGAAACTCCCCAAGAATTGAAAGAGGAGAAATTATCTTTAGAAAGCAGCTTTCCGGGAAGCCCGCCAAAATTCTCTACTCCACGAAGACAAAGCCCCGCGCGCCAAAATTTGAAATCCCTCTTGACCATGTTCACACGTCTTCTTCAGGTTCCTGTGACGACTCCTCGCAATCTGTTGGATCTGTATCGTCAATTTCTTCGTTATTAAATGGAAAGTTTGGCTCTGCGTATAAGAAGAGAAAGATCAGACAAAAGGTGGAAGCTGTAATGGGAAGCGTCGAATCTGTATGTCTAGAGCAGGGAGAAATCTTGAGGGACGTTGTTGCACAAAGCTGCCTGTTTCGGCGTAAGTAAACTTTCAATGGGATCAATGGGAAGGAGGTCATTTGGGATGTGTTTAGTGAAGTAGCGAACGAGCTGGGAGTTCGAAAGGCATTCTGCGAGCTCGTACCTTAGGAGCTGTGGAACCAGCGTGTACAAATGATGTTTGTGCCAGATTGGATGTTGCTTCTTTGTAAGCTGGAATCAACAATATCTGACGATTCCTGGCAGATGATCTTAAATCGGACTCGACTTGGAAAAAGCGGGGTGAGTTAGCCACTGACTATTTTTTGTGTTGTTGTTGTTGTTGTTGGTGTCGGTTTTCTTTAAGCTTACTAGAACTATAAAGTAATCCCTCTAACCATAAATAAATGGTGGTCTATTCCATTCAAATGTCCACTCCCATTCCCCCCCAAAAAGTCATTTCCGAGGGGATTGACTGTGACGGCACCTTTGATCTTTGGAACATTTCTGAGGGATGTAAGAAAAATTGGCTATTTCTGTGGGGGGAGGCAGTACCTTTGATTTTTTTTTCTTTTCTTTTAGAACTCATCAGACACTCCGATCTTGCTTTCCAAAAGCAACATAAAGGCACTTTGGTCTTTGGTGTTTGATAAAGTTCGAAGCCTCTTTGGCATCACCCAAATACAAGATTTTCCTGGTTATGAAGTTTCTCTTGAAAGTGCCCTAACATGGATTATCAGGGAGTTGAGATTACATGGTGTGCAGAAAGAAATAATTGACCTAAGCCTCAAACTTTATGGTAGGCCATTTGCAAGTGAGAACACAGTTATCTTTAGTAAATACAGTGTACCTTATAATATATTTCCAGATTCCTGGAACTGTGTTGCACTTAAGAAAGAAAAACATGGAAACAATTTAAATCATCAGTGAAACTGGGTTAAAAATTACAGGGCTTCTGATATTTCGCACGGTTGCGGACCCGCGAAATTCAGGTATTTCCGCGAAATCCCGCGAAATTCCCCAAAAAACGCGAAATGCCGCGAAATCCGCCAGAAATATTTCCAAGTACATGTCGGCAAAACATATTTAATACTTATCTTGGCTATTAGACCTGTTTTATTCACACCAAACGTCCAAATTTATCTTGAAACTTCCTCGCTGCAATGAGTAAACAACGTCCCAAAACTACCAGGCGTTTTTCTATGAACGTTGCAAAAAACTGGGCACTAACCATAATGTTAATAGCTTTAGCATTCGCTCATTTCTCGAGTGAACTGTTGTTGAAAGAGCAAATGATTGTCCCTGTTAAAAAAACGAGTCCCAAGACTTTTGTCCATGATTGTATGAAAAAGACATAGGAAGAATATAAAGCAATTTTGAGGGGTTTTCAGGCCTGTAAAAGTGTTTTTTCGGGATCCTGATGAAAGATCGTAATTGAACAAATCTTTTCCAAGCTTTTCGGAGTTTTCTGAACGTGATTTAAGAATTCGCTCGACAGGAATGATATACACCAGAAATTGTGGAATCTCATAACGCGTCCTTTATTTCAAAGGGACTGGTTCACGATAATGCGCATGTGTGAGTTCTGACAGTAGCTGATTGTTTTTCAACCAATCGGAAGCGAGTTGAATGCACGCAAGTAAATTTACAAAATTCAAATTAATTGTTCGCGACGCGAGAGTATTTCCGGGCATTTGGTTTGATTTTATTTATCCCCATAATTCAAGTTTATTCTCTGCTACTCCTCAGATATATGTTGCAGCCGATAAGAATAAAATTTACAGCGCTGTCCTGCTTTGAAACAAACATTTACCAACGTGTATTTTTACGAGGTTGTATCCACGCTAACAAAGCGGTCACCGATCGGCAAACAAAATTTGTAAACAAACATCTTATTACTGTTCTCTCAGTTCGCCTTATATAAACCCGCAAATAACTACAAATAGCGCTTGACCGGTGACAAAAGCACACAACATATGAGTATAAAGATTATCCTTAACTGAGCATAAATTTCAATTGCTTATCAGCAAATGAACAAATTCATTCGCGTTGCATCGGGTCAGTGTTCCGCAAAACAAATGTTATCGAGTAGCACACATAAAGAAACTAGATTATAAACAGAATATTCAGGCAATAATTTATTTTAAAAACATCGAGTCTTAGACATATACGATGGTAAAGCAAAGATACAAGGAACATTTCAAGTGTACCAGATCTGTGAAGATCGCGCGGCCTGTTGCGGTATAACTACAGGTCGGAGTCAAAAATCAAATCAAAGTTGAACGAAATCATGCCTTTAACCACTTTCCAAGTGTCCTGTATTCTTTTCGTAAGCCACACACTACTCCTAGAACCATACCGGATCGATAGGCTAAACTTCTCTATCTCCAAAGACTCTTGAGAACGTCCTGTTGCCGGACGGCCACGATGCTCTTTTGAACCTCATGATCAAAACATTATTTTTTGCGTCTTCTTAAAACGTAACCAGTCAAACGACACAACCACACGTTAATCACCACAAACGAAGTATAACTAGACCAGCCAAAGCGACGGATGTCCGAATAAAACGAAGGATTTTCAAAGATTGTACCGGTAATGGCGATTTCGAATTTAGTGTTGACCCAACAAATTTATTCTGAAGAGAAAAACGGCGCGCATGCGCATTATCGTGAACCAGTCCCTTTAAAGGATAACATAACTTTAACAAGACTCATCTCAGAAAACGGTTAAGGGAAGCAACGAGTTACTAACATTATGGTGTACACAGTAAGAATTTCGGCAGGCCAGGGAGCTAGAGCGTGGATATACGACAAAGCACGAGGTCATTTACCTGGTACTCAATATGAGCACGAACGTCAAAAAATCCAGTAGGCTTGGTAGAGAAAATAACAACGTATTCCAAAAGACTGAACGGCCGTGAGAAAATATTAAGCCATGTGAATAGCTGTCCCTATCATTTATACAAAACAAAAATACGACGTGCAATTGTGATGTAAGAAAAAAGCGGTTGTTTCATAATACGCCTCAGGTTCGTGGCAAAACAGTTTTGCGCTGTCTTGTAGAGAATTGTACAGTGAAAGTGTTGCTAATATGTATATGTGTTTATTTGCCATTAAAAATTACGTTGCCTGATATCTGTCACGAACTAAGTAAACAACCAAGCGAGTTTACTTTGAACTGATTTCCATAGCTGGAGAGTACGCACCAACAGTACTCACTCTAAAAACTTAATAAAGTGTGCTTTTCCTATACAATCTTAACATCTTGGGGATGGTGACAGAAAATTTATCTGTAGGTTCATCATTTGACGCTTTTATTTACAGCCAAAACGCAATTTTTAGCTCTTTAGTCACAGTACTCACTTTGAAATGGAGAGAAAGAAGAACAAGATAATTTTTCCTTACTGGATCAAGTGAGTACTATTGTATTCACTTTACGGGATGGCCTTTTTGACTCAGATTATTTCAAATGCAATTACGTTTTGGTTGAAATATACCTTAGCCGTGTTTCCTTAATGAATTTGTAGCGAATATTGATAATACACGGTACTTTTGCGACCGGGTACTCTGCACGATGCTCGAAACATTGTGCCTGACCAACTTCCGCTCTACTGGCCTCCAGTTTAGGGGAGTGGGCCCGATATGGCTAATCAGGGAATTGCCCTGTAAAAACTTGCAATGTTGAGGAAATACTTTCAAAGGTCATTATTATTTCATGTGATCATCTACTTGTCTCCAAAATGCCTAAAAAGCATAGAAAAAGAGAAGAAAACAGACTTTTTCAAAAAAACAAGGATTCAGACAATGCTGGAGAATCGTCCTTGGGATAGTACTGCAATATTCATATTTTTCAGTTATTTCTCGGTTCCCTCTTTAAACAGTTCAGCGTTTTCGAAATTTTCTTGCAGTTCTCCCTCCCCCCACCCTATACAAAGTTGAAACTCAGAAAAAAATTCTGGATACACGCGTCCAACATTGTTTGTGGGGTGAGGGGAGGGGTTGGACCTGTGTGAATTGGAAAACGCCCCAGAAATGCAAAAGTGTCCCAAGACTTTTGTCCATGATTGTAGGCATTACTATGGGATCTGTGCGCTTTTCGTTGTATCTGCTCCTGTTAAGCTGTGTATATAGATCGAACGCACGTGGGAGCCTGCCTACAGATGTACCGCCTGCTCTTATTTAAACGATAGTGACGCGAACTATTGCCAAGCCTGCGGTAAACCTAAGTCGCCTGAGCCAACGCAAGGGGCCCGTTCAAATGCAGACATGCCTCTGATCAACTTTTAAGCGCTTTACAGAATTCCAAGAATCGCTCAGAAACAAACCTTATGAACGGCAAAAGGATTCATTAGAAGTTCAGCTATCGAGTTTCTTACGCTCTCTTGTACCCCCAAAGAAATTTTCTGCTGCGATCGCGGAAGACATCGTAAAGTTTTTGATTAGCATGGATGCCGCGGGAAAACAAGAACTCCATATAGGCTCATACTCTAGTAAGACCTGTAGTTGCCCTAAGCGTCTGGCGGCCGGAACTGTCGATTCATATATAGGGAAGCTTAGATCGATTTTCAACAGGTTAGGCCGTACAGGGTTTTCTAACCGGTTGGCACATCCTTGTGTTAAAGAATATAATTATTATGTTTGTAAGAGAGGAGCAAGCTCAGCGACCTTTGTAACCTTGTCTGTCTGTCCTTTTGTTCTATTGCCTATCTTCGCGGGCTTATTACCGAAGGCTCTGTGCTTTCTCCTCTCAATAGATACCTCCTGGTCAGAGATATAACATTCTTTGTTACAGACTTTTAAACCGGTGATAGAGCATCCGATTTGGGCCGTTTAAAGGCAGATGAGCTTTCTCGCCTTAAGGATAGGGAGGGGTTCCTTCTTAACTGAACGTTTAGTAAAACGAGGTATGCAGGTCAGTTACGCCCCTTTTGCTCTGTTAAGTATACCAAATGTATCTGTCTGCCTGGTTTTTTGGCTGAACTATTATATTGCCGCATGTGGGACGTTAGGTGTCCCTCTTCTGAGTGAGAAACTCTTTAGATCCTCGGAACATAAAAAGTTTGTGTCACATCGTCCGCTAGAGGTTCAGCCGTGTATGCAAGACTCAAAAAGTATCTTAACGCTGCCAGCATTAATGACGGAGAGACCCTTCACCCTTAAGGGTTTGGGTTGTACTCCGGAGCAGATTGCCCAGTACGTGGTTTGGCGGAGCACAGAAATTGCCTCGTATTACACGCGCCGCCCCACTGCTTCTACTTCTTTGCAGTTGATAGAACGGGTTACACTCAATCTCACTTCTGCGGGCTCTCCGCCCGCCCTGCAACTCTCCGACCAGGAGAATTCGCAGAGAATTTCGTATAGTTGAATTGTATCTTTCATGACTTAGGGACATTCATTCTAGTACATTACGGTGGTTATTTATGTCGTTCTATTGGATATAAACTTGTTGTTAGTTAATAACTGAATCTTTATTGAGTTATGGAGTATCGGGTGTTGAGTGTTGGGGTATTGAAATTATAAGGTCGATGTGCTTTTTGGGGAAGGACGGAGACTTAGGTTATAGCAGACTGCCTCAGGGAATGGCAAGGGGCGGATCTCTCTCCCATAACTTAGTTTCACGATGTGTTAAGTGTTAAGTTTTCAATTTTACATTTGTCCTCAACTTAGTCTTTCTCGGGTCTCTTCCTGCCTGCTAAATGCTCAACATAGTACTACATCCTCACTGTTTACCACTTAACACATCGTAAAACTAAGTTATGGGAGAGAGATCCGCGGATTGTTGCGGAAAGAGGTAGGCGGCAAGTATAGATCGCGAGATGTGAGGAGTTGTCAACCAACACCAGGAGAGGAGGGTGGGGCGAACGTTGATAAGTCGTCTCGGCGGTCGGAACTGTGACACAGTGAAATCAAAGCCACGTGGTGTATTATATTTCTAAGGGGAGCCTGCAGTGCAGTGATGCGTCCCTAAGCACGGAGAGGTATTTTACCAGTCGTTTCACGATGCGTCAATTAATTATTAAGTGAAAATAGTCTAGGGATGACAATTAATGAAATATGTGTTACGAGAGAACGATAAAAAGCCTGGTTGGTCGTTGAATACAAAGTCAGGGCACAAGCAGGAGTATTACAGACACTTAACCACTGATTTTTATCAAAGGTTTGAAACTGTAGAGGATGTAAATTTAGTGAAGGAGAACATGCAGGCTCTCTTTTTTGTTAATACTTAGAAAGTTCAAGCGGCATTTAACAAGAGGAGATTTCCTTAGCTTTAATTTAGGGGCCAATCTGGATCATTATATATTGCCTGGTTGGAATCTGATACCTAAAGTGCATAAATTGACAGAAAAAGCTAGTGTGGCGATGGAACCGTTGCTGGGCACGCTTTTCCTCTCCAAAGCTACGAATTGATTTAGGTGGTCTTTTCGTATTTCCTATGGTTTACAGTGAGGATGATAATGAAGTTTACATTGTCCAGAAAGTATTAAGGACAACAGGGGCAGGGTTGCCTTTATTAATCTCCTTTTTTTATTTTATGGAAAGTAAACACAAAATTCAAGAATTTGCTTTGTACAAGGAGGCTGTCACAAGAAAAATGGCAAGATATTATAATTGATTAATTGTAGTTTGGTAAAATAAATCCAAAGTGCCCGGCGGCTGCCGGTCACAGTTTGAACAAATTGCGCGTGATGTGCAATGTCGTAAGCCCTCTAGTAAAGACGACATAATGCGGTCGTCCTGATTCTGCTGTTATTCAAACTGCAATAAGCTCGACCAATTTGTAACTTTTTTAATTCGTTTCGAAAAAAACTGTTGATATCGCTCAAAAGAATCTCCTTTGCTGTTTTAATCTGTTACGTGTAGACCTTATCCTTTGTTAAAACCTTTTCGATATGGACAGGAAACAGGGCAGCTGACTTTCAAGTTAAAACAGGTGGGGATGTTGGAAGTTTTTGGACTTATGAGGTACAATTATCTATTCATTAAACATGGACTGGTGTTAGTCGATTTAGGCACGAAGGGTCATTTCGCAAAAGTCTCACATGTATCCCATTTTCTTGGTAATTTTTATTGTAAATTAGCATTGCAGTCACTAATATTTTCTCTGTTTTTTTTGTAGCCAGTAGAAGGAATCACACGAGCGACATATACGTCTCCATCGGCTAAAATTAAGTCATCATCCCTTAGGCTGAAACGCCATTAAAATACTTGTTAAAATTCATCTCGAATGATATTTTTCTGTTAGTCTTAATCTGTTTTATCGGTGTGGAGTGTAAAAGACGTTTATACTTGTTTTCAAACTATAATAGGCAAAATCCGTTTACCACTAACAGGATTCATGAGCACTTTCTAGTCTCCTGCTCCAATATTCTAATAGGCTGATTTAGCAACAGAACGGGAACGTCAATTGACGACTGCGCGCGCAAATCAAACAACTGGCTTGACCAATGGCAGAGCTGCAAATTGCGCACCGGAAGTCGAATTTAGTCCTTTCCCCGCGCTTTCCCGTCGTCAAATGACGTTCCCGTTCTGTTGCTAAATCAGCCTAATATGTCAACAGCAACGAAGAAGGGTATTTTACATGTGGCCGAGTAGAAGGAACTAAAAGCAACTAAAAGTTTAACTGTGCTATTTCGCTTAATTTGAGGCTTAGCAAGATTACCCGTACGGAAACTTATATACGTAGCTGCTTGCGCATACTAGTGTTGTAGTCTTGATAATGGACAGCAGACAATACAAAAAAACACAAACTTACAAGTGTTGTAGCTCAGATAGATTGGAAAATATCCCAGGTGGAAGCTGTTTAATTCTGTTGCCGGACAGACCTCTGCAAGAATAAGGTTAATTATTTTAACTGCGTATCTCATGACAACAACAATCAGTCAACCAGTTTAGTGGCAGCTAGTGTAGTCATCATCATCATTATCACTTTTATTTATATACGGTAAGAACAATCAGGCTAAATATACAATATACAATATCCCAAAAATGTTTACAAACTATAGAATTAACGGTAATAGCATTTACAAAGATGAATGTTGAAATAACTAACTAAATAAAATTAATTTACAAAATTAAAGCTTGTTTTCCATTAATGCCATGTTCGAGCTAGAAGTTAATAGTTTCCGAAAGACAGTCAAAGATTTTGCTTGTCTTACATCAGGGGACAAATTGTTCCACAGAACAGCCCCGCTGTAGCAAAAGCTATATCTATAGTAATTGGTTCGTGGCAAGGGAACTGCAAGCTTGTTTTCAGAATCTCTAAGGTTATAAGAATTAAATAAATCGTTGCGTAGAATGAATTTTGAAGACATGAAATCAGGTGCAAGGCAATTCAAAGATTTATACACCATCACAGCCTCCCTTGACGACCATGAACAAAGTTTCTTCTGAATTTTCCTCGTTAAAAGGTAATTTTTAAGTGCACAAATTGTTCATGCGCGGTCCATATTTGTAACAGTACATTAAGGCTAGAGTTTTGTACGTTAATTGTTATTTCCACCATTGTGTCTTGTCTTTTAGCAATTATTTAAGCACGATGAGGGGACCCTTTTAGGGTTAATGCAGAGGCACCTTAAAACTACAACACCAGTAGCATAATACACGGGATGGTGACTTTTTAAAAGTAGACTATGCACGATCAAAGAAAGATTTCCAAGACTAAATTACGTAATAAGTAGAGTGGTACGGAACCAGAAAAACAAAGTCAGTTGTGTTTTGTAAGGGTTAGTGGAGGAAGGGAGGGATTCAGCGAACATTAAAGAAGTGGAGGGTGATGGAGATGGAGAGGATGATACGGAGCGACAAGAGACTATACACAATAGGAAAAATTTCTGAAGAATTAATTTTTTCTTTTTCCATCGACTGTATAAGTATATTTTATTCATTGACTGTGTGTAAATATTTTTTTAAAAACGGGTTGTAACTGCTTTGTACTCTTTTCTGTTTAATAGACGTGTTATTTTTTATTACATTTTCTTAAAATAAAACTTTTCCTTTTCATTGAAAGTACAGGTATACAAATTATTAACAAATTTTATGTTTTATTTTTATTTGCCTGGATGGTTTTTATGCTACTCATTAGCTTCAGCCAAATTATGGTTGGCCAAGCGGTCTAGCTGCCCAGTCATAATAAGTTATAGCTGAGCAGCCACCCGCTTGGCTTCGGTGACTGCATCTTTAATTTGTTGGGCCTTTTCTTTGAAGTGTTTCAGTAAACAAGAGAAAAAAAAAATTAATTTGTTTCTACTTTTTAACACACAATTACATTTATATGGCGATTCACAAAACTAGTTCCGTATAACGACCTCTTCAGTTGATCGTCACAGTATTCAAAATAACATAAACTACTTAGCAATGCATGAAAAATAACCTCAAGTAGTAATGAGGCTATTGGGTTACAACAGTCCTTCGATCGGATGCAGAAGTAGCTCCATTCACTTTTTGAGTTCATTAGATTAACTTCCCTGATTTTACTAATCAGAACAGACTTCGTGATTTGTCTTAACATCGTGTCAAATCCTGCTGTTCTCTTTGTATCTTACATCTTCTTTCTTCTATTTCCTTTGCAGCCAGAGCACCTTTAAATTCTGTTTCATCCTCTGGGGACAACTGTAAAATGCAGGACCCCAACCATTTTATATATCTACTACTATTAACATATCTTGGACTCTAAGATAATAAGATATGATGAGCTCATCAGCGCCCTAAGTTAACAAAATGTTGAAAGCCTTGTCTCATCAGAAGCTCAGAAGGCAATAAAGGAGATAGGCCAAGGGAGGAGAGGTCAAAAGCACAAAATATATAGCCAAAGGGAGAACTGGCGGGCTTCGGAGACAAAGGCCTATTTCCACACGTTTCGACGCCATTATTGTACTATTTGGATGAGCTGTACGTGTCATTATGTTTTTTGAGGGTGCTTTTTTCTTACTAGAATAATCTGGTACCTTACACTTTGGGACCATAACGCTTTCTGTCACAGGAGTTCTGTAGGGGCTAGCCATTTTGAATTTCACACTTCAAAGCATTGAGTAAGTACACTTGGATACATGGTTTCCATGAAAATATGGAAATTATATTACATTGCCTTGTATTGGAAGTAGATTTTTTACCTCTTCTCTCCTTTGTTACTTGAACTGCTAACGTTGCAAAGTTGGCAACGCGATTGTTTGATTGCGCTAGATCTTTTTTTAAAAAAGTAACGTTAGGAAAGCGTTCTTTCCACGAGCTTTGCTAACGCAAGTCAGCATTGAGTGACTAACGGCCAAAATGCCTTTTCGGCTCTACACAAATGTGGCTGGAAAAAGTGTACCCAAAACGATTGATTACCTCTGCCTTAAGAAAGGATTTATTACAGAGAGATGGACTATATGCTAGGATATCTAAGTTAAGATATGAATTGTACGATTTGAAAAAAGAGGACTGGTTTGAATTATGTGGCACTTGTGTGGCCTGCAAGGATGAAGGGCAGAGGTTGGAGTTAAAGGAGAAAGAAACATGGTATGTGGATGAGGTGAAGAGGGTAAAAGCGATAGTAGCAACTGTTGTTTGGACTAGGACAAGATTGTTAAAAGTGGAATACAAGCAATGGAAGAGTCTTCGAGGTAGAGATTATTTATAGAAGCAAAGAATGAAGAGGCAGGTGAGAGGCGGCCTGTTGATTGTGTCTGAGATTAGAGAGACTTTGAGGCTTTTCACGGGGCTTGTGACGGAACGGGATATGTTGCACGAAAAGGACTAGATAGCAAAAATAACCAAGGCGAGGGAGGATGAAGATAGTATGGCGTTCCAGAGGGAGTGCCGTGGGGACTCGACTAATCTACATAATTTCACATCAAGAGAGGTTTCTTTGGAAGAACGCGAAATACTAAATTGCGAGGATGGCCTTGCACCTAGAAGATATGGTATTACTGGTGCAAGAGAGAGACGAAGAGAGGTGCAACAACAAACAGAACTTGCTTTATTGCAATATTCTCACTAAATAATTAATTAACGCATCGTGAAGCGACCAGTAAAATACTCCGCCATGCTTAGCGACGCATCAGTGCACTGCAGGCTTTCCTTATAATTAGAATACACCAAGGGGGCCGGGACCGCTCCTCTCCGGGAGGCGGTTTTCTTTCGGAAAAAATTGTTTGGGGTATACGGTCCAGGACCTTTCGATCGGCTCTGGGACCCGGGTTTTTGTTTAAAACCAAGTATTAGTGTATGCGTCCGGGACCGTTTGGCTCTGGGGGCCTGTTCTTTGTTTGGGTCGAATTTTTGTTGGTTCGGATCCAGGAGTCGGTTTTCTTTTCTTTGGAAGGAAATATTATTGTGTTTGCGGTCTGAGACCGTTCGGCTCCGGGAGCCGGTTTTGATCATGTACGGTCCGGGACTGTTTAGCTTTGAAGGAGAAACAAGGTGTTGACGTTGTCACCGCTGCTCTTACTTCTGTTCGCAACGTTCTTCAGAACCCGGAAACTGTGTATGACCTTAGGAGGCTTCTGCTTAGACACCCAGATTATTTCCAAGCGGGCAGTTTACATAATCATGTTGATTTCTGGGAGGATCTCATTTTTTTAACTGGTTACGCCTGTCCTCAAGTTACTTTATTTGCTACAGACAATCCGAGAGGGAGTGAGGCTTGATAGTTTCTTATGTCATTTCAAGGGCAACTTCAAAGGAAAACGTTATTACTCGGCTTTTCCGCCAATTTCTTTTTTCGAGAAATCTCCTTGTGGCCATCAGTTAAAGTGATTCGACCCAGTTTTTTTGTTTGGGTACCATCCTACTTTGAAGCTCTCTAGTATCTCCACCTTTACTCTGATCCTAACATATAGCATGGATGACATATACATCAATCTACAACACAGCATAAAATTTTTAGCGATCGGAGTAAATGTCACGTGGTTATAGTGCCACGCCTCTTTGGAGTCTGAGTCGAAATTCTGCTGTTGCCGGCATTTTTGTCGTCAAAATCTATCGGCTACATATAGTGCGCATTAGTGCCTTGCGTTGAACAGAGTTTCACCAAAATGGCAAAGACCAAATGCGAGAAATTCAGCGGTTTTTAAATTTGTATAGGTAATAGCATGATTTGTAGTGATATTTGGCATAAATACCACGAGTGATATTCACAAAATTGTTATACGAAATTTCACGACCCGTTAGGCGAGTGAAATTTGAGACAAGTAGTATTTATGCCTAATATCACGTACAAATCATGCTATTATTTGTTTATACTACTAGCCACAGAAGGTTTGTAATTTCCACATGTAGGTATTTCAAATTAAGCTGAAATACCACTGCTCTAAGTCAATCAAATTGCAGAAATTTCTTATGTAGTAGTATAAGGGTCATAATTTATGTGAAAATGATGAGCGAACTTTACACGATTATATCTAATAAACTATGAGATTTATCCCCTTTTTTCGGAGATCTTCACAACAAATGGGTCCTTGCAAGTCAGCAAAAAGCTTTAGGGCCGTGTAAATGCGCGCGATTTCGAGCAATGCAAACATATAGGAATTATATTTTTAGCTATTTGTTGACGTTTGTCAGCGTTTCAGAGTCCTTCTGCATTTGCAATATGTCCCGTCGAATGAAAATATTGCTGACGCGCCCTCCCATTGATTGTTTCTTGTCGAAGGAGGCGTAGGCCCGAGTTTCAAGCGAGGTTTGGACCACAGATTTTTAACTTGATGTCTTTGGACAGCAACTGTCGCAGAGGAATGGATAGAAGCCCGTTGCCTCATTACTCGCCTTAGCCTACTCCGTATTCTTCAGGAGTTAATGTTTTCGCACAAACGATACAGATGGAACATAACGTCCATGTCTTTCCACCTTTCGTTTTTGTGAGACCTTTGTTGCTGTACTTTTTTGATCAACGCCCGAGTGTTTCGCTTTTACCGTCATTGTCCCTCGTTTACAAGAGGGTCCCAATGGGGTAGTGGCTTTTACGGTTATCGGCTAAAATTTAGGCTCTTTTACGGCCATCGGTTAATTTTTTTCAGTTACGGTTAACAAAAAGTTAAAAATTAACTTCTATTGTTTTAAAAAGTTAAATATTAATTAACCTGTACGTTTTGTATCTTAATCGAAATAAAGGTCTTTGGATAATCTAGGGATGAAATAAGCTATTCTTTTGAAAAATTTTAACATTTGATAAATCATGATAGGTAATACGTCTAAATTTGAAAATCGAATAGTTTTAATTTTGAATGAACAATCCACCTGACTTTATCCGTCAATTTCGACAAACAGTTTGAAGGCGGGATTATCCGTTCCAGATAACCTGTTTACAGCCGCCCCCTCCCCTCAGAAAAAAATCGGGGAAGGGTTGTCTGTGGGGAGGGCGCGACTGTACACAGGCTAGTCATCGGCGGATGATCCATTTTTAGTTCTAGCGTAAAAACGGCAAATAACAAAATTCCCGTATCCAGTGTTTTTAATGATAGCGAACGACTGTACGGAACGACTGCCTGCCGTTGCCTTGTCCCTAGGCCTCATTATTCCGCCCGGCTAATACGTTTCCGGTCACGTGGTCCGAGCGAGTTCGCCACCGAAATGCCTTGACCGAGACTGCATGGAGGGACTAGGTATGGCCATGTCTACCGTAGCGTCAGAGAAAAACAGGGAATTTTTGTTTATCGGCAACGTGTTTTACAAACAGTGACATCTCTACGTGTTGTTTCATTATTGTTTCGAGGGCACGACCCCTGAAAATCGCAAATATTAATCCCCAGCAAGAAGCCACACTTTCGCTATGGAAAAAATTAGTTCCCTGAGAGAAAGGCGGAAATGGAGCCTAGGTCTTGGTCAACGCCTAAAAGGCGCTTCGCCTAACGTGCGTACGGAGTCAAACTAGCCCGGAAATAAAAAAAAAACGCAACCATAAGTGAGTTTAGTACTTCCCTTAAAAGTAGCAAATCTAGGGAACAATTTCTTTTACGGTTAACTCTTTTTTACCCTATTTACGGCTAACGGTTAAAATTTTTCAATTTTTACGGCTATCGACTAAATTTTTGGCCGTTTTACGCCTATCGGTTAACCCCATTGAGACCCTCTTACAACGGCATCGTTATCGGTGAGCAATACTCCAAGCTTTGGCAGTAGATTCTTTTCTTCTTGGGAGGAAAGGTGATCCGGCCGTATTGCTTTTCCCTTCCCGCACTTGCCCGGATTTCATTGCTACAATCCTGGACAAAAGTCCTTGGGACAGTACTGCAATATTCATATTTTTCTGCTATTTTTCGGTTCCCTCTTTAAAACAGTGCAGCGTTTTCGAAATTTTCTTGCAGTTCTCCCTCCCCCACCCGATACAAAGCTGAAACTCGAAAAAAATTCTGGATACACGAGTCCAACATTGTTTGCAGGGTGAGGGGAGGGGCTGGACCTGTGTGACTTGGAAAACGCCCCAGAAATGCAAAAGTGTCCCGAGACTTTTGTCCATGATTGTCTGAAAAAGAGGTGGGAAGAAAAAAGGCAATTTTGAGGGGTTTTCAAGCCTGTAAAAGTGTTTATTCGGGATCCTGATTAAAGATCGTAATTGAACAAATCTTTTCCAAACTTTTCGGAGTTTTCTAAACGTGATTTAAGAATTCGCTCGAAACGAATGATATACACCGGAAATTGTGGAATCTCATAACGCGTGCTTTATTCCAAAGGATAACATAACTTTAAACAAGACCCACCTCCAAAAACTGTTAAGGAAGCAACGAGTTTCTAACATTATGGTGTACACAGTAAGAATTTCGGTAGGCCAAAGAACTAGAGTCGTGATATACGACAAAGCACGAGGTCATTAACCGGGTATATAACTTGCTCAGAGATGTCAACATTACAGTCGCCTGTCAGGCCAGTACTCAATATGAGCACGAACGTCAAAAATCCAGTAGGCTTGGTAGAGAAAATAACGTCTTCCAAAAGATAGAACGGCCGTGAAAAAGAATTAAGGACATTAAGCCATGTGAATAGCCGTCCCTGTCATTTATACAACACAAAAATGCGACGGGAGCTGTAAATGCAATTGTCACAGATGTAAGAAAAAAGCGGTTGTTTCATAATACGCCTCAGGTTCGTGGCAAAACAGTTTTGCGCTGTCTTGTAGAGAATTGTACAGGATCATTTTTGGTTTGAAAGTGTTGCTAATATGTATATGTGTTTATTTGCTATCAAAAATTACGTTGCGTGATATCTGTCACGAACTAAGTAAACAACCAAGCGAGTTTACTTTCACCATGAGCTAGAGGCCCGATTTTATTGCTCACACCAGGAGACCCCTTTTCCATGGTAACGAACGAGCTTTGTATTGCGGTCAGGCGCTCTTTTTCACACATTCCTTTGCACACGTGAAGTGTGTACATTAATCCGGATCTGTCAATTCCTTGTCGATGCTGTGGAGAAATATATTTAATTAATTTGTTGCAGAGATAAATTGGATCAGGCTCTTTTTGGTAAAAACTTGAACTGGCGATACGAATTCGCATAAGCTTACTGAGAGGTCCTTAGTCTCAGGAAGATCGAGTCACTTGTAGACGCAAGCTTTCACGATGCCCTTCTTGGGGAGATCCTCGTAACTACCATGTTGTTTCGCGTTTTCTCTCGATCGTTAGATCGAGAAAAGACATGGTACGCATTGAATGATCGTTTGTGTGGTAAGCAGCCAAGAAAATTCAGCGATGGTTCTTTCTTTCAGCTATTTCCCGATTAATTTCTTCGTGTTAATTTTGCTGATCTGCACGATGAA
This sequence comes from Porites lutea, assembly GCF_958299795.1. NCBI lineage: Eukaryota > Metazoa > Cnidaria > Anthozoa > Scleractinia > Poritidae > Porites > Porites lutea. The sequence continues at coordinate 22,109,530 of NC_133201.1, read as the reverse complement.
AATGGCTGCCCTGTCTCAAGCCAGTGGTTCAATAAGCTAAATGGGCAAAAATCTTCTGATCAAGTTTACGTTGGAAGTACATTTGCAGTAGTTGCCTGTAATTTAGTCCTTAGGAACCCGTCAGAATCGGAATTTCTTCGATCAGAAGCCTTCTTGTCGCTGAAGCGGACCATCAACAAGCATGTTTTGAAAGAATCGCACATCGATCACAGGCCCGCTCAGGATTTATGCTGCGTTAGTACAGACAAAGATTCTAAAAGTGATGAAGGAGAAACTCCCCAAGAATTGAAAGAGGAGAAATTATCTTTAGAAAGCAGCTTTCCGGGAAGCCCGCCAAAATGCTCTACTCCACGAAGACAAAGCCCCGCGCGCCAAAATTTGAAATCCCCCTTGACCATGTTCACCCCGGGGGGGGGACTCCCATATGAAACAGACGGGGATGCTCGTCGGAAATTTTGAATTTAACCCCTAAAGGAGACCATCTGGGCGTGGCTCAAGCTTTTTGTGACCCCTAAAGGAGACCAATCTGGGCGTGGCTTAAACAAATTTTGACCACTAAAAGAGACCTCTTAAAAACACACAAATACGACATGCAATGAGTTTTAATGATATAAAGACATAATCATCGAATGCTTTTATCTAATAGTAGTTTTTAAAAGCATTGTCATAAATCTCAAGTTCTTTGCGGAACCCTAAACGAGACCTTAGCGGCTTAAAATGTTGGCGCTTTGCCCGGAACACCCTAAGCGAGACCAAAATCCAAAATTTACACCCCTAAGAGAGACGACGAGCATCCCCGTCTGTTTCATATGGGAGTCCCCCCCCCGGGATGTTCACACGTCTTCTTCAAGTTCCTGTGACGACTCCTCGCAATCTGTTGGATCTGTATCGTCAATTTCTTCGTTATTAAATGGAAAGTTTGGCTCTGCGTATAAGAAGAGAAAGATCAGACAATAGGTGGAAGCTGTAATGGGAAGCGTCGAATCTGTATGTTTAGAGCAGGGAGAAATCTTGAGGGACGTTGTTGCACAAAGCTGCCTGTTTCGGCGTAAGTAAACTTTCAATGGGATCAATGGGAAGGAGGTCATTTGGGATGTGTTTAGTGAAGTAGCGAACGAGCTGGGAGTTCGAAAGGCATTCTGCGAGCTCGTACCTGAGGAGCTGTGGAACCAGCGTGTACAAATGATGTGCCAGATTGGATGTTAATTGCTTCTTTGTAAGCTGGAATCAACAATATCTGACGATTCTTGGCAGATGATCTTAAATCGGACTCGACTTGGAAAAAGCGGGGTGAGTTTAATAGCCACTGACTATTTTTTGTGTTGTTGTTGTTGGTGGTGGTGTCGGTTTTCTTTAAGCTTACTAGAACTATAAAGTAATCCCTCTAACCATAAATAAATGGTGGTCTATTCCATTCAAATGTCCACTCCCATTCCCCCCCAAAAAGTCATTTCCGAGGGGATTGACTGTGACGGTACCTTTGATCTTTGGAACATTTCTGAGGGGTGTAAGAAAAATTGGCTATTTCTGTGGGGGGAGGCAGGGTACTGTGTCAGTACCTTTGATCTTTTTTTCTTTTCTTTTAGAACTCATCGGACACTCCGATCTTGCTTTCCAAAAGCAACGTAAAGGCACTTTGGTCTTTGGTGTTTGATAAAGTTCGAACCCTCTTTGGCATCACCCAAATACAAGATTTTCCTGGTTATGAAGTTTCTCTTGAAAGTGCCCTAACATGGATTATCAGGGAGTTGAGATTACATGGTGTGCAGAAAGAAATAATTGACCTAAGCCTCAAACTTGATGGTAGGCCATTTGCAGGTGAGAACACAGTTATCTTTAGTAAATACAGTGTACCTTATAATATATTTCCAGATTCCTTTATTGTATTTTGCAACAACTGTGTTGCACTTAAGAAAGAAAAACATAGAAACAATTTAAATCATCAGTGAAACTGGGTTACGAATTATGACAGCAAGGGACATACAACAGTGTCCAAATTATTTCTTAACTGTAACTGAAACAAGTTCATCCTAACGAAACCCTGTGATCTTTTATCATGGGTGTAGTCTTGGACTGAAATAACCTTTTTCATCAGTATTCTTAAATATTTACTGTTCCTTATCCATAATTTTCGCTTGAAAGACATTCAGTCATAGACTGAGACGGTGCAGAGATAAAATAATTTAAAGCAGGGTATATAATATAATGGGAGTTTAAAACTTGTTGTCCATATTATTGTTGTCTTGTATTAGGGAGTAAATTTTAGAGAAAATGCATGAGCTTTTTCTTGCGACAAATCAATTAAATACAGGTGACTGTATTAGGTTTGAGGGGGGGGGGGGGGGTAACATCAAAGTGGCGGGGTAGACATAACCAAACACTTTGAACTCTAGGTCATGAAGTGGTGCTTAAATTTTTGAAATTCCTTTTTTTGTTGTTTCCTCTCATTTGTAGGGCGCAGTCAGGTCCTGATGGGTGTAGTCCCCAAAGACACACCATTCCTGTCTAATCAGAGCTGCAAATCACTGCAGTGCCCTTTACCTATTGCTAATTGTAAGGAATACAGGTATGTTGTATTTAAATTTGATTCATTAGTTAAAGGTCAAATGAACCAAAAATTCGACATTTTTTATTTTAGTTCAATTCTAGTGAAATATGTTTAATATGAACCGAATAAACATACTATGAAGTTTCAGCTCAATTGAAGCAAGCATGTCAGAGATATTCGCAATTAAAAATTGTTATTTTTTGGCCCTTATCTTCGTAGAGCGGTCGGAAAAATTGTCGGTAAAAACAGCTTGTGACGTCAATGTTGGTCAGGTGAAAAAAAGCGGGAAATTCAAAACAGTGTTTTTCGAGTCGACTTGGCGCACAAATTGTGGTGGTTTGTGCGGCCATAAACCTGGAAAGAACAAGCAATTTGTCTTCAAAACTTGCAAGCTGTGGTTATTACCTTATTATTTAATTTTCTCGAAGAATACATCATAGTTAAACGGCCTTAAACGACGGCATTAATTTCCTTGCGCTGTACTGGAAATGTGGGTGCCTAGGTCCGATTTTTTTCAAGATGTATTCACAAAATGTGTTCACATAGAGAAGTTTCTGGATATATAAGGTCCGGAGCTCCACTGTGGACACAAAAACAAAATATCTTTGTATAATGATTTGCCCAAAGAAATTCACGTTTGCCCACAATGTGTAGTCATTGAACTTTGTCGCACTCGAGCTGATATTTTAAAACCCACGCTCGATCGGACACTTGTGCTTCGCAGAACACTAAATTATAAACAAAATCCTCAATGTAGAAGTTCTGGCGTTGATATGTGGGCACAAAAAGAGTTCATCTTTATCTAGCAAAATCTTCCCCAAAATCGGTTTCAAAGCAATTACATTTTTTTAAACTTGATCGTTTCGCGCAGATAAAGTTTGCTTTGTGTTGTCACGTTGAACATGCATAACACTTCTCAAAAACCAAGTAAGATTTCCTTCAAACAAAGTTGACTTCTCTCCAGTTATGTATATGATTTAATTACCGACTGAGGTCACTTTAAGGACCGTAGACGCCGCTTTAAGCTCGCAAAGAGAGGCGACAAGTAAAGAACAATTCCATCATGCATAAAATTCAGCTTAAGTGAACTAAAAAAAGCTTCAATAAGGTTGCAAAACAACAAATTTCCACTCAAAAAACATAAGGCTTAAGGCTCCTATACCTGCTGACAATGAAGAAGTGAATTTTCTGTGCGAAATAACCTACCTAAAGATCTTATTTCAAAAGATCAGTTGCAAGCTTCGCACCCAAGCCATGATTCACCATTTAGCTATTTTTAAAAACTGGTCCATGCGAGGGTCTTCATTCAAGCAAATTAAACTCAGCAAATTGAATCATTAGAAAGTACAGAAAACTGCACATAAGGGTTTGTTTTGCTCGCTTCAGTCAAATCCAGCTCCAGCAATTGTTTACGGGCAAAGAGTCAACTGTTTTGAGGCCACTGCCTGCAGTTGACGTTCTCAGCTACTTCATAGCGAGTGAAAAGGAAAATTTGCGTACAGAAAGAAAACAAAACTACGTACCTAAAAATGAAAAAGAAAACAAAATACTCTGACTATTATTACTTGAGCAACGGAAAAGTGATCAAAGTAGTCTGTTCTTCTCGAATAAGCTTGCTAGCCTTCTATAGTTCCGAGGAAGTTTTAAGCGCTCAAGTTTATTCACTCGCAAGCGTTAGCATTACGGTTCTTTGACATTAGACAAGGATAAAGCTGGTTCTGCAAAGGTAAATGAATCTGGGCATGTAAAAAACTAACCGTAACAACTAATAACAGAATACAAGCGGGTTTTAATTCAACCCGGCGAAAGAAGGCGAAGCACTAGACACAAAATCAATTCACAAATCGAATGCACAATTGTCAGAAAAATACAAACCTCTTTGGAAATGTTCAAAACGTTTTATTCCTCCTCAGACTGACGGAATGATCTGTTTTTACTCTAACATTGGTTAATGTTCTGAATCCAAAGTAATTTTCAAGTGACAAAAAAACAACAACGACAACAAAAACAAAAAGCCTTTACAAGGAGCAAACGTTCACACCTCGTGTATTTCATTCAGTCTCAGTCAGAACTCTCACAGAACGAGACAAACAAACAGGCGATAAGGGATGCGCAGAACGTTTTTCTGCCCTGAAAGACCAACATTGACGTCATAGTCTCCAGTCTATCACGCGGCCATTTCAGAAACGTTTTCGTGAAGCCCTTGCGAAATGAATTCCCAGAGTTCTGGGAATTCCTAGGAATTCCTAGGAATTCCAATTTATTCCAAGATATGCAAATGAGCAAAGATAAAAAACCTTGGAATACTTGGGAATGGGTTAAAACACCAGTGGGAATTTTTGGGAATTCCTAGGAATTCCCAATAATTCCAAGTTTGAAGGATACTGTCTTTGGAACTTATGGGAATTATTGGGAATTGCTAAAACACCAATGAGAATTTGTGGGAATTCCTAGGAATTCTCAATAATTCCAAGTCATTTTTAACTTGGAAACACTGGCTTCATTTTTAGGAAAAACGATAACTGTTCAAAGGTAATAAAAGGCGTAAAAAATTTTAATAATCATTTCTTTAATTGCCTATAACAACAAGGATTTCTTGACATTAACCAGCATCTATATACAACATTTATTGCGACTTAAATCTTTAAAAAAAATTATCAACAATAAGCACGATACTGAAAGCTTATTCAAAGTGCCACTTCTCGTACCTGAGCTTTCCAAACATGTCCACAACACGTTTTTCATTGCGGCTTTGCCTAATAAAAGGTCATCGCTTCTTGAAAAAACAATACGAAATTTTCCTCTCGCTGCTTATACCTCAAAAGCGTTGGAATATTTTATTCAGCTCTGAAAACGACCGCTTTTTTCAACTTGATCATCATCGAGCAAAATCATCCGCCATGTTTGAGCTATATTGGTTACCAGTCTCCCCACTAAGTGAATTGCGTCATCACGTGCGCCTTTTGAACCAATGGAAAAGTGTGAAATGAAGTTCCGTTTGGTGAGTTCAAATTCACGCGGACTTTCATTAGCAAGAACACAAGTATTTTGCATCCGAAATTGACGTTATTTTAAACGCGGATTGTTCATTTATTTTGTTGTTGACACATGAAACGTGCTTCCAGTCATGTCCAAGAACGATAAGTCAGCTGGATTGTGAAAGGTAAAGGTACGTTCCTGCTTTGTAATGTGTCTTCTGATGGTAACCACGTACTCAAATAATGAAGCTGGAGATCAAAGTGAAATTATAGATCGTTCCGATTGTGGCTGGCCTCCCGTAGTACATACAACAAGAGGAGTTGCTAACAATCAACACGAACGTCCCAAACGTAGTTTATTCACAGGTCCTCGGTACAACACATTCTTTTTACTCCTTAGTTCTTGGATCCTGAGTCCCGAGATAACAATCTGACATGACAAATACATGATAGGCTAAATACGTGATTCGTAAGTACTAAACTTCAAAATGTCGTGTGAAATACTCTCTTGGGATTTTCCGTAAAATGTTCTTTTAACAGTTCTTACCGTTTAGGCCGTATAATGTCCGATGGATGGCGATAACTATCCAAAAACTTGAACAACACGAGAAAGGGCTAACATGGCGGCCGCTTACTAAAATCTGGTGCGGCTGCTAAGCTTTTACAACATACCGCTGACTGCGCAGCGCTGCAGTCACATGGCTCCCCTAATTGTTGCCTAACAATTACTTAAGTTAATGTCCATACTAGACAGTTAAACAAAACAAATGTTCATAAAGGCGGTCACTTGTGTCTTCTACACCTGTCGGGGCGACTTCACTGAGTAGTTGGCTCCTCGTTGGGGAATTCCTCGGTCTCCCTGCTGCTATCACCAACATCCGCTTCATCTGCAGAGGGTACCAGTAAGACTAATTTGTGGATTGGTCTATCCAGGAACGTAGATGGCTTTCGACGTCTGCCTTGGTTGTCAAGTTCTCCATCAGCTTTCACAATTTTGACTTTTCTGATACATCCGTCTTCGCTAGGGTAGACTTCTACGACTCTAGCGAGTGGCCATTGGTTACGTGGTCCTTCGTCTTCCTTGGATACGACTACATCTCCAACTGATAGATTTCGCTTTGGATACATCCACTTGTTACGAGCCTGCAGGCTATGAAGAAACTCACGGCGCCATCTAAGCCAAAATTCGTTCGCGAGATATTGTACTCGGCGCCACTACTTGCGGGAATATAGATCTGCTCGCTGGAACCTTCCAGGCGGTGGAAGTACAACTTTAGCTTTCAAGGTAAGTAAATGACTGGGCGTAAGTGGTTCTGGTGCCTCTGGGTCATTTAAGTCGTTCGTAGACAAGGGTCTGGAATTAACAATACACTCTGCTTCAGTCATGAAGGTTCTGAACGCTTCGTCGTCCAACTGTGTGCCAGCGCTCAGAAGTAACGTCTCCAGTGCACTACGAACAGTTCGGATTAACCTTTCCCATGTGCCACCCATGTGGCTGGCATGAGGTACATTCATCTGAAATGGTATCCAATCACATCCGTTCTCCACTAAGTACTCTTGCACCCGGTTCTGATCCAGTTCTTCTAAGGCAGCTTTTAGCTCATTCCTCGCTCCTACAAAGTTTGTACCCTGATCACAGCGGAGCTGTCTGACTGGACCGCGTCGGTTGAGGAAGCGACTAAGTGCGTTGATGAAGGAACTGGTACTTAACGAGTTGGCTGTCTCCAAGTGTACACCTCTGCTGGCCATACAGGTAAAAATAACTCCGTAACGTTTAACTTCACTCCTCTTTTCCTTGATCGGGAAAGGTCCAAAGAAATCTACAGCACAATACGAGAAGGGGGCCGAAGGTTCAACTCGATCCACAGGCAAATCGGCCATCTTCTGAATTTGCAGGGGGCCGCGCATTTTTCTGCATGTAACACACTTGGAAATACAATTTGACACTGCTGACGATCCACCAACAACCCAGTAGCCTCTCTGGCGCAACTCATTTTGGGTGATACCTCGTCCCATGTGGTTCACTTTGGCATGCCAGAATCGAATCAGCAAATCTGTAATATGACTTTTACGAGGAAGTATCACAGGATGCTTCGTTGCAAATGGAAGGTTAGCTCGTCTCACGCGGCCACCAACGCGGATAACACCGTTTTCATCGAGAAATGGATCCAAACGATATAAGCAACTAGACTTCTTGACGGCTAGATTTCTTTCTCTTGCGATCTTTCTAGTAGTAAGCTCTCCAACTTCCTTAAGTTCCTTTAAAACTTGCATCTCGTCATGTAAATGTTCACGTTGAACAACCTTAAGAACTTCCCTCTCTGCTGCGTGAAGTTCTGTAAGTGTGACTGATACCTTCGGTAATGGTCTGATGCTCTCACCATCCGTTTGTCTCGTCAACTTCACTTCTCTACTTGCCAGTTTGCTCTTCAGTCGTAGACACAAAGCTATTGCCTTCAGCACATGCTGCCAGCTTGACATGTGGCGCAAACGGCTTGACGTTAACGGTTCAGGGGCTTGAGTAGCTCTGCTCTCTACACGAGATGTGAAAACGGCTGCTTTCCTTACTTCAGGATCACTTTCGGTCACTTGAAATTCTTCTATCTTCTCAGGCTGGAAAGTTCCACTCTTCCAAAGAAATAAGGGTCCAGTTAGCCAGTTGGTTCCTTGTAATAACTGTGACGCTGTAAAGCCTCGCGAGGCATGGTCAGCAGGATTAAGTTCAGTGCTGACATACAACCAAGAACTCGGGTTAGTGACGTCACGAAACTGCTGCACACGATTTGCCACATACACATGAAACCTCTTAGCTTCGTTGTTAACATAACCAAGGACGATTTTGCTGTCTGTCCAGAAATGTTCCTTAATGTCCGTGTAAGACAATTCTCGACGAAGAAATTCACTCACGTTTGCTGAAACAGTAGCTGCAGCCAATTCTAGCCTCGGCACAGTGATTTGCTTTAACGGGGCCACTCTAGATTTCCCAATGACAAGGGAACAGTACGCCTTGTCCTCCACATTGATTAGTCGAAGGTACGAGCACTGTCCATAACCCTCTACACTAGCATCTGAGAAATGATGCAACTCGCTGGCTTTGACCTGCCCAAAGTTCTCCGGCTTAAAACAACGTTGAATTTGCAGCTGATCGAGATTCAGAACATCCTGACGCCATTTCTCCCAATGAGTATACAAACTCTCTGGAATTGGGCTGTCCCAATCAAGCTTGTCTCGGCACATTTGCTGCAAAACTTGTTTTCCTTTCAAGGTAACTGGGGCAACGAAACCACTAGGATCGTAGATTGAACTGATTGTGGAAAGTACGCCACGTCGCGTTAGGGGACGGTCACGCAGCTCGATGCGGAATTGAAAACTGTCATTCTCAATGCACCACACTACTCCTAAGGCACGTTCTAAGGGCAGTGGATCAACCTTCAAGTCTAGCTCCTTTAATCCTTTGGCGCGATCTTCGGCCGGAATCTGTTCAAGAACTTCTCTTTTGTTTGATGAAATTTTGTGCAGTCTCAGGCCGGCCTTGGCGCAAATGCCTTGACTTGCTTTTATCAGTGTAACAGCTCGCTCCACGGTAGGGACTGATTTTAGTCCATCATCCACATAAAAGTCCTGTCGTATAAACTCAGCAGCTTCTTCACCAAACTCTTTCTTCCCATCATCTGCTGCTCTCTTCAGACCAAAATTTGCGCAGCCAGGTGAACTACCAGCACCGAAAAGATGAACCTTCATCCTATACTCAGTCACTTCATTTGCAGGATTCCCATCCTTCCACCACAAAAAGCGCAGGAGATCTCTGTGTTCCTCTGACACCATAAACTGATGAAACATACTCTTAATGTCAGTCATAAACGCAACATTTTCTTGTCTGAATCTGCACAGGATCCCCAGAAGAGTGTTCATGAGGTCGGGTCCTTGTAACAAGTGATCGTTCAGGGACACCCCTTCATACTGGGCCGAACAATCAAAAACAACCCTGATCTGGTCTGGTTTTTTTGGGTGGTAAACACCGGTGTGTGGTACATAGTTAACCATTCCATCCTGAACTCCATGGCGGTCCGGTGGTACCTCTTCTGCACACAAAGCAATCACATCTTTCATGAATAAGCGATAATCTTCCAGAAACTTGGGGTTTCTCTTAAACCTTGCTAAAAGTTGGTGCCATCTCTTGACAGCTAGTTCGCGGTTGAAGGGTAGAGACGGTTTGTCTGTCTTCAAAGGGAGAGGCATCTCGTAGTGCCCATCCGATCTCTTCACAATACCATTCTCAAGGATGTTGAGGAATCTCCTGTCTTCAGCTGAACAGGGCTTGGTATTTGCAGAACTTTCTGTAAAGTCTGACTCAAGAATCTTAATAATCTTCTGTGGGTTGATAATCTCTTTCACCTTTGTCGTAAAGGCAAAGTGTTCATGGGTTTCTTTGACCATCACCTTGTTGCACACTCCTTCCTTATGGTTGGCTTCACCTGTAGATTTGCACACCTTGCCGATTATACCCCACCCCATTAAAGATCTTTGGCCGTAAGGGTCGTCTTCACCTCCCACTAGGACTTCTCTGGGTCTGACGATACTAGGGCAATTATTGCCAATCAGCAAGGAGATTTCCACACTTGGATTGTAGGGCATGAGCTCGTCAGCAATAGGACACAGATGTTCCCATTTCCGGGCAACACTGGCTTTTGGAATCTGCGACCGACTGGCTGGGATGATATCTCGCTTGAACATCATGGGTAGCTTCACAGCATGCTCCCTTCTAAAATCCAACACCTCAACTCCACAAATACGGTTGCTTGGTACATGTACATTTCTCTCTTGCACTGTTGTCAGCAGCAAGTCGGTTGGTGGGCCTTGCAAGTCCAATTTTTCACACAAACTTTGCGACACAAAACTCACATTGGACTGGTCATCTAGCACTGCATATTGTAAGACTTCTTTACTGGGTTGGCTAACTTGTCTAACCCAAACAGGTACAATCATGGCATGATCCGAGCCGCCCTCTTGCTCTGGGATGGTACAAACATTTGTACAGTTCGTAATACTTTCCTTGGGAGTTTTCTGAATATGGAGACATGTAGGGTGATTTCCAGAACACGTGCGACATTTAAGTCTGTTCTTACAGGAGGATACTTGATGTTGACTGCTAGAGGCACATCCAAGACAAAGAAATTTCTTATAGAAGAAGTCCTTCCTTTCCTTGTGCGGCTTCTCTGCAAACTTTTTACACTCGTCTAGCTGATGTTCTTCCTTGCAAAACAGACATACTTCGGTCTTTTTCTTCTCGCTCCTCCCTTGCGAACAGGTTGGGGGTCTCTCCTTTTCACCTTGACCCTGGGCAGTCACGTTCTTGCTTGGATCCAATACATGAGTTTCGAAGGAAAAGGCCTCCTCGCCTTTTGGTGAGCGTCTGAATGGTCCTCTAGGCCTAACAAACTCTTTGGTTTTGGACAGCTCCTCAAGTTCGGGAATGTTCGCTCTCTCTGCACACTCTTTCACAAATGAAGCAAATTCAGAGAAGGTAGGGTAAGTACCATTTCCTTTTGAGACTCTACACTGTTGTACTATTCCTCTCCACTTATTCTGAATTTGAAATGGCAACTTGTTTAGAGTTTTAACGTTCTCCTTCGCAAAGTCTAAGACAGCAAGACTAGGAGTAGTTTCTCTGGCGGCAATTATCTTTTGCAGGAAGTCAGAAAGATCTCTTAGGGCCTCCGCATCTCTTACGCCAATCTTAGGCCAGTTCTCCAGTTTGTTCATAAAGGCTGTCCCTACTACATTGCAGTTACCATACCTTTCCTTTAACAACTTTCTCGCAGACTGATAGGCATCTTCAGTACCAATTAACATATACTGATCAACAACTTGTTTGGGCTTTCCTGAGATGTACTGATGTAGGAAGTTCAATTTTGTCTGCGCGTCCATTGGTTTGGAATCAATAAGGGCACTGAAGGAACTGTTCCATGTAGGATACTCCAAAGGATCTCCACTAAAAACTGGGATTGAAATCTTAGGCAGTTGCCCTGAGATTGCTAGTTGCCTGTTCACTAGGTTCTGCTCCATAGTAGCTGCCACCAACATACTACTTGTTTCCACTAATTTGTCCATACACTTTTCTAAGATGACAGAGTGTGGTTGAAAGGGTGTGGCACTGGGGCTTAACGTACTGTGCACTCCATTTTCTACACGCGGAAGACTGAAAGTGGGTTGGGCTCCACTTAACTGAGTTGAAGAGTAGATAGGTTCTTGCTGACCAGGAGAGAGATCACTCTTACTTGTGACTGGAATTGAATTAAGGAATTTGTCCATGTCCTTGACTTTATCAGCGGGGGGAATCGAGTTTAGATCCTGATCATCAAACAGTTCTACTTTATCTGCTGACATGCATACATTAAGCTTTGCTTGATTCTGAGCAAGTTCACTTTGTAATCTTAGCTCTTCCAACTTTCTTTCTTGTTCTAATTTGGTCAACTCAGTCTTTCTGTGTTCTAATCTCAGTAACCGTTCCTTCTCTATATAGGCCAGTTTAGCCTTTAAGGCAGCTTCCTCCTTTTGTAACTGAAACCTATCTTCTTCAACATTATCATTGGAACTTATTTTTGACCTACTACTTTTCTTGGATGCTCGACTGGACCTTTTGGATGCTTCAGAGATTGAATCATCCACGTGGTGTTCGACAAATTCCAGAAACTTTATCTCTGATCTAATGTCACACTCAAAATTTGACCATTCTCTGCCAACTTGATCAACCATTCTTTCAATATTTTCCACATTCTCATCTGGGTTCGCAAAAACCTTAATCTCTTCAACCATGTCTTGAAATTCGCAATACAAAATCTGAGCTTCGCTGAATTCTTTCTTAAATTCTACTAGTTTAGTTGACTGACCTCGCTTCAGTAGAGTACCTCTCATTCGCTTCACCAGTTCACATTTCTTAGTTTTCAAGTTACTTGTTTTCAAGTTGAGTTGATACGTATACCCTTTCTCCGTCAGGAAACGCTTCCTTGATTCATCAGTTTCTTCTTCCAGCGCCACATTGACCTGGTCTTCGGGTCTTGCTTCTTTGTTGACGGACATGACTGCTACACGAAGATCGTCAAACGATTGTTATTGTGGCTGGCCTCCCGTAGTACATACAACAAGAGGAGTTGCTAACAATCAACACGAACGTCCCAAACGTAGTTTATTCACAGGTCCTCGGTACAACACATTCTTTTTACTCCTTAGTTCTTGGATCCTGAGTCCCGAGATAACAATCTGACATGACAAATACATGATAGGCTAAATACGTGATTCGTAAGTACTAAACTTCAAAATGTCGTGTGAAATACTCTCTTGGGATTTTCCGTAAAATGTTCTTTTAACAGTTCTTACCGTTTAGGCCGTATAATGTCCGATGGATGGCGATAACTATCCAAAAACTTGAACAACACGAGAAAGGGCTAACATGGCGGCCGCTTACTAAAATCTGGTGCGGCTGCTAAGCTTTTACAACATACCGCTGACTGCGCAGCGCTGCAGTCACACCGATATATGAACACGAAACTTCAAGATGGCATGGAAAACCATTTATTGGTTCCTTTTTGTTTACTGGAGACATAACTATAGTCGTTGTTGCAAATGGTTGATGGAATTCTACATGAATAAGCTAATACTCGATCAGATTCTGGCGGATTTAATACAGTAGAACCTGGCTAACTCGAACTCGGATAACTCGAATTCCCCGCTAAGTCGAACTAAATTTGCTTTCTCTTGATCAAGATTTCACTGAAATTTACCCCGATAACTCGAATTCCCCACATAAAATCGAACTATTTTTCGTTTCCCTTTAGAGTTCGAGTCACCGCCGGGGTTCTACTGTAGTCATGGACAAGTATGTTTAAACGCCATGTACTACAAGTATTTTAGTTTCCAGTTCATTATTTTGTTCTCAGTTTGAGACCTGAATTAAAAGAGCGGCTTAATAAGGGCTTAGCAGATAAGCTTGCTGGAAGCAAGTTGGCCTGACTTTTTCTTTTTTTACATATATGTTCCCGCTGTAAAATTAATTCAATCAAGACTCTTTTGCTGTATTATTCCAGTTACAAATGTGTCCCACAATTTTTCAATAATGACTCAAGAACAATTTATATCTCAGGACTTTAATTGTTTTATTCAATTTTTTAAAAAACAAAACATGTACCATAAGATGTGATTTTGAACATTATTATCATAAACTTGTTTAAACGTAATTTCCATGCTTTCTCCAGTTGGTAATTAATCATTAAATTTGCGTATACTTTACTATCCTGGCATTGAATGTTGATTGATGACATGATGTTAAACCTGTAAACTCCTAGAATTCCTAGGAATTCCTAAGAATTCCTAGGAATTACTAGGAATTTCTGGGAATTTCTAAGAATTTTTTGTACTTTAAAATCTTGTAGGCTGGAATTCCTAGGAATTCCTAGGAATTCCAAGTCTAGTTTCATTTCCATTTGGAATTTCCGGGAATTTCTAGGAATTTACAACCAGAACTTTTTAAACTGGGAATTCCTAGGAATTCCTAGGAATTCCAAGTCCGAATTTACCGTGAAAATTCACACCTATGATTCCTAGGAATTCCTAGGATTTTTTTCCTAGGAATTCCTAGGATAATCCTAGGAATTCCTAGGAATTCCAAAAGTTATTTCGCAAGGGAGTCTTCGGAAATGCTCGGATTTTGATCTTTTATCTTCCTTTAAAGGCTTGGGAAGAAAAATCTTTACCCAAATCTCACTTAGGATGGTTCTTTTTAGTGTTTGGTGAAGGTAAAGTGACAAAAGAAAATATTTCAATTTTTTGGTTCATTTGACCTTTAAATAGTTATTTGTTTCCAAAATAACTAGTTTTGTTAGTGAAAATTTTTATTGTACCTTTTTGACCGTGTAATTTTTGGTTGTTGACCAGTTATACATGCAAGCTGAAATAATTTGTCGATTTACAACAAATTTATTATATGAGGCCTAAAGGCCCCAGTAAACGATCATTTTTGAAAATTTTACCACAAAGGTCTTAATTTATTAGTGGGCCACTCAAACCCGACCTTATGTTTTCAAGTCTTAAGAACTATCTGCCGCAGACGAGACTAGCAGTAGTATTTCATTTTCCTTTTTTTTTTCATTTTAGTAATAACTTCAGTTTACCGGTAACATTACTTTTTATTATTATTAGGGAAAAAATAAAAAAGCTGATTGTTAATATCAACAAACAAAAGGATGCACTAAAGAAGAATGGAATCACAGTGGATGGAGTGCATTAGGCTGTGAGATTTTAGTGAGATTTTAGTACCATATTTTCAATCCAATGCCTGCATGTACATTAATTTTTGACCTCTTTTTAAAAATTATATCTACAATTATACTTGACCTGAAGGCCCTCTATCTTTTGCTGGAACAAACAGGGAAAGCGAACTTTCACCTTGGGAAACGAGGAACTGAAGTAAGAGTGTTGCATTATCTGCAAAGCATTGAGGGTATGTGGATATATTCAAAATCTCTGAGTCAAAAAATTCTACTATGCACTGGTTTTGACCTTAACAATGACCAACTTACCAATATAGTACTATTAGATTTTCAGTTTCGCTAGGTAAAATTTCTTAGTAAAAACTAGCTATGAATAATGGCTATTTTTATCGTTGCTTTATTAGGGATGTAATTGCAATCTTGGTCTGCATACAGTTTGTTTGGAACACTTTAGCATGTCCAAGGCCAATATATTGGAGGGTAATTTAGTTATAGTTTTGGTTTTTGGTTTACTAAGAATTCTCCGATGATACTTGTTGATTACTCATGAATTTCAGCATTTGTACTGTAGTTGTCATTTTGAATTCACAGTAACTTAATTATAAAAGGCATTCAAAACAAGGTTATCTCAATACAGTTAACCTCTATTCAAAAAATTAAATTCCCTGGTATAGTGAGTGAATCTCTTCATCCCAGAATTTATAGCTTAATAAGTATGTTTTCTATAAAACACTAACTTTTTATATAGACCTCATTTTAGCAATAATGTTTTGTAAATTAAGCCTTTGCCTTTTATAAAAGGGGAAGTTTCACTGCATGGAAAAGAAAACAAAAAACTTTTTTCAGACAAACATGGTGTTTAATGCCCCTGTCTATAAAATGTTGACAATTATCCTTGTCTTGTTTTCCTAGAGAGCACATATTATTTTCCCATTTGATAATAATATATCCAGGTCTTCCTTTACTGTAGGTGTGTTGTAGAGGCACTGTCATAAAAGTCGACTGAAAACATGTCATGTAAAATACTTGAGTTTGAAATCTATAAAACTGTTAAGTACCACTTCAGGGAAGATATCCCCCACAACTAACAAAATAATGAATCTTCTTTTTTCTAGTTTCAAAGGCATCCTAATGACTTAGAGTTCCTTCTTGAAGATTTTATCATCTATTAATCTCTGCAACGCCCTTCACTGCGAACTTTTAAAGAAACACTAAACAGCTGTTGTCATCATTGGGTTTGTTTTCATACAAAGTGGGTTATCACTTGATGAATGTAATGCCGAATTGGCAAATTATGGCCCTGAGAATTTTTGCAGCAGAATAACTGTGAAGATGAAGGAGGGCCAAGAAACTGCTGTTGAAAAGCACAACACCCAGGTGTCTTCATTTTCAGGTACCTTCTATCTTGTTTCATTTTTGTCATGATTGCTTTCATTCGCTTTATCCACTTCAGGGCTTTTACTTCTGTGCTGTAGCAGCTGCATGAGTTTGACTTTTGTACAATACCTTGATCCTTAATATGAAAACTGTAACACTGGTTTGTAATGGAGATATCATTAAGTTGTGAATTTAAATCCTGTTTGTTTCTTTCTGTACTTTTTTTCCTGAAGGTTCTACTGAACGTGAGTTCCTCACAAACATTGAAACGATTGTCAGGAACTGCTTGCCTCATGACAAATTGAAGTCATATTTTGCTGATCCAGAAAGTGCTAAAGAGGCGCTCCTGAATAAAGTCACATTTTGTAATGATAGAATCAAGGTATGGCTCAGGATATTACATGATTTGAATGTTTCACTTAAACCAGTGCAACACACAATAATATTTTTTTATGTAGTATGTAGAAACATACACTGAAAAAAAATGGTTTCTGTTTATTCAATGAATTTTTAATAATTTGTTCTAGTAGTATCAGGACATGGCTATTTCAGACACATTCACCAGAGACTTTGGTTCAAAGCAGGAGACTATTACCCTCACAGGTTCAGGTACATGTTACAGTCATTATACTGTTATTTAAAACCTTTCTTTCCCTTTCACTGTGATAAACCAGACAGTTTGAATTAATGACTGCATTTACATCCATCTACACTGGAAGTTGTGATAGGCTAGCTAACACTGTCAGTATTAATACAACCCCATGACATGACCATTGTGTATCAAGGGTACATCATTATTGCATCAGATTACTGCATCCCAACTGAGTGAATGTTCCTTAGCATGTAAAGCACACCCAGTGGTTTGTGTTCTTGCATAATAGTCCTCCCTTAAAAAGAATACCCCCTTACACTTCGTGATGTGACTACCTAACCTGTTTTCCTTAGAAACTGGGAAAGAAGTTCAAAGAAGACTGGAATTCTGGCAGGGCAGGCTACGTGAAATCGAGGAAAGATATGTGGAGCTGTCAGAGAAATGTGTTGGTGGGTCAGTTGCTAAAGGAGAAAAGGCAGAAGGTGGACAATGCTGATTTTTTTTTCAGCTATCTGATTGTGCAGCAGAAGTGTTCTACTAATTATTTTTAAAGGTAATCAAATAATCAAGTCTTTTTTTACTTAATTGGAAGACACATTGGACAGTTTTTTGAGAAATAAGATATGGGGCAAAATCCAGACACATTTTTAAATAGTCAAGCTGATTTTGCTTTTTTTGAACAAAATTCTTAACTTTAACAAGTGCATGCAGTTACAAAACACAGGTCACAAGGGAAGGTCACTGCATGCTCTTATAAAAAAACTGAGATAGGCATGCTGTTTCCCCTTAACTTAAAACACCTCATTTCAGATTGTAATTTGGGCTTTTCGTATAATTATTCATTTTGATTTCAGGTTTACACTGACTGGAAAGGCATTTCTGAAGTTATTAGAAGTAGTGTCTTCGAGGAAGATTAGCAAGACTTAATTGACATTTTTGACATACAAGTATGTGTCAGGTAATTCACTTTTTGTAAGAGTGTAAAGTACCATTTGAAAATGAAGTCCTCTTAATGGAAAATATGCATAATGTCTAAAACTATTACAATAACAAATTTAGACAAGAAGTTTAATACAGAGCTCTGTAGTGGCATTTCTTGTAAATCTTTCACCAGACACCAACAATTGAAAGCCATTGCATGACAAGAAATTCAACAATAATTTCCAGTCACTTTATATTAACTGACATTCAAAAACTCTTTAATAATCCATAAAGAAAAAACAAAAGAAAGAAATGCTTAATGAGTGTCTATCTGATTAAGGTACGGCTAAACCTTACATCCGATTTTTTAGATTAAAAAAAAAAAAAAACAGATCTAAATATTAGTACAAGATCTATATCAGAGATTTTGAAGCCGTTCAAAAAATTTGCAGTCATGTATAATCAGAACCTGGAAATACACTCATGCTGGTCTTTTAAACAATACTTAAAGTTTGATTATAGAGTAAGGTACATACATTATTATTTTAAAAGTAAAATGTTTATTTCTCCTAAAATGTTCAAGATATTCACAAAGTACAGGTCACATTCCACACGTAAGAAGTACATGTCACTACTCCATAGATGAATTGCCAAACCACACAGATTCCCCTCTATCTAATAGAGCATTTTGTTAAGAGTTTAGGGCTTGCAAACACTTTTAATTCTATTCATTTGTCTGTATCATGGTGAACTGTACTCTGACATGTGGAAAAGTTACCTGTATTTTAGACCCGCCGTCAGTTACTGCACAGTCTTCAATGTTGATTTTGACAGTTTAACACCCATGGAAATATGCCTTTTTTTTCTTTTAGGGCAAAGAATTGGGATTCCTTTTAAGGGAAGTGTTTATTTGCAACCTGGGCACTAGTGATTATGGCCACATCACCATTGAACATACCAGCATGCTGTTTAGAAACCACCTCAGCTTGAGGGAGTATTCAAATCAAGGCTTTGAGGCAGCACACTCATTAGAGCGTCAGTTACATGTATATTCAAAGGCTACTTCCCATGACAGGCTTGCTCAAGTTAGTTTTATATTTTGCTTTTTTTAGTAGTGTATTTTTTTATATTATCATACATCTCAACACTACAGTACTTGAAACTAATATTGTCACCTACTTAAATATTGTTTAACAGAACTAAACTAACAACTCTTTTTATAGAAAGGTTAGGAAGGTCATCATGTCATTTTCACATTGTTTTGTGATACCACAGATGATGGATAGTTCATAAAGATATGAAAAGCTCTTGAACTTTAGCTACCCTCTTAAAAGCTCTTGAATCTAAGTTGAGTCAATGGAAAATCCTTGAAATTTAAATCTTGTTTTGAATATCCTTTAATCTTGAGGTCTTTCATTGTTAGCAAAATAATTTCCTGTTGGAGAACATCCATAGGTATTAAAAATACCTTTAGCATAAGTTTTTCATGGGATACTGCAAACTGTAAACTGCAGTCTGCAGTCACCCATTTGCAGTTACACTTTGCCTGGATTTTAAACTTTAGGCAGACATTCATTGTTTATCACCAGCTCTAACTAGCACATCAGAGGGTGGTGTAGAAAGCTGCTTCGTGCTTTTAAATGTAAGGCAAGACAATAATATTATTGTTAGTGGCAAAAACATTGCAGTAAGTGACCTACTGCTGTAAGCCCTTCCTGCCATTCAAACTTGAACTGCATTTTGCAAACGTGACCAGAAGACCACTTGACGTTCTCATATTTGAGACCTGTTTGCAGTGTCCCATGCATGAAAAACCTGATCCTAAAGGTCTTTATTGACATACCATATTAGTAAAATATCCGTTTTTGGGAGCTACACTGTACATGTTCTTGAATATTATGTATCTTATTGTGTGAAAACTGGAATCCATTGGGGAAAAAGGCAAAGTCTGGTTTAATCACATGTTCTTGTTGGTATTGAAGTTGTTGGCACTTTTGAATAATCAACTTTATTTCATTATATTAAGTCCAACAGATTTTGCAACATTTATTTTCTGAAAAGTTGCTGTTCCTGGGGCTTTGCTTCAGAATGGCTATAGAGAGCATGGAAAATGGTGATTATCTTCTAAATGTTTGCCAGCTAGAAATATTATATAATGGAACTTCTTTTTATGTCACTCCCTTAGATGTGTAGTCAAATGTATTCTCCCTCGTTGAGACAACGTTATGTAAAAAACCGAGAGTTGTGTATTCCCATAAAAAGTATATGTTACAGGTCAAGTTTATTTTTAGGTTATTTTTTTTAACCTAGTTTATTTTCAAAATTTTGTTTATACTAGTTTATTTTTAAACCTAAGTAATTTTTCAAATTTCAATGTTTTTCGAAATAACATTTTAGGTCAAGTCTTTATTTAAAATGTTTACCTTTCATGCAAAGTTAGGGGTTTTGTACACATTTGAGTGAGTATAGGGTTACGCACTTGGGTTAGTGATTAGGGTTAAGCACACTTGGGTTAGTGATTAGGGTTAAGCATTTGTTACGCATATTGGTTAGCTTTCATGTAAGGTTAGGGTTACTGCACACATTTTAGTGATTAATAGGGTTAAGCACTTATTTAGGAACACAGCTTGCATCTTCATAGACAATAGCAAAAGTGCTCTGTGTGGGGATTAGGTTTATTGACAGTTCTTTCTCAAAGACATTTGGAAATTGCACTGGATAGACCACTTAGTTTGTAGTTAACATCACTCCTTGCAGTAAGCATTTATTCAAGGTAATCTGTGGACACCAGGAATTTTCACAAACACAGCTAGTTTTTAGTCATTTATTTTTTGGTGAATTTTGCATAGTAATTATATGTCATTACATTATATTACTGTTCTGCAGCCTTTCTGCATGCAGCAGAAAATGTTATTTCTGTACTAAATTCCAGCTGTTTTTTGCTGTACATTTATTTAACCTATTTGTTGAAATATAAGTTTTCAGAATTCCAAACTTGGTCACGATTTTGGCGTAGTCATTTTCAACTTCAGTTATTTTGCCAATTAAAACATTAGGAGGGGTGAACTTTTGTCCACTGGATCGATTTTAATTGACACATATTCATCAACATGAAATTTTGGACCTCTTTTTCTAGTCTCTTTCATTTTGCTGTTATAGTTCAACTGTCTCTCATTTATATCTGTTTTGAGTTTCTTCCTCTGAGTGTCATTCTCGTCTCCTTCTTCGGTGAAAAGAACCGAACTGATAAAGACAAACTTCCCATTGCCGTTCGTAAAGAAAAACTTAACAATTGGACACATGGATTACTGTGAAGTATTTCCATGCCCGCAAAAGTGCCCGGCGGCTGCCAGTTGCAGTTTGAACAAATTGCGCGTGATGTGCAACAAGGTTAATTGTTATAACTGCGTATCTCATGACAACAACAATCAGTCAAAAAAACCCCTCATCATTGTCTATTTTAGTTCTTATCGTACTTGCTTATTGCTATAGTACTGACCTCTGTATGTACTTGTAACTTTACATGCGTACATGGAAAACGGTCATTTTCTTTAGAAAATGGAACTATGCTTTAGACACTATTTTGCACCCACCTACACCCATTAGTTTCACGCACCCTCCGGTAAGCTAACGTTTAATTTTAGATTTACATAACGATCAACAAGGTTCATTTTTGTAATTAGCACAAGTCCATGGTTTGTACTATTTTACTGATTAATTAAAACCAGGAAATGCTTTTAAAGTGACAGATTTATCAAAATCCCGTTTCTCTAAACCAATAATAAAGAAAGGTTTAAGAAGAGGATGATCCAACTAAATTGAGTTGTCAAATGAATTTGTCTTTTGCAACCATTACCTAATCGCTCAATCTAGACAACAATTTTTGATTGTTTTTCCAGTTTGTTTTTCAGCTTTAGCTAGAAAGCAGTAGTAACTAACTGTAATACTTAGGTTTCAAAGTCTTTAGCTACAATAGGTCAATGACTATATGGTAGTTCAATAAGCATAACAATAGTTCAAAAAACCGCATAATAACCAAGGCAAGGGAGGATGAAGATAGTATGGCGTTCCAGAGGGAGTGCCGTGGGGATTCGACTAATCTACATAAATTCACATCAAGAGAGGCTTTTTTGGAAGAACGCGAGACACTAAATTGGGAGGATGGCCTCGTACCTAGAAGATATGGTATTACTGGTGCAAGAGAGAGACAAAGAGAGGTGTAGCAACAAACAGAACTTCCTTTATTGCAATATTCTCATTCAATAATTAATTAACGCATCGTGAAGCGACCAGTAAAATACTCCGCCATGCTTAGGGACGCATCAGTGCACTGCAGGCTCTCCTTATAATTAGAATACACCACGTGGCTTTAATTTCACTGTGTCACAGCCCGACCGCCGAGACGACTTATCCGGGTACGCTTGTAACGGCTTGTCAACCAAAACCCGCCCACCTTCGATTCCGTGCACTTTTAGCTAACGCCAAACCGTCTTTCCTCGACTACATGGTGGAAACAGCACGGGAATTACCACTTTTGCCACCGTTTTCGGCAGAACCGCCTGCTAACCCAGACCCTCCAGCAGAACCTCTCGCAGAACCGGCGCACAACCCGCGGCTGCTAATCAGTTAATTTCTAGGTTCTGGTACATTTTGCTCGTTCTAAGCTTTAGTTAACCGTTGTACAATGCTTTTCGTGTCTTTTCTCCAACGTTTGGGTATTTGGTTTTCTTGCAAGTTTTGCTACTACCTTGTTTAGCATATTCAACGTTCCACGGGTCCCTAGGGCATAATTTTCGTTTTTCAATTGCCTCCTTTTGTTACTGTTGTTCGTACACTTATTTCATTTTAGTTCGTCCTTTCTGTTTTGCCTTGTTTGTGTTCCATTCGGCTCCGGGAGCCGATTTTGTCTGGAACGAAATATTTTTGTCTGTGTCTGCGGTCCGGGACCGCTCGTCTCCGGGAGTCGGTGTTGTTTCGGGGAAAATAGTTTGGGGTATACGGTCCAAGACCGTTCGGCTCTAGGACCCGGGTTTTTGTTTAAAACCAAGTATTAGTATACGTCCGGGACCGTTTGGCTCTGGGGGCCTATTCTTTGTCTGGGACGAATTTTTGTTGGTTCGGCTCCAGGAGCCGGTTTTCTTTTCTTTGGAACGAAATATTATTGTGTTTGCGGTCTGAGACCGTTCGGCTCCGGGAGCCGGTTTTGGTCATATACGGCCCGGGACCATTTAGCTTTGAAGGAGAAACAAGGCGTTGACGTTGTCACCGCTGCTCTTACTTCTGTTCGCAACGCTCTTCAGAAGCCGGAAACTGTGTATGACCTTAGGAGGCTTCTGCTTACGTCGAGGCCCTGGGTCGAGCAGCCAGGTCATCTACCCACGAAAAGGCGGACTATTACGCAGCCATTCAAGGCCTTCAAGGTCGTAACAGTACGCGCCAGTTTAGGCGCCAACGCCCTTATGTTTACAGTCCGGTTAATTGCTATAGATGTGGCCTACCAGGGCATTTCACCAGGGCTTGTGGCCGCGAATGCGGCCGCGGAAACTCTAGGCGTTAGCAAATGATGTAAGAGTTGTAAGGTCATGGGACGCGTTTTTTCTTTGTCCGGTTTTTGTACCTCTGGAATGTATGTAGCATTATTTTACACTCTCGCTCGTTTCTCATAAGGACGGTGTCGTTAGACGTGCCTTTTTCTATGAGCTTTGTAAAGGGCGGTATTTGTTTCTACGATTAGTATTTTTTCTTAATTATCCTTATTTAATGGTTAGAATAAAGATTTCCCGAGTTATTAGCGTCTCAATCTTTTTCAGGTTATTGCGTCATTTCTTCGTTGACCCTGGGGGGCCTTTTCAGCGCCTTTATTCTGGTCATTGGTCAGAGCTGGGGTCAACGAAGGATAAGGGGATCCCACCTTCTTTTTCTTCATTTTCTTATGTTTATAGTTTTGTTCTCTGTTTTGCCGGGATTTCACGGTTGCACTGAGGGCAGTCTTTGCGTTCCCGAGCCCTGACGTCAAATGGTGTGACAAAAAGAAAGGAACCCTTATCCTTCGTTGGCCCCACTGTATAGGCGGCGCTTGTGAGTAAAAGATCTATCCCTCGCTGACGTGGCCCAATTGCGTTTTAGACACCCAGATTATTTCCAAGCGGGCAGTTTACATAATCATGCTGATTTCTGGGAGGATCTCATTTTTTCAACTGATTGCACTTGTCCTCAAGTTAATTTGCTACAGACAATCTGATAGGGAGTGAGAGTTGATAGTTTCTTCCGTCATTTCAAGGGCAACTTCAAAGGAAAACGTTATGACTCGGCTGTTCCGCCAATTTCTTTTTTTCCGAAATCTCGTTGTTGCCATTAGTTAAGGTGACTCGACCCAGTTATTTTGTGGGGGTATCATCCTACTTTGAAGCTCCCTAGTATCCCCACCTTTACTTTGATCCTAAGACTAACATATAGCTTGGATAACATATAGATGAATGTACAATACAGCATAAAATTTTTGGCGATCGGGGTAAATGTCACGTGATTATAGTGCTATGCCTCTTTGGGGATTGAGTCGAAATTCTGCTGTTGCCAGCATTTTTTTCGTGAAAATCTATCGGCTACATGTAGGGCGCATTAGTGCCTTGCGTTGAACAGAGTTTCACCAAAATCGCAAAGACCCAATGCGAGAAATTCAGCGGTTTCAGTTTTAAATGTAGGTCATAATTTATGTAAAAATGATAAGCGAACTTTACACGATTATATCTAATAAACTATGAGATTTATCCCTTTGTTTTGGGGATCTTCATAACAGATGGGTCCTTGAAAGTCAGCACTTAGCTTTAGGGCCTTGTAAATGCGAGTGATTTCGAGCAATGCAAACATATAGGAATTATATTTTTAGCTATTTGTTGACGTTTGCCAGCGTTTAAGAGTCCTTCTCACGAAAAAAGCATTATCTTAAAAATTCGCAGTTTTTTTTTTTCTTTAAATTGGGTCTTTGCGATTTTGGTGAAACTCTGTCCAACGCAAGGCACTAATGTGCATTATATGTAGCCGAGAGATTTTCACGAAAAAATGCCGGCAACAGCAGAGTTTCGAATCAGTCCCCAAAGAGGCGTGGCAGTGCAGCGTTTTCGAAATTTTCTTGCAGTTCTCCCTCCCCCCACCCTATACAAAGTTGAAACTCGGAAAAAAATTCTGGATACATACATCCAACATTGTTTGTGGTGTGAGGGGAGGGGTCGGACCTGTGTGAATTGGAAAACACCCAAAAATGCAGAAGTGTCCCAAGACTTTTGTCCATGATTGTATGAAAAAGACATAGGAAGAATATAAAGCAATTTTGAGGGGTTTTCAGGCCTGTAAAAGTGTTTTTTCGGAATCCTGATGAAAGATCGTAATTGAACAAATCTTTTCCTAGCTTTTCGGAGTTTTCTGAACGTGATTTAAGAATTCGCTCGACAGGAATGATATACACCAGAAATTGTGGAGTCTCATAACGCTTCCTTTATTTTAAAGGATAACATAACTTTAAACAAGACTCATCTCAGAAAACGGTTAAGGGAAGCAACGAGTTACTAACATTATGGTGTACATAGTAAGAATTTCGGCAGGCCAGGGAGCTAGAGTCGTGGATATACGACAAAGCACGAGGTCATTTACCTGGTACTCAATATGAGCACGAACGTCAAAAAATCCAGTAGGCTTGGTAGAGAAAATAACAACGTATTCCAAAAGACTGAACGGCCGTGAAAAAATATTAAGCCATGTGAATAGCTGTCCCTGTCATTTATACAAAACAAAAATACGACATGCAATTGTGATGTAAGAAAAAAGCGGTTGTTTCATAATACGCCTCAGGTTCGTGGCAAAACAGTTTTGCGCTGTCTTGTAGAGAATTGTACAGGATCATTTTTGGTTTGAAAGTGTTGCTAATATGTATATGTGTTTATTTGCCATCAAAAATTACGTTGCCTGATATCTGTCACGAACTAAGTAAACAACCAAGCGAGTTTACTTTGAACTGATTTCCATAGCTGGAGAGTACGCACCAACAGTACTCACTCTAAAAACTTAATAAAGTGTGCTTTTCCTACACAATCTTAACATCTTGGGGATGGTGACAGAAAATTTATCTGTAGGTTCATCATTTGACGCTTTTATTTACAGCCAAAACGCAATTTTTAGCTCTTTAGTCACAGTACTCACTTTGAAATGGAGAGAAAGAAGAACAAGATAATTTTTCCTTACTGGATCAAGTGAGTACTATTGTATTCACTTTACGGGATAGCCTTTTTGACTCAGATTATTTCAAAGGCAATTACGTTTTGGTTGAAATATACCTTAGCCGTGTTTCCTTAATGAATTTGTAGCGAATATTGATAATACACTGTGCTTTTGCGACCGGGTACTGTGCACGATGCTCGAAACATTGTGCCTGACCAACTTCCGCTGTACTGGGCTCCAGTTTAGGGGAGTGGGCCCGATATTGCTAATCAGGGAATTGCCCTGTAAAAACTTGCAATGTTGAGGAAATACTTTCAAAGGTCATTATTATTTCATGTGATCATCTGCTTGTCTCCAAAATGCCTAAAAAGCATAGAAAAAGTGAAGAAAACAGACTCAGACAATGCTGGAGAAACGTCCTTGGGATAGTACTGCAATATTCATATTTTTCAGTTATTTCTCGGTTCCCTCTTTAAACAGTTCAGCGTTTTCGAAATTTTCTTGCAGTTCTCCCTCCCCCCACCCTATACAAAGTTGAAAATCAGAAAAAAATTCTGGATACACGCGTCCAACATTGTTTGTGGGGTGAGGGGAGGGGTTGGACCTGTGTGAATTGGAAAACGCCCCAGAAATGCAAAAGTGTCCCAAGACTTTTGTCCATGATTGTAGGCCTTACTATGGGATCTGTGCGCTTTTCGTTGTATCTGCTCCTGTTAAGCTGTGTATATAGATCGAACGCACGTGGGAGCCTGCCTACAGATGTCCCGCCTGCTCTTTTTTAAACGACAGTGACGCGAACTTTTGCCAAGCCTGAGGTAAACCTACGTCGCCTGAGCCAACGCAAGGGGCCCGTTCAAATGCAGACATGCCTCTGATCAACTTTTAAGCGCTTTACAGAATTCCAAGAATCGTTCAGAAACAAACCTTATAAACGGCAAAAGGATTCATTAGAAGTTCAGCTATCGAGTTTCTTACGCTCTCTTGTACCCCCAAAGAAATTTTCTGCTGCGATCGCGGAAGACATCGTAAAGTTTTTGATTAGCATGGATGCCGCGGGAAAACAAGAACTCCATATAGGTTCATGCTCTAGTAAGACCTGTAGTTGCCCTAAGCGTCTAGCGGCCGAAACTGTCGATTCATATATAGGGAAGCTTAGATCTATTTTCAACAGGTTAGGCCGTACAGGGTTTTCTAACCCGTTAGCACATCCTTGTGTTAAAGAATATATTATGTTTGTAAGAGAGGAGCAAGCTCAGCGACCTTTGTAACCTTGTCAGGCTGTCCCTTTGTTCTATGACAAATTCACCCGTTGCCTATCTTCGCGGGCTTATTGCCGAAGGCTCTGTGCTTACTCCTCTCAATAGAGACCTCCTGGTCAGAGATACAACATTCTTTGTTACAGACTTTTACACCGGTGATAGAGCATCCGATTTGGGCCGTTTAAAGGCAGATGAGCTTTTTCGCCTTAAGGATAGGGAGGGGTTCCTTCTTAACTTAACGTTTAGTAAAACGAGGTGTGCAGGTCAGTTATGCCCCTTTTGCTCTGTTACGCGGTATACCAAATGTATCTGTCTGCCTAGTTTTTTGGCTGAACTATTATATTGCCGCATGTGGGACGTTAGGTGTCCCTCTTCTGAGTGAGAAACTCTTTAGCTCCTCGAAACATAAAAAGTTTATGTCAGATCGTCCGTTTAGAGGGTCAGCCGTATCTGCAAGACTCAAAAAGTATCTTAAGGCTGCTAGCATTAATGACGGAGAGACCCTTCACAGCTTTCGTGTAAGGATTTCATACACCCTAAAGGGTTTGGGTTGTACTCCGGAGCAGATTGCCCAGTGCGTGGGTTGGTGGAGCACAGACATTGCCTCGTATTACACGCGCCGCCCCAGTGCTTCTACTTCTTTGCAGTTGATAGAACAGGTTACACTCAATCTCACTTCTGCGGGCTCATATCCGCCCGCCCTGCAACTCTCCGACCAAGAGAATTCGCAGAGAATTTCGTATAGTTGAATTGTATCTTTCATCACTTAGGGACATTCATTCTAGCACACTACGGTGGTTATTTATGTCATTCTATTGGATATTAACTTGTTGTTAGTTTATAACTGAATCTTTATTGAGTTATGGAGTATCGGGTGTTGAGTGTTGGGTATTGAAATTATAAGGCCGATGTGCTTTTTGGGGAAGGACGGAGACCTAGGTTATAGTAGACTGCCTCAGGGAATGGCAAGGAGCGAATCTCTCTCCCATAACTTAGTTTCATGATGTGTTAAGTGTTAAGTTTTCAATTTTACATTTGTCCCCAACTTAGTCTTTCTCGGGTCTCTTCCTGCCTGCTAAATGCTCAACATAGTACTACATCCTCACTGTTTACCACTTAACACATCGTGAAACTAAGTTATGGGAGAGAGATCCGCGGATTGTTGCGGAAAGAGGTAGGCGGCAAGAATAGATCGCGAGATGTGAGGAGTTGTCAACCAACACCAGGAGAGGAGGGTGGGGCGAACGTTGATAAGTCGTCTCGGCGGTCGGAACTGTGACACAGTGAAATCAAAGCCACGTGGTGTATTATATTTCTAAGGGGAGCCTGCAGTGCAGTGATGCGTCCCTAAGCACGGAGAGGTATTTTACTGAGGGGGGCATAAGGGTTTGCGGTGATGCGGTTTTGCGTTATTTTTGGTGCGGTTTTGCGGTGATTTTTATTTTAACTCGCGGTATTGCGGTTTCAAAACACTAAGCGGTTGGCGGTTATTACAAACTTTAGGTCGCGGTTTTCGGTGAAAAAATAAAGTGTCTGCGGTGATAACACTCTTTAGAACGGTCGGCACCCGGTTGTTTTGTAAGCGCGAGCCAAGTGTTTGTGTTACAACGCATCAGGGTTCATTATATCAGCTTACAATTTAACTCTGTGGTTTGCAATTACGGCCTTTTCCAGTTAATACTTAATGTGATTAACCGTTTTGGCCAATGATGCGTCGACTTCGTGAAATTCCATGCCGGATGTTAGCTCGTACAGCTGTACAGCCTCGCGTTCTCGTTGCTTTGATTCAATGCGCGACAATGGCAACTGAGGTCGTCGACGTCGCAACTGAAAGCGAAGAGGACGTAATAATTTATTGCGAGGCAATCTTCTATGAAGAAGGAAAGAAAGGGGAGAATTTCAGAAGAACTGTACGTTTAAACAATCGTCTTCTCCACTGAACGTGAATTCTTTACGAGACAAGAAGGTCACAATTCCAGAAGAAACATTTATTCTGCGTTCAACAACTAGCACAGGGTCGTCCAAAGTAATCAGTCACCCAATGTAAGACGTACAGGATTATGGTCGGCCATTTGTTTCAAAATTATGACACGATATACGTGCGGTTTTTTCTCACGTATACTTGCAATCATTCCTGCTACACGATATACGTGCGTTTTTTTGTCACGTGTACATGCGTTTTATTCCCAAGTATATGACCATTTTTTTACAAACGCGCATATATATGCGCACAAAAAAACCCGTATATATGCGTTACAAACAAGCATGTGGTATATGCGGTCGCAGAAAGTCGTTGCAGATCCAGGATTTACGGAGAAAACTGCCATAGAAACTATAATCTTTATTTAGCCGTAATACTAAATTAAAGTTTTAGGCTTAAACAGAGGTCAAAGAAAATTAAAACACTTTACAACTGCATGTCAACTCCTAGCAGGAACACCTAAAGAACCATAAACCACAGGAGATGATTACTCAGTATGCATGTAATTCTCTGTAGTGCTAGTAACTTTAACTTTAACTTTATTATTCCATCGTTCATA
Organism: Porites lutea; assembly: GCF_958299795.1. Taxonomy (NCBI): domain Eukaryota; kingdom Metazoa; phylum Cnidaria; class Anthozoa; order Scleractinia; family Poritidae; genus Porites; species Porites lutea. The sequence continues at coordinate 22,079,838 of NC_133201.1, read as the reverse complement.
TAGTACAAAACTCAGTAAAGCCAAAGCCGGGGGCTTATACGACCTGTGGTCAAAATGACAGAAATTATTTTATGTAGAAATGAAGCCCCTGAAGGCTAAATTTCAAAACTAAAACAAGATACAAAACTTAAATTAAGTAATGCAAGTAGTCCTATAGCAGAGGTAAAACTAGAAGTACTAGTGACAAATAAACTAACAATAAACTATGATAATCCTGCGCTAATTCAATCCAGGCTTAAAAAGTAAAGTTTTAGTTTCTATTTAAGGTCAGTGGTGGTAAGGCTGTTAATTACGGACAGTGAAGGGTATATCAGTGGGATATCCTTGGGCAAATAATTGGGGCTTGAGAACTAATAGCAAATTGATACCCGAGGGACATTTTATGCAAGTTGAACGAGAACGAGTTAGTTAACCATGAAAATCACAAAAAAGTGGAGGAGCACTAAGGAATTAGAGAGGCAGGTGGAAGGCTATTAAAGTCAGTGAGAGTACCAGGGAAATAATAAAAAGCTTCAAGACTAGGAGGCTTAGAACGTGTTCGTGGAGGCGAAAAGGTGATAATTCGCGCGCGAGAGAGAAAAGAAGAAAGGTCTCAAGGTCATGTTTCGCATTATATGAAGAGCTTATGAGTCGTGTTTTGCCTGCCGGACGCTAATTTCTAACTGAGTCGATCGTTGTTTCGGTCAGCATTTGTGAAATAGCGTACACAGTCTCTCAAGAGACAATCCACGGATTCCAACAAATCCGTTGTCGGGGAGCCAACAACCACCACTACTGTGAGGGCAATGAATAAGAACCAAATCTTCCTCGAAATTAACGCGGGCATTGCGGCCATGCTTGATTCAAACTAAAGTTACTTTTCAGCTCCATCGTACATGGAGGGATTTTTTGCTGACGGTATAATTCGGTGCCTCTTTTACGACGACTTTCCGCGACCGCATATACCACATGCTTGTTTGTAACGCATATATATGGGCTTTTTTGTGCGCATATATATGCGCGTTTGTAAGAAAATGGTCATATTCTTGGGAATAAAACGCATGTATACGTGACAAAAAAACGCACGTATATCGTGCAGCAGGAATGATTGCAAGTATACGTGGGAAAAAACCGCACGTATATCGTGTCATAATTTTGAAACAAATGGCCGACCATACAGGATCAGTGACAGAGTTTTTCAAAGTCAAGGGAGATATCAATACTCGTTCAAGTACATGACCAGCATACTTGGCATTTGGTTAGTAGCGGTAAATAGAGTATAATAGTATAGTGTAGTACAATATATCGTTAGCGTTATGATGGTATGTTTAATACTAACGCACAATGTTATCAGAATATATCACAAGTCTTGCTAACGTCAGTTTTCATATTGTGGCCTACATGTACGCGCGGTTTCGGCATTCGGGAAAAAATCCGATGCGGTTTGCGGTTTTTTGGCGTATTTCTGTGCGGTTTTGCGGTTTTCGGACCCCCCTTACGCCCCCCTCTTTACTAGTCGTTTCACGATGGGTCAATTAATTATTAAGTGAAAATAGTCTAGGGATGACAATTATGTGTTACGAGAGAACGATAAAAAGCCTGGTTGGTCTTTGAATACAAAGTCAGGGCACAAGCAGGAGTATTACGGAAACTAAACCACTGATTTTTATCAAAGGTTTGAAACTTTAGAGGATGTAAATTTAGTGAAGGAGAACATGCAGGCTTTCTTTTTTGTTAATACTTAGAAAGTTCAAGCGGCATTTAACAAGAGAAGACTTCCTTAGCTTTAATTTAGGGGCCAATCTGGATCATTATATATTGCCTGGTTGGAATCTGATACCTAAAGTGCATAAATTGACAGAAAAAGCTGGTGTGGCGATGGAACAGTTGCTGGGCACGCTTTTCCTTTCCAAAGCTACGAAATAATTTACTAGGTGGTCTTTTCGTATTTCCTATGGTTTACAGTAAGGATGGTAATGAAGTTTTCATTGTACAGAAAGTATTAAGGACAGCAGGGGCAGGGTTGCCTTTATTAATCTCCTTTTTTTATTTTATGGAAAGTAAACACAAAGTTCAAGAATTTGCTTTGTACAAGGAGGCTGTCACAAGAAAAATGACAAGATATTATAATTGATTAATTGTAGTTTGGTAAAATAAATCCAAAGTGCCCGGCGGCTGCCGGTTACAGTTTGAATTGAACAAATTGCGCGTGATGTGCAATGTCGTAAGCCCTCAAGTAAAGACGACATAATGCGGTCGTCCTGATTCTGCTGTTATTCAAACTGCAATAAGCTCGACCAATTTGTAACTTTTTAAAGTCCTTTCGAAAAAAGAACTGTTGATACCGCTCCAAAGCATCTCCTTTGTTGTTTTAATCTGTTACGTGTAGACCTTATCCTTTGTTAAAACCTTTTCGATATGGACAGGAAACAGGGCAGCTGACTTTCAAGTTAAAACAGGTGGGGATGTTGGAAGTTTTTGGACTCATGAGGTACAATTGTCTATTCAGTAAACATGGACTGGTGTTAGTCGAATTAGGCACGTAGGGTCAGTTCGCAAAAGTCTCACATGTATCCCACTTTCTTGGTAATTTTTATTGTAAATTAACATTGCAGTCACTAATATTTTCTCTGGTTTTGTTGTAGCCAGTAGAAGGAATCACAAGAGCGACATATCCGTTTGCATTGGCTAAAATTAAGTCAACATTCCTTAGGTTGAAACGCCATCAAAATACTTGTTAAAATTCATCTCGAATGATATTTTTCTGTTAGTCTTAATCTGTTTTATTGGTGTGGAGTGTAAAAGACGTTTATACTTGTTTTCAAACTATATTAGGCAAAATCCGTTTACCACTAACAGGATTCATGAGCACTTTCTAGTCTCCTGCTCCAATATTCTAATAGGCTGATTTAGCAACAGAACGGGAACGTCAATTGACGACTGCGCGCGCAAATCAAACAACTGGCTTGACCAATGGCATAGCTGCAAATTGCGCACCAGAAGTCGAATCTAGTCCTTTCCCCGCGCTTTCTCGTCGTCAAATGGCGTTCCCGCTCCGTTGCTAAATCAGCCTAATATTTCAACAGCAACGAAAGAGGGTATTTTACATGTGGCCGAGTAGAAGGAACTAAAAGCAACTAAAAGTTCAACTGTGCTATTTCGCTCAATTTGAGTCTTCGCAAAATAATATTTCTACTCTTGTTATTCGTAATTGGTAAATAATAGAAGAAAAGACTTGGTAAGGTGTACTACCCACATCTGTTCGTGTTGCACTGCTGGTGTAAATAGCAAGCCGCGAAGTGAAGTTTACCCGTACGGAAACTTATATTCGTGGCTGCTTGCGCATACTAGTGTTGTAGTCTAGATAATGGACAGCAGACAATACAACAAAACACAAACTTACAAGTCTTGTAGCTCAGATAGATTGGAAAATATCCCAGGTGGAAGCTGTTCGATTTTGTTGTCGTACAGATATCTGCAAGAACAAGGTTAATTATTATAACTGCCTATTTCATGACAACAACAATCAGTCAACCAGTTTAGTGGCAGCTAGTGTAGTCATCATCATCATCACTTTTATTTATACACGGTAAGAACAATCAGGCTAAATATACAATATACAATATCCCAAAAATGTTTACAAACTATAGAATTAACGGTAATAGCATTTACAAAGATGAATGTTGAAATAACTAACTAAATAAAATTAATTTACAAAATTAAAGCCTGTTTTCCATTAATGCCATGTTCGAGCTAGAAGTTAACAGTTTCCGAAAGACAGTCAAAGGTTTTGCTTGTCTTACATCAGTGGACAAATTGTTCCACAGAACAGCCCCGCTGTAGCAAAAGCTATATCTATAGTAATTGGTTCGTGGCAAGGGAACTGCAAGCTTGTTTTCAGAATCTCTAAGGTTATAAGAATTAAATAAATCGTTGCGTAGAATGAATTTTGAAGACATGTAATCAGGTGCAAGGCAATTCAAAGATTTATACACCATCACAGCCTCCCTTGACGACCATGAACAAAGTTTCTTCTGAATTTTCCCCGTTAAAAGGTAATTTTTAAGTGCACAAATTGTTCATGCGCGGTCCATATTTGTAACAGTACATTAAGGCTAGAGTTTTGTACGTTAATTGTTATTTCCACCATTGTGTCCTTGTCTTTTAGGAATTATTTAAGCACGATGAAGGGACCCTTTTAGGGTTAATGCAGAGGCACCTTAAAACTACAACACCAGTAGCATAATACACGGGATGGTGACTTTTTAAAAGTAGACTATGCACGATCAAAGAAAGATTTCCAAGACTAAATTACGTAATAAGTAGAGTGGTACGGAACCAGAAAAACAAAGTCAGTTGTGTTTTGTAAGGGTTAGTAGAGGAAGGGAGAGATTCGGCGAACATAGGTAAGTTGACACTTACACGAATTGCTTGGTTCCATTATATCCCCTCCATAATTATAGTGTAAAAAGTTTGGCGTTCTGTAAAACGTCTTTGCGAGCTTATTTTTTCGGTGTGCGACAAAAACTGCGAGAAGACCTCAGTTTTTGTTCCTTGTCGTTCCTACGCTTAAAGGTCAGTAAGGCGTAAATTTTTTTCTCATTTGGAAAAGATATACCTTTACATGTTATATAGCAAAAAAATATAGTTCAAGATCTGAAATGATAGCATTTGCTTATGGATGCATTATAGAAACCGCTCTGAAAAGACCTGAAGCACGTGCATTACATCATTTCCTCTTTCATTTCGAAAAGTTCACTTCTTCCTGGAAGTCGGAAGCTCTTAGTGTAGTTGAAAGAAGACACCATAGTTCAAGGATAACTATATGAGTTCAGAAAATAACAGTATCGGCGCCAATGTTTGTTAGGTTTATGTACTAAGAGAGTGGAGAGTAGGAGTGAAGAGAGGTGTTTGCCTAAATCATCTCCATCTCTGTATTCTATTTTACTTACACCCTGTCTCTGTGTTACAGTTAGTCATATTAAGTATCACTGTTGAAATCTATCATGCTTCGCGGCCCGCTAGTCCCGTTTCATTTTCCTTTTGGTGCTGTTCTGTGGTAATTGTCCGGTAGGTGCAGCTCAGTGAGGAAATATGCTTCTGCTTTTCTATGCTTATGGTTGGTCTTGTTTCTTTAAGTCCTGTTATACAAATGTCTTCATCCATCCACTGTTTACAGCCTTGTAATTGTTATAATATGTTTAAAAATAGGCAAGTGGGTGCCCTTCAGCCTTAGATTTTAAGGTAAACAATGCGTTGTGTTATTTAATTTGAAAGAGTGCTCCGACTCCGTTTTCTTTCTTTAGGAATTATTTTTTATTTTTTATTTAAGGATAATGGGAAAGGGATCTTTCATACATTTATTTATATTATTGATTGATTTAAATGTAGGTGCTTCCTTATTTAGAAATCCATAGAAGATGATGTGAAAAATTATACAGTGCATGATGCAGGAAGTGCTGCTTAGAGAAAGAATGCTGCTTTGACCAAGCAACATTGAAGAAAGTCAGTTAAAGAAGTGGAGGGTGATCGAGATGGAGAGGATGATACGGAGCGACAAGAGACTATACACAATAGGAAAAATTTCTGAAGAATTAATTTTTTCTTTTTCCATCGACTGTATAAGTATATTTTTTTCATTGACTGTATGTAAATATTTTTTTAAAAACGGGTTGTAACTGCTTTGTACTCTTTTCTGTTTAATAAACATGTTATTTTTATAAGATTTTCTTAAAACAAAACTTTTCCTTTTCATTGAAAGCACATGTATACAAATTATTAACAAATTTTATCTGTTTTTTACTTTTATTTGCCTGGATGGTTTTCATGCTACTCATTAGCTTCAGCCAAATTATGGTTGGCCAAGCGGTCAAGCTGCCCAGCCATAATAAGTTATAGCTGAGCAGCCACCCGCTTGGCTTCGGTGACTGCATCTTTAATTTGTTGGGCCTTCTCTTTGAAGTGTTTCAGTAAACAAGAGAAAAAAAAAACTTAATTTGTTTCCACTTTTCAACACACAACTACGTTTATATGGCGATTCACAAAAACTAGTTTCGTATAACGACCTCTTCAGTTGATCGTCACAGTATTCAAAATAACATAGACTACTTAGCAATGCATGAAAAATAACCTCAAGTAGTAATGAGGCTATTGGGTAACAAAAGTCCTTCGGATGCAGAAGTAGTTCCATTCACTTTTTGAGTTCATTAGATTATCTTCCCTGATGTTACTAATCAGAACAGACTTCGTGATTTGTCTTAACATCGTGTCAAATCCTGCTGTTCTCTTTGTATCTTACATCTTTTTTCTTCTATTTCCATTGCAGCCAGAGCACCTTTAAATTCTGTTTCATCCTCTGGGGACAACTGTAAAATGCAGGACCCCAACCATTTTATATATCTACTACTATTAACATATCTTGGACTCTAAGATAATAAGATATGATGAGCTCATCAGCGCCTTAAGTTAACAAAATGTTGAAAGCCTTGTCTCATCAAAAGCTCAGAAGGCAATCAAGGAGATAGGCCAAGGGAGGAGAGGTCAAAAGCACAAAATATATAGCCAAAGGGAGAACTGGCGGGCTTCGGAGACGGAGGCCTATTTCCACACGTTTCGACGCCATTATTGTACTATTTGGATGAGCTATACGTGTCATTATGTTGTTTGAAGGTGCTTTTTGCTTACTACAATAATCTGGTTCCTTACACTTTGGGGCCATAACGCTTTCTGTCACAGGAGTTCTGTAGGGGCTAGTCATTTTGAATTTCACACTTCAAAGCATTGATTAAGTACACTTGGATACATGGTTTCCATGAAAATATGGAAATTATATTACATTGACTTGTATTGGAAGCAGATTTTTTACCTCTTCTTTCCTTTGTTACTTGAACTGCTAACGCTGCAAAGTTGGCAACGCGATTGTTTGATTGCGCTAGAAAAAAGTAACGTTAGGAAAGCGTTCTTTCCACGAGCTTTGCTAACGCAAGTCAGAATTGAGTGACTAACGGCCAAAATGCCTTTTCGGCTCTACACAAATGTGGCTGGAAAAAGTGTACCGAAAACGATTGATTACCTCTGCCTTAAGGAAGGATTTATTACAGATAGATGGACTATATATATGCTAGGATATCTAAGTTAAGATATGAATTGTACGATTTGAAAAAAGAGGACTGGTTTGAATTATGTGGCACTTGTGTGGCCTGCAAGGATGAAGGGCAGAGGTTGGAGTTAAAGGAGAAAGAAACATGGTATGTGGATGAGGTGAAGAGGGTAAAAGCGATAGTAGGAACTGTTGTTTGGACTAGGACAAGATTATTAAAAGTGGAATACAAGCAATGGAAGAGTCTTTGAGGTCTTCGTTCTTTGCTTCTATAAATAATCTCTAGACAGGTGAGAGGCGGTTTGTTGATTGTGTCTGAGATTAGAGAGACTTTGAGGCTTTTCACGGGGCTTGTGGCGGAACGGGATATGTTGCACGAAAAGGACTATATAGCAAAAATACCCAAGGCAAGGGAGGATGAAGATAGTATTGCGTTCCAGAGGAAGTGCCATGGGGACTCGACTAATCCACATAATTTCACATCAAGAGAGGTGTCTTTGGAAGAAGGCGAGATACTAAATTGCGGGGATAAGTTTAAGTTTAAGTTTAATAATTCTTTTTACCAATGTACAAAATAAAAATATATATACATATATAAAAGTACAATAGGTAAAGGAAAGCAATAGGGGGAAACTGAATTCCCATATAAAAACTGCCCTCCAAAACGAAAAGATAAAACAATTAAGAATAGAAAACTAATACATAACTATACATCACGTGATACTAAGAGAAAGAAAAAACAACAACAACAACAACTAAATAAACTACTTAGATATTAAATAAAAAGGAAAATCCAAATTCAGGAGGAAATAATAAACATATGACTATTTAGAAAGATAATTAAGTAATAAAGTTTTAAAAGAGTTCAAGCTGGAAGCAGACATAACGAAGTTTGGTAAACAGTTCCAGTCATTAACGTAACGTTTAAAAAAAATAAAATTTAAAATAGTTTGACCTTGCTGCTCTAGGCCTGAGTTTAAAGTCATGGTTTCTTCTAGTTCTTGTCGGGCCAGTCAGATCTATATATGTGGTATAATCAATATCAGAATAGCCATGAATTATCTTGTAAAGTTGAACCAGGCAAAGGAGTCTAAGCTCCAATGTTGACCAGTTTAGTTCGGTGAGCCTTTCAGCGTAAGAATTATGAGATCCACATATCAATCGAGTAGCACGACGTTGAATGGCCTTCAATACTGTATATGTGTTTAACCAAATATGGATTCCACACTGGGCAGGCATATTCCAGAATAGGACGAACGAAAGCGATAAAAGCTGTTTTGATTGGCACAGGATCTTTAGACCCAAACGTTCTCCTTATTAGACCCAATACTCGATTTGCCTTACCAACAATGTAATTGATATGAGCGTCCCACCTTAAAGAAGATTCAATCCAAATGCCCAAGTGCTTATGTTTATCAACAGCCGACAGATTATTCTCATTTATCACATACTGATGAACTAAAGGACAATTGGACTTGGTAACATGTAGAGCCTTACACTTTTCCGACTTCAGCGTGACCTTCCACAAGTCACACCAGGAGGCGGCAGACAAGAGGTCATCTTGAAACTCGACACAATCATCTGCAGATGCGATCTTACGATAGAGTACACTGTCATCAGCAAAAAGCTCTGTGCTACAGCTTACACTAAGGGGGAAGTCATTTATATACAGGCCTCGTACCTAGAAGATGGCATAACTGGTGCAAGAGAGAGACAAAGAGGGGTGCAAGAACAAACAGAACTTCATTTATTGCAATATTCTCACTAAATAATTAATTAATGCATGGTAAAACGACCAGTAAAATACTCCGCCGTGCTTAGGGACGCATCAGTGCACTGCAGGCTTTCCTTATAATTAGAATACACCAAGTGGCTTTGATTTCATTGTGTCACAGCTCCGACCGCCGAGACGACTTATCCAGGTTCGCTTGTATTAACTTGTCAACCAAAACCCGCCCACCTTCGATTCCTCGCACTTTCAGCTAACGTCAAACCGTCTTTCCTCGACTACATGGTGAAAACAGCGGGAGAATTACCACCTTTGCCACCGGTTTTGGCAGAACCGCCTGCTAACCCAGACCCTCCAGCAGAACCTCTCGCAGGACCGGCGGCACAACCCGCGGCTGCTAATCAGTTAATTTCTAGGTTCTGGTGCATTTTGCTCGTTCTAAGCTTTAGTTACCCGTTCAACCACGCGTTTCGTGTCTTTTCTCCAACGTTTGGGTTATTTGGTTTTCTTGCAAGTTTTGGTACTACCTTAAGCTTGTTTAGCATATTCAACGTTCCACGTGTCCTTAGGGCATAAATTTCGTTTTTCATTTGCCTCCGGCTTTTGTTACTGTTGTTCGTACTCGTATTTCATTTTAGTTCGTGCTTTTTGTTTTGCCTTGTTTGTGTTCCATTCGGCTCCGGGAGCCGATTTTGTTTAGAACGAAATATTTTTGTCTGTGTCTGCGGACCGGGACCGCTCGTCTCCGGGAGCCGGTTTTCTTTCGGAAAAAATTGTATACGGTCCAAGACCGTTCGGCTGTGGGACCCGGGCTTTTGTTTAAAACCAAGTATTAGTGTATACGTCAGGGACCGTTTGGCCTGGGGGCCTTTTCTTTGTTTGGGACGAAGTTTTGTTGGTTCGCCTCCAGGAGTCGGTTTTCTTTTCTTTGGAACAAAATATTATTGTGTTTGCGGTCTGAGACTGTTCGGCTCCGGGAGCCGGTTTTGGTCATATACGGTCCGGAGCCGTTTACATTTGAAGGAGAAACAAGGGGTTGACGTTGTCACCGCTGCTCTTACTTCTGTTCGCAACACTCTTCAGAAGCCGGAAACTGTGTTTGACCTTAGGAGGCTTCTGCTTACGTCGAGGCCCTGGTTCGAGCATCAGGGTCATCTACCCACGAAAAGGCGGACTATTACGCAACCATTTTGGATGAATTGAAAGGAGGATCTAATGCTCTCTCCCCATCTGCTCACAAAAGACCGCTCATATTAGGCGATTCGGTTAGAGCAAAATTGCGAAGGAGTTCTCTGCGCTTCCCAAGACTATCCAACGTGAAGAGCCTGGGCTTCAAGGTCGTAACAGTACCCGCCAGTTTAGGCGCCAACGCCCTTATGTTTACAGTCCGGTTAATTGCTATAGATGTGGCCTACCAGGGCTTGTGGCCGCGGATGTGGCCGCCGAAACTCTAGGTGTTACCAAGTGATGAGGGCGAAAACCTACTCTGCGAGCAGAGGCTAAGTGTTGTAAGACCGTGGGACGCGTTTTTTCTTTGTCCATTTTTTGTATCTCTGTAATTTATGTAACATTATTTTACACCTCTCGCTCGTTTCTCATGTAACATTATTTTACACTCTCGCTCGTTTCTCATAAGGACGGAGTCGTTATTTATGCCTTTCCCTATAAGCTTTGTAAAGGGCGGTATTTGTTCCTACGATCAGTATTTTTTCTTATTTTTCCTTATTATCCTTATTTAATGTTTGGAATAAAGATTTCCCGAGTTATTAGCGTCTCAATATTTTTCAGGTTATTGCCACATTTCTTCGTTGACCCCGGGACGAATTCTCTGCGCCTTTATTCTGGTCATTGGTCAGAGCTGGGGTCAACGAAGGATAAGGGGATCCCACCTTCTTTTTCTTCATTTTCTTATTTTTATAGTTTTGTTCTCTGTTTTCCCAGGATTTCTCGGTTGCACTACGGACAGTCCTTGGGCTCGCCAGCCCTGACGTCAAATGGTGTGACAAAAACAAGGAACCCTTATCCTTCGTTGGCCCCACCGAATAGGCGGCGCTTGTGAGTAAAAGATCCATCCCTCGCTGACCTGCAGGCCCAATTGCCTTTTAAACGCCCAGATTATTTCCAAGCGGGCAGTTTACATAATCATGCTGATTTCTGGAAGGATCTCATTTTTTCAACTGGTTGCACTTGTCCTCAAGTTAATTTGCTACAGACAATCCGAGAGGGAGTGAGGC